>NC_072408.2:130740984-131043181 GCF_028858775.2 Pan troglodytes | reverse complement strand
CAGATTTCATTTCTTACAATTAGCTTTGGGGTTAGAAATGAAAACAAATCTATCTCCTGGAATAGCTAATTATTCTCCCATGCCCTGACATTCGCGGCTGTTTGTGGGCTGAGACAAGCTCACTTTATTCCTGACACCGCCTCCCTGGGTGGTGTCTGTGTCTGTCCTCGCCGAAGGATGTGAGCCTTCTAAAAGAGAGCAGGGACCCAGCGAAGCAGAACAGAAACCGATTTCAATTAAAAAGTCACTTGTGCATGGGCTGACAGCTCACCCGAGCCGCCTCTGACAGCCTCTGGTAACCCGTCATTTTTCCACTTTGCAAGGACGATTATGTTCCTTCAAATGGCAGCATAATTAACGGGACCTATTACAGCCTCCCACGGCTATGTACGTTCGCTGGCTGTTTCCAGAGCTGGGGTGCGGGCAAGACCTGTCACTGTGTCCTCTAATGAGCCTTTGCAAGAAAAGGCCACTCAGGCTGCCGGTGGGGCATCGCTCCGAGGAGGTGAGCTGTGGGTGGCATTCCCCTGGCACACCAGGCCACCGGGCTGCCCCTGTGCTGCAGCTTCTCAATTCTCAGCCCTGGGGAAGGGATTTGCACCAGCAACTCCATTATACTCTCGGGGCTGCTATTCTTCTATCTGAAAAATGCCACACACACCAAAAAAAAAAAAAAAGAAAAAAGCAGGCAGGACTTAGGAATAGCCCAGAATGTAAACCATTGGTGCTTATGAATTGAAGCAGAATCATGGTTCTCAGGGTGCGGTCCCTGGATCAACAGTATCCCCCGGGAATCGACAGGAATGTGGCTTCTCAACGGGAACCCGGACCCGCTGAGGGAGAAAGGCAGAGGTGGGGCCCGGCGGTCTGTTCCCATCAGCTCCCCTGGGATTCTGAGGCTCACTCAAGCAGGAGGACCACTGGGGGTTAAGGAGGCAAAGAAAGGACTGAGCCTTGATTCGGGTCTCCCGGCTGCCTGCTCTCATTCCTCCTCCCACATGTATTGAGAGGAGAGAGAGAGGGCCTAAGGGTCTGAAGGGAGGGAAATGGAAAGAGAAAACGACTGTCAAAGGACATGGACATGCAGCCGCATTTCAAACCTCCACCGATGGGCTGGGCACCGTGGCTTCTGCCTGGAATCCCAGCACTTTGAGAGGCCGAGGTAGGAGGATCGCTTGAGGCCAGAAGTTCAAGACCAGCCTGGGCAACATGGCCAAACCTTGTTTCTACCAGTAAAGATACAAAAATTAGGTAGGCATGATGGCTTCCGCCTGAAATCCCAGCGCTTTGGGAGGCCAAGGCAGGAAGATCGCTTGAGGCCAGGAGTTTGAGATCAGCCTGGGCAACATAGCAAGACCCCACCTCTACAAAATATAAAACAAAAAACCTCCACCGATGATAAACAGAAGACATAATTAAACAAGAAAATTACTGATTGTACTGAGTGCTACAAAAAAGAAAAGGAAAAAAGAAGGAAGGAAAAAAGAGGGAGAATAAAAAGAAAAGGTCTGGGAAACATCACATTTCATTGAGCAGCAGTTGAGTCTCATCTAGGGTGATTGTGCCCCCTCCCAGCCAGGGGGATATTTCTGGTTGTGTGTGTTGGGGGTGCTGGAGGAGAAATGGATGCTACCAGCATCTGGTGGTTAGAGGCCAGGGATGCTGCTAAACAGCCCACGACACCCAAGACAGCCCCACCACAAAGAATGATGGAGCCTCAAACGTCCCCCGTGTGGAGGCTGAGAAGACCTGCCATGGCGTCATCAAGGAAAGCATCTCCAAGGAGATAACTTTCGAGCCGAGACCTGCACGATAAGAACAGACAGCTATGGGTGGAACTCTGTCCCCAAAGGAGCTACACTGAGTCGTAGCCTCTGCGAATGGAGCCTTATTTGGAAACAAGGTCTTTGCAGACGTGATCGAGGTAAGATGAAGGCATTCAGGTGGGCCCTAATCCCATATGATTGGCGTCTTTATACAAAGAGGACAGAGACGCAGAGGCAGGCGCATACAGAGGACAGATGATGGCAAGATCCACAAGGAGCAGGCCACATGAAGACAGAGGCTGAGATCAGAGGTGTCATCTGCAAGCCAGGGACCACCAAGGGTGGCCAGCAACCCCCAGGAGCTAGAAGGGAGGCCTGGAGCAGACCCTCCCCAGAGCCTCCAGAGGGAAACACGCTTGAGTTCGGACTTCTGGCCTCCAGAACTGTGAAAGAAGAGATTGCTTTTGTTTGGGATACTTGTTGCAGCGGCCGAAGAAACAATACCAAGACCAACTATGCAAAGAAGGGAGAGAGTCTCCCAGCAGAGGGGTCAGCAAGGGAGTCGGGAAAGGTTTGGGGTGGTGGAAGATCAGGAAGCACGCCCCAGTGATCGAGCACACAGTGAAGGGGGCATGGTGGGGGATGAGGCTTGAGGAGCCAAGGGGCCAGGCCTGGCGAAAGTCCCATGCAGGAGCTGCCCTCTTTCCACCAGGAGAAATGAAACATTCTCAACACCAGAGATGGGGAGGCGAGGCCGAGAGAAATGTGTACAAACTGACCTTGTTAAAATCACTTATATCTTCCTTTAGCTTCTCCATATATTTTAGTGCCTTTTCCAAAAGAGGTCGCCTCTCTTTATTCAACCTAGTATAAAAACATTTAGGGGTTGCTACATTTTTGGGGAAGGATCCTGTGTCCCATAAAATTTATTAAATCAATTTGTTTGGGCCGGGCATGGCAGCTCACACCTATAATCCCAGAACCTTGGGAGACTGAAGCAGGTGGATCACCTGAGGTCAGGAGTTCGAGACCAGCCTGGCCAACATGATGAAACCCTGTCTCTACTAAAAATACAAAAATTAGATGGGTGTGGTGGCACGCACCTGTAATCCCAGCTACTCGGGAGGCTGAGACAGGAGAATCACTTGAACCCGGGAGGCGGAGGTTGTAGTGAGCCAAGATCGTGCCACTGCACTCCAGCCTGGGTGACAGAGAAAGACTCCATCTCAAAAATAAATAAATAAATAAATAAATAAATAAATAAATAAATAAGGTTGTTTGCTTTTGTCCTGTGAATCTGTCTTATATCCATTTAATTCTCAGGTCCAGCTGACAACCCTAAGGGGCATCGGTAGAGTTTTGCCCCCGCTGCAGTGGCTTTCTGGAGAGGACTAGAAGGGGATGTTTCTACTTGTTGGGATCTCCTGGGCAAAAAAGAATAATTTGCAAGTTCATTTCAAAATCTTGTTCTGAGAAACTCGGTAAACAAGCTTCATGCTGAGGGTCTTAGTCTAGCACTTGCCAGCTCAGCCAAAGCTGCTTTTTTAGTGAAAAATCATAGCTTTGCCTACATGGGACGCATGTGGGTAAGAAGCCTGATTTCATGGTTGGGTTTTCATGATGGAATACAAGTCCCAGCCCTTGTCTCTCTGCTACTCTGGTAGAAGCAGGAGAGATGGAGAAGTGAGCAAATCCGGGAGAGAAAATGTTCAAGGTTTACTGGTGCAGGGGATGTAGGGGTTTCAGGAGAAGACTGAATCCTTGATGACTCCTGTGAGCATTAGGGGTGGGGATAAACTTGGAAGACAGTCCACACCCCAGTGCCTGGTGTCTGGAGCAATGCAGGAAAGCTCAACATTCAGGAAACTCTGAAGAAAGCCACTAGGACACTCACAGCCCTGACAGTTCATTTACTCCCTGAGGTCTAGGAAACTCAGGCATCCCAGCGGAGCCTGGAACCATTTTCAGGGCTAAGGACAAACCCCCAAAAGAGAACCAGTCCCTTTTGCAATCCAGGGAGGCCACCAAGAGCCTCCACTACCCTGAATTTCACCAGCATCTGACACCAAGCAGAGAGCCAAGCATAGCTGTCAGCCCTGCAGAAGCCATAGATGAAATCCAGCCCTCTGCTACCATCCGTCATCTCTAATATCTGGAGATTAGGAAGCTGAGGGGGGCTGGGTGTGATTTTCACATTGATTCTGCAACAGGATGTGACCCCTGCTGGAGCCAACAACGGTACTAGGGGGCCTTTTAAGAAAAAACGTGAACTTTTCCATTCCCTTCATTGCCCTAAAATCGTATGAACAGGCTCTGGCCCACATTTGAACTTTCCAGAATAAGGAGATTATTGTTTTTCTCTTTTGTTTTTCTTGGTTACCTGCTGCTCGGTCGCTGGGCTGGGCTGTTTTGGAAAATTTGTAGAAGGATTTCTAAGCCCGTTTGTCAGTTCTGATTTGTGATCACAATGTGCTTAGGAGCGAAGGTTCCACGCCAGGTGGTCCTCCTTAGCCCAAGCTGGGCAGATGTCCACAGCCCTGCTGGTGCCGAACAAAACCACAAAGCATCTCCCGCAGACCATCAAGCAGGCAGCCATTTATCCTCTGGGTCAACTGGAATCTGCACAACTTTCACATCCTCGTCATAAAGGACTTGTCTGAGATCACACAGCAAAACAATGTACATCCCTTTCTTAATTCTAGTCTTTTGTGCTAAGGAGAGAGGAATACTCTTTCTCCAAGGAAGACATTGATCCTGTTTTAGATGAGTTTGATAATCATGAGAATAGTTCGAAAATGAAATGAGTTGATTTTGAATAAGTGAGCTCTTCCTTGGTAGAAAGCAAGAGGGGAATAGGTAGTGTGCTCACACTGGCTCATACAGCCATGGGAGGTGACCCGTGCACCTCTTCCCAATGCCATGTAAACTGACATCTCATTGGTAGCTCAAGATCAGTCACACTAAGAGGATTTACAGTACAAGAATTGGCAAATTCTACAAACCAAGGTTCCCTCCACCCAGGAGACCCAGTTATTCAACATCTATCAGCACTCTCCTAAGAATCATTCATTCATCCATCCATCCATTCATGCATCTGTTCATTCCACGAACCCTAAACAAGCAGCTACTGTACACCTGACGCCATGCTGGGTACTGGGTACCAAATAAGTGATGGAGAGTCTGTTTTTAAGAAATGCATTATAGGCCGGCGCGGTGGCTCACGCCTGTAATCCCAACACTTTGGGAGGCCGAGGTGGGTAGATCACAAGATCAGGAGTTCAAGACCAGCCTGGCCAACATAGGGAAACCCCATCTCTACTAAAAATACAAAAAAAATAGCCAGGCATGGTGGCAGGCACCTGTAATCCCAGCTACTCAGGAGGCTGAGGCAGGAGAATCGCTTGAATCCAGGAGATGGAGGTTACCATGAACCGAGATTGCACCATTGCACTGCAGCCCAGGCGACAGTGCAAGACTTTGTCAGAAAGGAAGAAGAGGAGAGGGGAGGGAAGGGAAGGGGAGGGGAGAGGAGAGGAGAGGGAAAGAAGAAAGGAAAAGAGAGAAAGAAAGAAAGAAAAAGAAAGAAGAAAGAAAGAAAGAAAATTCATTATATGAGGCAGAGGTCAGGAGTTCAAAACCAGTCTGGCAGACACGGCCAAACCCCATCTCTACTAAAAATACAAAAATTAGCCAGGCATGGTGTTGTGTGCTTGTAATCCCAGCTACTCAGGAGGCTGAGGCAGGAGAATCACTTGAACCCAGGAGGCAGAGGTTGCAGTGAGCTGAGATCGCGCCACTGCACTCCAGCCTAAGCGACAGAGTGAGACTCCGAGACTCTGTCTCAAAAAAAAAAATAAAAAAAAAAAGTCCAGGTGCGGTGGCTCACACCTGTAATCCCAGCACTTTGGGAGGCCGAGGTGGGTGGATCATGAGGTCAGGAGATCAAGACCATCCTGGCTAACACGGTGAAACCCCATCTCTACTAAAAATACAAAAAATTAGCTGGGCGCGGTGGCGGGTGCCTGTAGTCCCAGCTATTCAGGAGGCTGAGGCAGGAGAATGGCGTGAACCCGGGAGAAGGAGCTTAAAGTGAGCAGAGATCGTGCCACTGCACTCTAGCCTGGGCAACAGAGCAAAACTCTGTCTCAAAAAAAAAAAAAGCATTTTATGGAAATATGGAAAGGGGGATAAATACCTACCTCCTCACCTTCATTATTTTAAAAACAATGAAAAGAAGAAGACTAAAACTAGACAACAACAAAAGGAAGATCTGGGAAGAGTCCCATTTTACTGCCGCAGCTGTAGGAACCCATCTGGCTCAGCAAAAGGACTGTGTTTTTACCCTTCTCATCTTTCTTGTTACAGGAAGAAAAATCTTCTTCAGATAGGACACTGGATGGTGATGGAGGCCAAGTGACTGGGGAGGAGGGGACAGGTGTATGTTATTATTTGAGTGTAATAATATTTAGTAAGAACGACATGCCAGGCACCATCCTCAGTGATCCCTACAACAGCTTATAGGGTCAGTGGAAGAGCGTATCACTGTTCACCAACGTATGCCATCCCCGTCACCCTACTTCCCCTCCTCCATGGAAGAATGATGCCATCCAACCCTGTTGAACTTAGGTGTAACCATGTGACATATTTTGGCCAATGAAATGTGTGCATAAATGATGTGTTTCACTTGAACTTGAAAGCTTAACAAGACAGGATGTGCTTTGTCTCATCATCTTTGCCCTCTGTCAGGAGGCTGGCCATCTTCTAGATTAAAGCTGCTCCATTAGTACTGAAGTGAGGATGAAGGGGAGCAAAACTCCCTGCCTCCCTGCAAAGGACATGGGGTGAGAGTGAAAAATAATCCTTTGTTGCATGAACCAAGATTTTAGGGCCGTTTGTTACTGCAGCATAATGCAGCATAGCCTGACTGACGCAAGGTAGCTAATAACCATTTTCCCACAATATAAGTGAGGAAATTGACACACAGAGAGGCTTAGTTATTTTCTCCAGCTCACATAGCTGGCAAAGGATAGCAATGAAACTTGAACCCAAGAAGGCCGCCGCTGGAATTCGAGCTGTTAACCACTACCCCCATGGACCAGGGAGGAAGGAGTCAGCTGACACTTCGTTCTAATCCTGATTGACATTTTGGGTCTTAGCAAAAAACCTAAGACTCATTGTCTGGAATCTCTTTCCCATTCACTCTTCTTAAAACCTATGTTTATTTTTAAAAGAATGTATTCCATATGTTCCTGACCCTCTTTCATTTAAGTCATCCTAACTACATTTGGACAGAGTTGTCTGATATCCAGGGAAATTCTGGGTTGTAATTTCTTTTTTCTTCAGTAGAGGAGACAATGTGACCCAACCAGGCTCCCAAGGGGAAGGCAGCCTGGGGGCCTGTCACCCACTTCAGCCTAAGAAGAGACAGGATAAGGCAGAATATTTCCAGAAAAATCCTAAGAAAGCCAGGGTGATAGTGGATGGCAGAGGGTCTCGTCGCTATCACAGGGGCATGGGGAAAATCTAAACTAGATGGCAGTTGAATTTTCACCGGATGTGATCTTTATCCCCGATTATCTCTTTAAAAAGCAAACTGGGGAGTGGGATGCTGATGCTTGGAGGAAGGGCATGGAGCCGCAGTTCTCAAATTGGTTGGCTGCAGGATGTGGTGGGCTACACAACGGTCCCTCAGAAGTTGTGTCTACATCCATATCCCTGGAATCTGTGAATGGGATCTTATTTGGAAAAAAGGCATTTACAGATGTAATTAGGGATCCCAGATGAGATTATTCTGGGTTTTTCAGGTGAGCACTAAATCCAATGACGTGTCCTTATAAGAGAAAGGGAGACTTAAGATGGAGAAGAGGAGAGGGCTGTGTGAGGACGGAGGCAGAGACTGGAGTGATGCAGCCACAAGCCAATAAGCCAGCAGCCCCCAGAGCCTGGAAGACCTTCCTCTAGAGCCCTTGGAAGAAGCAGCACCCTGCTGACACCTTGATTTTGGCCCAGTGGTACTGATTTTGGACTTTGGGCCTCCAGGACTGCGAGAGAATAAATCTCTGTTATTTTAAGCCACTAAATTTGTGACAATTGGTTACAGATGCTCTGGGAAACTAATACACAAGGCCTCTTCTTAAAACTTAACTGAGGATTCTCAAAGAGCTTTTACTTTTATATACACTTTATCTGTTGATATTTATTGTATTTGAAATTAAAACAGGATTTTTAAAAAAATTATATATTTTAAAATAATTATGTATCTAGTACATGTTGACATAAATAACACATTTTTTTTTTCAGGACAAATAACTGTGCTTTCCAAAATAAAAGACTGAGGGGAAGGGAGAGTGACATGGTTTTACCTTTTGTACACTTCTCTAATGTCTGGCTTAGCCAAAGATGGCTAGATTCTCACCTCTGCTTCTGCATTCAATCCCTTGTAAGATGTTTTATTTGGTCCAAGTGTGAAAAAAATCCAGCCACCCACTGATAAGTAGCTGGAGGAAGAAGCAGGATTTGAACAATCTTTTCAGATCTGTGCATGCACCATGTAGCCTCTGGAAAACTCCACCGTACACTCGTGAGAGAATGAGAGCCAGAAAGACAATTCCTTTAGTATTAATATAAAAATAGATTTGATCTGGAAGGGGTTCCTTCAGGGGTTCCTTGACCATACTTTGAGAATCAGTGCCAACGAGGAAGGAAGAGAAAGTTTGAAAGAAAAGAAATAAAGACTCTCTGACATGGACCAAAGTAAACCAAGGGAAGAAAACCGCGCTGGTTTTGGCCAAGGTGAAGCCTTTCTCCCGCTCCTGCCGTGGCAGAGCGCTGGCTGGAGGGCCGTGGCTGAGAGCTTCACAAACAAGGACAGGTCTGCTCCTCCAGTGCCAGAGCTCTCAGGCAGCTCCCAGCAGCCCTGCTGGAAAAAGTGCTCACTTCTCATTTTGGCACCAAGGCCATGAGCCGTGCGACTTTCTGCTCACGTGTGGCAGCGCAGCCAGGAGCTGTGGGCCCGGCTGAGACACATCCTGGGTGCTGTCGACGCGGCAGCCCCCAGCTCCCCGATTTCATGAGCTGGCTCCATACAGGGCCTCTGCCTCTGGGCACCCTCAATTCCCTCCTCTAAGGCAGAGAAGCCCTCAAGAAAGCCCGCTAAGGATACGGGTCACACACATCTCACGGGACAGATTCAACCCTTGATAACATAAAAAATATATATAATATAATGATAATATTAAAAAGTAGGTAATATTTTACAAATCTATTTTTACATTAATACTACAGGAATTGTCTTTCTGGCTCTCATTCTCTCACGAGTGTACGGTGGAGTTTCCCAGAGGCTACGTGGTGCATCCACAGTTATCCGAAAAGATTATTCGAACACTGCGTCTTCTTCCAGCTACTTATGAGTGGGTGGCTGCGTCTGCAATTTTTCATACTTTGACAGAAAAAAAAAAAATTCTTACAAGGGATTGAATGTGGAAGCAGAGTTGAGAATCCAGCCATCTTTGGTTAAGCCAGACATTAAAGAAGAATTCCTCCAGGGACCTCCCTGCCTGCGGGGGGTCCACACCGGAGGCCCCAGCCCTGCTGCTGCGTCTCCATCCCTCCCCATTAAACACCACGTGGCCTGTGTGGGCCGGAGTTAACTAGGCAGGGACGCAGAGCCAGCCTCAAAGCACCGTGCTCCGTGACCATCCCATAAACCATCCCCGAGAATCCCAGAACTCACGCCTCACGGAGCCCAGAGCCACTAATGCTGGTGTCATGGCATCCCCCACTCTCCAGAGACCACCCCAAGGGGAGGAGGAGAGGGAGCCAGGCTTCTGACAAACCCCACACCCTGTGATCCCACATCCTAAAAACCCATGGGCCATGGCTTTCTGAATGTGCTTTCTCCAATGATTCCATTTACTCCCCCTCCTTCCCTGCCACTGCCTTGCTCCCCACAGAAGCCTGACTTGTTACTGGACCTCCAGGGGAGCTGGACTCCGCTCGTCTCAAGTCCTGCTTGCCGAGAGTTCTCCTAGTGGAAAAGGGTCCTTGGTTCTTGTTTTGGCATCAAGATAACGAGCTGTGCAACCGTCTGCAGCCAAGAGTTCCCGGCCGGCTGCTGAGACATATCCCCTGGTACTGTCCACATGGCAGCCACAAGTTCCCTCAAAAACGAGACACTGGGACGACTTTGCCCTTTCTCCTCCACAGGATTTGCCTGAGGGCCTGCAGAGAACACATGCGAAAGAGCATTAGGAAAAGTGCAGGTCCCACAGGTAGAGGAAATGCTCGGCTTCCATCTGCGATTCCCAACACTGCGTTTCACTGTGCGTTGTTGTCGGTCATTTTGCTTCTCTGGATAAATTGCCAAGCCATGCTATCTTGGTTTCCTTATCCATAAAGTAAGGGTGATGACAAACCATCCTTTCTCCCTCCACTTGTAAGAATCGAATGAGATCAACGCGTTGAAGTGTTGAGAAAGTCAAGATAGCAGAGAAATGAAAAGCTCCTCCTTCCCTCTGTTCCTTCCAGGAACGTGTATTGAGCCCCCAGCACATAAGTGCCAGCGATACCGAGGTGAGAAAGACCTCGTTGGTGCCACCGTCACTTGCAGAGTTTCAGTCTTGTGCAAATCACATGCAAATCAACATCTCCCCCAAACCCAGTTCTTCCCCTGGGGCCAGTTGGAATTCTGGAAGTCCTGGCTTCCATCCGGCTGTCCGAGCCAACTTCACAGCATCTTCACACTGTCATGCTTTGCTGGAACAACCTGCCCATCAGAGTGGCACCAAAGATATCACACTATCTTGTAGCTCTGTGCCTATGTCACAGCTTCCTTTGTGACATGGGATTCATGTTCCAAAAGCCAGAATCGAGTTGTGACAGGATTAGAACAGGTCTCAATGCTCAATGTCCAGATTCCCAACCTCAGTTCTGGGGATGGGGTCTCTCTGGCAAAGGTTGACACAAGAAAGGGAATTAGGCAAGATGGAAATGGGGGCATTATTTCAGGCTGGCTCACCATTCTACTTGCAAATCCAGGATTATCCAGTTCTTAATCCTCTCTGTGCTAAAACCCTTCTCAGGTGCTGAAACTTCAACAGCAAAAACATTAAAGAAGAGAGGAGAAGGGATCTCTAGTTGTCACGAGTGGTCAGCTTTCCAGATCTCAGGTTGACAGAGTGGGCTTAGATCTGGTAATTCAACATCCCCATAAACCCTCCTCAGCCCCAAACCCACCCCTTTCCATCAGATGAGTATGTGGAAGAATTCAACGCAGGCACTAGTGGAACTGGCCTTGTGGGATCAGAAAATAATTGCAAGGAAATCTGATCTCATGAGGGGGGAAAGCTGACCCTAATGAAAAGTTCTATAGAAAAAGAAAAAAGAAAAGGACCCAGAAAATGCACAGAAGTCAGCCCTACTCATGAATTAGCAATCCTCCACGATGACCCAATAGTTTTTGGAAACAACTACAGTCCTTCCAGGAGCGTCTCCTATGTTCCAGGCACTGTTCTAAATGTCTTATGTGTCTTACCTAATTTAGCCCCAGAGTACAGACTTCCCACTACTGCAATCAACATGGACATGACACAGTGGGACAAGGACCAGGCTAGGGTAGAATTCCCAAAATAAAAAGTTTTGAATCATTGCAGAAAGCAGTCAACACATGGGACCAAAGATACAGACAGTCAATAAAACAGAAGATCCTGAAAGCACAAAGAAAGATTGAGGAAGAAGTTAATAGAAATGAGAAGAATGAGAAAGAAGGTGAAAGTTCCTCAACCTCCCGAGTAGAAAAGACAGATTCCTTTCAAATATGCCTAAAACTGGCTACTTCTGGGGACTCTTAGGCTGCTGTGGCCAAGACTGGAAGTTAATTTTCAAAAACATTAAAGAACTGGTGGTAGCTAAGAAAGTGGCCCACACTGATATTGTTATTAAATGTAATTGCATCAGAAGGATATTCTTACATACTTTACCTCCTAAGTACCATTTTAGCAGACATCAGTGGAAAACACTTTGTTGAGAACTGCAAGTTTGCTTTAATAGAGGTGTTAAAAATGTTTATAAAAAAGAGCTGCAAGGACTAAAAAAAGGAGAAAGAGTTTTTAAAACCCTTCCCATGTTGGAAAAGTATCTATGAAAACCAGAATATTTTAGACAAAAATAAATAATGTAAATTAGGATGGGGCACTTTTGGGTCAGGATGGTTGATTGGACATATACATCTAATGTTCCTTCTCAAAATTTTAGCAAAACTACAAAAAAGGGCAGTTTTTTTTTTTGGTTTTGGTATTTTAAAAGCTTAAACCTTCAAGGGGACATGAAGAAGAAGAAGAGAGAATTGCAAGAAAATTTTGGAAGCTGAGAGATGGATGGATGAGTAGTAACTGACTTAGCAGACTCAAAAAGCCAAATCCTAAACCAGTAGTGTGGAAAGGTGATAACTTAAAGGAAAGTCCACTTCTCATGGGTGACACTAAAAAGCAGGTATTTGCCACTAAATATACTATCATATCACTGAAAACAGAACATACCTTACACATTAAAATCATCCTAAGAAAGGGACAATGAAGAAGCCTAGCTAAGAGAAAACAAAATCAAGTAGCCAA
Source organism: Pan troglodytes (assembly GCF_028858775.2). Taxonomy (NCBI): domain Eukaryota; kingdom Metazoa; phylum Chordata; class Mammalia; order Primates; family Hominidae; genus Pan; species Pan troglodytes. The sequence continues at coordinate 131,030,805 of NC_072408.2, read as the reverse complement.
CAAGGAAAGCAAAACCATTATAACAATAAATATAAATAGTCCAAATTCAGCTATAAAGAGGCATCAGGTCTCCAAGTAGACTTTTACAAGAGAAATTTGTATAGAAAGGCTAAAAATACGACAAATAATTTTCAAATTCATATAACAAGAAATAGATTAATAATGTAGTTTGAAAAACAAAATATTCATCAGGATATAAATTGATTATTATTACAAAGTTATAGTTAGTAATGGACTAAAGATAAGGCATTCATGAACTATAAACTAACAATAGTATAAAATGAACAGAATAGAAACTAGTATTCTATTAGGGACAAGTTAATAAAGGCAGAGTATATTAAAAGATCTGCAAGTCCATGAGTAAAGGAAATTAACAAAAAGTTGAATACATAGAACTTACAGTTTTGACAAACCTATACCATACAAGCAGGAATTAGGCCCCTGTCTTAGTTCATTCAGGCTACTATCACAAAATACCATAGACTGAGTGGCTTATAAGTAACAGGAATTTCTCTCGCACAGTCCTGGAGGCTGGGGAGTTCAGGATCGAGGTGCTGGCAGATTTGGTGTTTGGTGAGGATCCACTCTCTGGTTAACAATGGCACCTTCTTGCTGTGTCCTTGTGTGGGGGCAGGAAGAAAGCAGCTCTCCTGGGTCTCTTTTATAAGGACACTGATCCCATTCATGAGGGCTTTGCTTTCATGATCTAACCATGTCCCAGAGCTCCCACCCCACCTCCTAATATCACATTGATCATTAGGTTAAGCACTTGAATTTTGGGGAGACACAAATATCCAAACCATAGCAACCTCCTTTGGAGTGCTCATAGTTCTTGCATAAAAATTACCCACAAAACAGGTGCCTGTAATTCCAGCTACTCGGGAGGCTGAGGCAGAAGAATCGGTTGAACCCAGGAGGCGGAGGTTGCAGTGAGCTGAGATCACACCATTGTACTCCAGCCTGGGGAACAAGAGTGAAATTCTGTCTCAAAAAAAAAAAAAAACTTACCCACAAAAACTCAATTTATTTTCACAGAAGCAAAATATATATGTATACCAATATTCAGGGCAACCTTCTCTATAAAAGTAAATACTTGAAAACAAGCTGCATGGTTTCATAATTCATGACACAGCAACACGATGAAATATTACAGGGTCATTAGGGTCATCACGAGGGCCAGGCAGAAATGGGAAAATGTTTGATAGCCCGAGCTAAAACGTACCAGTACATTTTATGTACACATTTATTTTATAATAAGTGAAAGAAAATGTCAAAAAATAAAATTAGCTGTATACTGGATGACCAGATTATTATTGCTTCATTAATGTTATTGTTATATTGTTTTATACCCACACATATATATAAAATATATATATTAAAATTTTGACTTATAAAATAAGTCAAAATAAAACAAAACTCCAAGGAAAAGAAAATAGGACTATTTTACTTCTCTTTTACTTGACATCTTATCTTCTCTCAGTGGTTTTTTTAATATTTTATAAACCCTGGGTAGTTAAGGTTTTGGTACTAAGAGACAATCTGAATTTTTTATCACCTGGACAGGTCAAAACTTGTTGATAATTCCTCCTTTGGGACAGAAATGAAGACATGATTTACTGGATGCCAAACCAAGTGGCCCAAAGATGAGACACCCATTTCCTCCAATCCAGGAACCCAAGTAGCTGGCCTGGTCCCTGCATCCCTCTGTGTGTGTGTGTGTGTGTGTGTGTGTGTGTGTGTGTGTGTATGCATGCATGCATGTGTGTGCATGGACGTGCAGGAAAGGAGATCCATTTCTAAGTATCCACACCTCTGGTTGCCGTCTCTTGTTCATGCCCCACCTAAGCAGGTCATTTGTGGTTTTATATGGCAGACTCTGGAGAGTCTGATGCACGGAAAGAAGGCTCCCTAGAACTTTCGAACTGTGGGAAGAGATTTCCACTTTGCAGTGAAACCTTAATTTAAAAAACATGTTACTTCTGGAAAAGGAGGCTGGTGGATATGTTGACGTTTTCTTACAAAGCTCTGTTCTCCACAGACGGTAAAGAGGTCGAGGGGTAAGAGAAAGAGAAGAAACAAATGTTTGGCGCCCACCGTTTTTTGGAACGATGTTCAAAACCCATTCTACATTCTTGTGAAAAATCTGCAATTCTGACAAATCTTCAACCTTTTTGAAGGTGGACCAGGTTTTTGTAAACAGCCTAAAGTAATTCTGAGCTCAGTGCGGTGAATAAACGTGGTAATTTATCTTGTTAATGATGTCATTATTAAAGCAGGTATAGCTCAGTAAGATTGATTTCCATGTGTAATTTACAGGCTGCCTTGAAAAGGAATTTATAAAATGATATTAATAGCTGGGTCATTGCTAGAATAAGTGTAATACACTCCAAGGTCAGTACTTTGAAGAAAAACACTTGTTTGAGCTAAAAGCTTTCATACATTGTTTTTAAAGTTTGGTTTTATTATTTTACAGGTTCTTTCACTCTTTTAAAAATGGGAAAAAATCGCTATTGGTTTTTCTCTGATTATAAAAGTGTACATGGAAATAATACATTGAAAAAATACAGAAGGGGACAAAGAAGAAAATGTTAACGCAGAATTATGTTTCGGAGACCTTCATGGTTAAAATGTTGATGTGCGCCACTCCAGTTTTTAAAAAATTTACAATCTTTTAATGAGAGGTAGATCTTAGAAGAGATTTTATTTCCAAAGATTTCTTTCTTCTTTATTGTAGCATGTAATGAATGGAGTGAGTAAAGATTTTTCTTCTCAGTAAAAACAAATCTTATTTTTATTTTCAAATATCATTTTTAACTCGTCTTTAAGAAACAATGTCTTTGCCAGGCGCAGTGGCTCACGCCTGTAATCCCAGCACTTTGGGAGGCCAAGGCGGGCAGATCATGAGGTCAGGAGTTTGAGACCAGCCTGGCCAGCATGGTGAAACCCTGTATCTACTAAAAATACAAAAATTAGCCGGGCATGGTGACAGGCGCCTGTAATCCCAGCTACTTGGGAGGCTGAGGCAGGAGAATTGCTTGAACCTGGGAGGCAGAGGTTGCAGTGAGCTGAGATCACACCACTGCACTCCAGCCTGGGTGACAGAGCAAAACTCCATGTCAAAAAGAAAAGAAAAGAAACAATGCCTTTATGCCTCAGTGTGCCAGTAGAATTGTCTGTCTTTGTTTATTCATTATTAGATAATTCATTATCAGATGTTGGAAGGTGATTCTTTGGTATTTATTTTGAAATTATTCATTAAGATGGAAGTACTTTTATAATAGTTTATATGAACACAGATTCTTTTTGATAGACAACTCACACGTAATATTGAACCTTTCTGACAGTATTGGGTATATTTTCCCTTATAATTATTGTTTTTCACCATAATCTTTAAAGAGCAGATGGTATCAGTCCCTTAGGAAGATACGTGTTATCACTTACCTAACCCATCACCTACTGCTGTACATTTTAAGTTGTTTTCCTTTTTGGCACATTCATAGAAACAAAACTTTATCAAACATACAAACTTCATCAAACTCGAGACTACAGCAGCCTCCGCTCGAGTTTCACCATGTTGGCCAGGCTAGTCTCGAACTCCTGGTCTCAAGTGAGTTGCCCTCCTCAGCCTCCCAGAGTGCTGAGATTACAGGTGTGAACCACTGCGCCCAGCCTGAGTAATACATTAATTTCTTTGGGTCATTACTGGTAGTTGAGCCAATAGCCTTGTGCTGGAAATAAACCAAATGTCCATCAACTGGTGACCAGATAAACAAAATATAATGTGTTAGTCCATTCTCGCACTTCTATAAAGAAATACCTGAGACTGGGTAATTTGTAAAGAAAAGGGATTTCATTGGCTCACAGTTCTGCAGACTGAACAGGAAGCTTGGCTGGGGGAGCCTCAGGAAACTTACAATCATAGAGGAAGGTGAGGGGGAAGCAGGCACCTAAATGGCTGGAGCAGCAGGAAGAAGAGCGGGGCTGGGTGCTACACACTTTTAAACAAGCAGATCTTGCAGTAACTCACTATCATAAAAACAGCACCAAAGGGGAAATCTGCCCCCATGATCCAATGACTTCCCACCAGGCCCCACCTCTAATACTGGAAATTACAATTTGATATGAGATTTGGGCAGGGACATAGACCCAAACCATATCATGTGATCTTTTCGTACAATGGAATACTACGCAGCAGTGAAAAGGAACAAACTATTGATACACACAACAATAACATAGGCAAGCCTCAAAAACATGCTAAGGGGAAGAAATCAGACATCTAAGACTACATATTATATGGCTCTACTTATATGGAACTTCTGGAAAAGGCAAAACTATAGATAGAGAAAGCTGGCCATTCAATGGCTCTTTTTTGCCTGGGGTAGGAAGTGGGGATTGACTGCAAAATCACAAAGGAACTTTCTGGGGTAATAAAAATTTTGAAAACTGGATTGCGGTGATGGTTGCACAGTTGTATAAATTTTCTAAAATTCACTTTGTAAAACTACACATTTTCTAAAACTACACTTAAAATGGATGAATTCTGTGGTTTGTCAACTACTCCTCAATAGAGCTATTTAAAATTTTTACAAAGCAAAACAAAAAACTTTGTGAATTATCATACATGCTCAGACAGCTACCTTGGACAATGGTTGAACAGTTTCTTGTGAAGTTGAGTGTATACCTACCATACAACCCAGCAATTCCAGGTCTGGGTATTTATGTAGAGACGTGAAGACTTACAAATCCACACAAAGACCTGTACACAAATGTTGACAGCAATTTTATTCGTAATTGCCTAAAACTGGAGACAACCCAAATGTTCATCAACAGGTGGATGGATAAACAAACTAATTACGGCATGTCCATACAATGGAATAGTACTCAGCAACCCCAAAAAACAAACTATTGACACACACAATCATGTAGTTAAATCTCAGAATAATTATGCTGAGTGAAAGGAGCCAGACGAAAAAAGAGTGCATGAGCCCAGCACGGTGGCTCACACCTATAATCCCAGCACTTTGGGAGGCAGAGGCGGGAGGATTACTTGAGCCCAGGAGTTCGAGACAGTCTAAGTAACACAGTGAGACCCCATCTCTTCAAAAAAAAAAAATTAGCCAGGTATGGTGGCACACACCCATGGTCCCAGCTACTTGGGAGGCTGAGGTGGGAGGTCAACTCCCAGAAGATCAAGGCTGCAGTGAGCCATGATCATGCCACTGCACTCCAGCCTGGGCAACAGAGCAAGACCCTGTCTCAAAAAAAAAGAAAAAAAGAGTGCATGTTTTACACATGTATGATTTCTATGAAGCTCTAGACAGAAAAATCTAATGCACAGATAGAAAGCAAAGCAGTAGGAGGGGTGCGGTGGCTCACACCTGTAATCTCAGCACTTTGGGAGGCCAAGGCGGGTGGATCACCTGAGGTCAGGAGTTCAAGACCCAGCCTGGCCAACAGAGTGAAACCCCATATCTACTAAAAATACAAAATTAGCCAGGTATGGTGGCAGACACCTGTAGTCCCAGCTACTGGGGAGGCTGAGACAGGAGAATTGCTTGAACCCAGGAGGCAGAGGCTACAGTGGGCCAAGATCACACCACTGCACTCCAGCCTGAGCAAGACAGAGCAAGACTCTGTCTCGGGAAAAAAAAAAAAAAAAAAAAAAAAAAAAAAAGCAAGCAAAGCAGTGGCTGTCAAGGCTGGGGATGGGTGGGGAGCTGGCTGGAAATAATACCTACTGATTGGGGAGATTGTGATATTTGGAATCTTGATTGTGGTGGTGGTTAGCTGGGTGTATATACATTTGTCATAACTCATTCAACTGTACACATCAAACCGGTACATTTTATTATGTGTAAGTTACGTTTTAATAAAAAAAGATTAAAATTTTAAAAATAATTAAAGCATGAAATTTCAATTCTGAATCCATAACAAAATCCACCCCTTCCAAATTCTTATTATTTGTTGAGTGCAGAATTGAACAGATGTCCACCTTTCCACAGCGGAGAATTTATTTGGAGATTTTTTAAATGCAATCACAGAACAGGAGCCATCTTCCAGGATTCTATTTTCCCCTGTCCCCTGCTGCTTGTCTAAAACTTTTCCCAGGCAGGCTAAATCCACTGGAGAAATGACCCTCAAAAAGCCCAGTCCCTCGGGTCTTCAGCAAGAAGAAATACTTCTGAAAACGCACACAGTTTGGTTCAAAGTGGCTACTGAGTTTCAGTGTGGAACCTGCTGTTCTTGGAGCGTTCACAATCTCCCTTGTTGAATCCTCAGCGGTTGGGCTCAATAGCTTCACCATCCTTTGAAGATGAAAAAGAATAAGGAGGCTGGGAAAGCCAGGTGAAGCCGCCAAGGTGATCGCTGGGAATCTAAGCCCATGGAAAAGCTGAATTCAGGAGACACGACTTTCCGCCTTCTGTCTGTCGTCCCGGAGTCTGAGAGGCAAGTTAGGGTCTTGATCTTGAGTCTGTGGGTGGTGACATGCAGGAGAAAACCTCAGCAGGAGGTTCGGGGGTGAAAATGGACTTGGCTAGCTGGAAACTGGAACTGCACCCACTGGCCTGGGTTAGGAAGTCACTGAAGACAACAGATTTCTGGCCCCCACCTGGAGTGGGTGTTTCCGTGGGGTGGTGTGTGTTCTGCATGGGACCATTCCACAATAAGGTGGCATTCCATAACTTGGCAGGACAGAGGCCACTTCTCTGGAGCCTCTTGAGCAAAGCCCTGGGGAGACAGGGTTTCAGGTCAGGCCGCAACTGTTCTCCAGCCCAGGAAGAAAATAAGCTAGGAAATGACTTCTTCAGGGCCCCGCCGTCTCCTAGGGTAGCTCCCTCGGGTGCTTGATCAGGAGACCTGGAAGATGGAGGTTTGGGTTTCAAAGCAGCCGCATCCCTGAGTGTAAATCTAAAGCCTTTGCCTCTAAGTCAGGTTATAGCACTCAGATTAATTAGCGAGGGTCTGCCCTGGTATCTTGCAAAATGTACACCCTAAGATATTCATGTTAAAGAAATTCCAGGCCGGGCACAGTGGCTCATGCCTGTAATCCCAGCACTTTGAGAGGCCAAGGCGGGTGAATCACCTGAGGTCAGGAGTTCGAGACCAGCCTGGTCAACATAGTGAAACCCCGTCTCTACTGAAAATACAAAAATTAGCTGGGCATGGTGGTGCACCTGTAATCCCAGCTACTCAGGAGGCTGAGGCAGGAGAATCACTTGAACCCAGGAGGTGGAGGTTGCAGTGAGCCGAGATCGGGCCACTGCACTCCAGCCTGGGCGACAGAGTGAGACTCCAGGTAACAATGCTTCAAGCAGCGTAAAACATACAGCTTTATTGTTAGCTGGGTCAGGGCCAGTAATCAGATTCACAGCTCCTCCTCCCTGGGAAAGGGCCAGAGGCTGGCCTGGGGTTGGGAGAGGAGCTGTAGGTATCTCCTTCTCTATTTTACTCCCCATTTCAACTACTTAGGGCTCCTTCTACTCCTTACAGAATACTACCCAAACCCCATGGCCTTCAGTCTGGTTATGTTTGCCAAATAATGAACCACTCCAAACTTGGTGGTTCATGGAATTAAAGGGCATGGTGAGGGTAGCTTATCTCTGCTTCATGATGTCTGCAGCTCAGGTCTGAAATAATCCAAAACAATCTGAAGTTTTCAGATCTGAAATCTAAAATAATAATCACTCACTCACACATCTAGGAGCTGATGCCGCTTATTGGCTGGAACCTCAGCCAGACTTATCAGCTGGAGCACTTACACGTGGCCTCTCCAGGTGGCTGCTTGCGCTTCCTTACAGCATGGTGGCTGGTTTCCAAGATCAACCATCCAAGGAGAGCAGAGGGAGCCCTGGAGAGTTGAAATAGGGAGTAAAATAGAGAAGGGGGTACCTGCAGCTCCTCTCCCAACCCCAGGCCAACCTCTGGCCCCTCTCCTGGGGAGACGGAGCTGTGGATCTGATTACTAGCCCGATCCAGCTAACAATAAAGCTTTGTGCTAATTCCTCTTCTGATATCAATTCTGGGTGCACAGCTCCTCTGGGACACCCGTGCACAGAAGAGGTAATGGGTGGGGCATGATCCGGACATTTGTGGTTGTAATTCCATCTAACAACACAGAAGTCTTCACCCCTTATCAAGCAATACTGTCAGGGTGTGTTTCTCAGGATAAAGGATGGCTTTACTGATTTAACGGGGGAGGGGACAATCCAAGAGGGGAGGACATGATTTAAAAGGCTATTGCTATATCCAGCTGAGAGATGAAGAGTTTGCAAACCTTAGCAGCGTTAGGTCCAAAAAATATTTGGGAAGTAGCACTGGCAGAGCTTGGGTATCGACTGGATGTGGAGGAGGAGGACGCCGACATTTCTGGCTTGGGTAAGCGGATGGTGAGGCCACAAACTGAAACTGAAGTTTAGGGAGGTGGATGGTGATGGGAGTTTGTTCAGGGATAGGTTCAGTTTGATGTGTTTCTGGGCAGCCAGCCAGGCAGGAATGTCGTGTGTGTGTGTGTGTGTGTGTGTGTGTGTGTGTCTGTCTGTCTGTCTGTCTGTCTATTTGGGTGGGTGAGATTCTCCATCTGGGGATGGAGGGAGTCAGATATCGCTATGGTAGTCAGAATCACACAGGTCACCATTTAACAGAATACATCAAATGCGTGAAGAAATGTAAGGGCCAATTTCTAGGGTGGTTCAGCTCATCCAGAGGCTGTGAGTACAATTAGGAAAGTCAGGAGTTGGGAGGGGAACGAACAAAACAAACTGTACTTAATTGACTGGGGCAGATTGATTGCAAAAATGACCCCAATTCTCACCCCTCCCTATATCCACACTCCTTTTCATAGTGACTTTGCACCTTCTCCCTTTAGGAGGCAGAGTCTATTTCTTGCTTTGGGCTATGTGACTTGTTTTGGCCAATGGGATATGGGAGAGGTGGTGGTAGCCCAGTTCTGAGCCTTAGGCACCTGCCTGTGCCATGGGAACAAGCTCCCATGGAGAAGAGACCCCATGGAACTGAGTCGTCGCAGCTGAGGCCAGGTTGAACCAACCAGCCCCCAGCTGACTCACCAGCTGCCCATAGAGGCACGGAGGTCAGCTGAACCCAGCCCCATCAGCAGAACTGCCCAGCCAACCAATAGACTCGTGAATAAGAATAAGTGGCCATTGCTACAAGCCATTATGTATTGGGATGTTTTGTTACACAGCATATGTAACTGATACACTGGCCTTGGGAAATAAGTCGGGGAGGTCTGTACCATGTAGCTCGTGGACTTGGAAATGTTATACACAAAATGAAGAATACAGATAGGTACAAAAGAAGTCACCATTCTGTCCTCACTGCCTCTATGTACACTCCCAGAACTTGGTGATATTGTCTATTTCTTTGTACCAATCTCCCTCCCTGGGTCCCAGACTGAAAGGAAAACATCATAGAAATGGCTAGTAGGGTTTCTCAGCCTGGGCACTGCTGAAATTTGGGCTGGATCGCCCTTTGCTATGGGGCTGAGCCTCAGCAGCATTGCTGGCCTCTACCCATCAGATGCCAGGAGAGCTCCCTCACCCAGCTGTGACACCCAAACATGTCTCCAGCCACTGACAAATGTCTCCTGAGGAGAAAAAAAAAAAAAACCCAACTGAAAACAGCTGGGCTAAAGGATTTTAGAAAAACCATCAGGCCAGCCCTCATAGAACAAACAGGCAAATCAAGACTCCAAGACAATATACGGCTGATATGGCTGCTATAAGAGCTGTCACTCACTCACTTGTTTATTCATTCATTCCCAAACAATCACTCAGGCCCACGAGGTGCTGGAAATTCCAGGCCCTGTCCCCAGGAACTCATAATCTAGTGGGACACAAGCAAACAAACGAGTGTAAGCCCTGAAAAGTCAGAGAAAACATGTAATGCAGATAAGCAGGAGGCATTCAGGGGCGACTTCCTGGAGGAGGCAGCTTTTTGGCTGAATTTAATTGCTGAGTCAGACATCTCTAGGATAAAAAAGGGGCTGTTTGGGGAATATGGGAAGATAGAATACATAACAGGTTCTACAGGTAATTGGGAATAACCAGTGTGTGGGGGGCGAGGCTGCAGACCGGAACACGCATCTTACGAGAAGCAGGACTCATTTTCCAGGAGTTGTGGCCATCTAGCCTCTCCCTGATCACACACGTTCACACATCACTTCCCACAAATCTTCAATGAGACAGAAAGCAGACACGGGCTCTAAGTCTCTGCCACAGAGCTGGAGCCAGGCCCCAGGGAGGCTCTAGCCAGCCAGCACGGTTCACGCAGAGGACTGAGGGGAAACAAGGCTCCACTGTGGGCCCTGACACATAGGAAGGCCCGGCCCAGCCGCTCCTAAGGGCTGGCACACGGCTGCATCAGAGAAGACGTGAAAAGCAACATTGTGGACCGGCTGGGCAGGAGGGGACTCTGGGCGCCTCACATTCCTGCCTTTGGGCTCCCTTGATCCAAAAGAACCATCGTGCTGAAAGAGAGAATTTGAAATCCTTCCACCCAGCCCTCTATCTTGAGGCAGGTAAATGGAAATACCAATCATTCAGCAAATATTGACCAAGGGCTGCGTACGCAAGGCTGTGCATGAGGTGTGGTGGTGAATTGGGTCTCAGAGTTTAGTGGGAAGCAGGTTGATAGTGCCAGGCATTTGACAGACACTTCCAGAAAACACCGAATGTGCATCTACTATGTGCCAGGCACTGTTTTAGGGATGGGACATTGACAGAAGCTTTTCCTGGTATCATGACACTTATATTCCAGCCACGGGGACAGGCAGTAAAGCAGTAATTAAATAAACAAGAATGGTATTAGATAAGTGCCCCTGGGAAGATAATAAATTGGGATAATGAGATAGAAGGGACTTGAATGGAAGAGCAGCTTTGGGGAGACGGCCGCAGACAGCCTCTCTGATCAGGCGACAGGTGGTCTGAGGCCGGCCTCGGCTTATTGAGCATGGACCAGGTAGGTGCCAGGCACTGGAATACATCAGTGAATGAAATTGACAAAGATCCCCGTTCTCATGGAACCAACAGGGAACCAGGAGTGAAAGGAGCTGAGCAATAAACAATCCTCTAATAAATACATTCTCTTAAGTGTTAGAAGGTAACAAAGGGCAATGCGAACAAGAAACGGTGGGGCAGAGAGAAAGTAACTGGAGTGCTGAGGCTGTGGCGGTGGAAGAGGCAGAGCGGGGACTGCTTAAAGAAAGCCCCCCGCACCCCGCCCGGGACGTCTGGGTAAAGATGCAAAGGCCAAAGTCACACCAGTATCTGGAGAAGGGTGTCTCAGGCCAGCAATACAAGCAATACAAAGAAGATAATTTGTTACATATTTATTACATATGCTATTGCAAAATATAGTAATTATAATTGAATACAATGTTTTATAGTAAAAATCTACTATTGAGAAGAACGGAATTCTTTTTGGGAGCTCAGGAATAATATTTTGCTGAATGGGAGTTTAAAGCCAGTATCCCGTATCATCAAATGTTCATACAAAATCCATTCTTAGGTTATGGGCTATTGCATATATAACAAATTGTCTTCGGCACTAAGCTGAATTAGGGATGCTTGTTACACAGCAGCAGATAACAGGAAAGCCTGACCAAGCTCCGTGCCTGGCCCAGAAACTCCCCCACACCCAGCTCCTTCCACACACACACACAATCACCTAATATTTTCAGGTCAAATATCCTTGACTTCTTTTGTTTTGAGGACTCTCCCTTCCAATCTACTGCAGCGACTCTTCCCTGAGCCCACATACTGGACCTTCTCAATATCCAGACTTGGCCCAGCTCTGAAATCTTAGACCCTGGTGTCCCACCCTGGATGACCACAGCTTCTGCCTCTCTGTTCCCTGCATTGCTTCAGTTTCTTCCTTTTCTGACTCTTGCTCTGTCCGGTTCAGAGGCTCTTACAGCCCCAGCAACCCATCTGCTGTTGGCTGTACTTTGTAAACCTCTCTTGTTCGCACCTTCCTTTTTCATTTCCACCACCTCTCCCTTGGAACGAGCTTTCCTCATTTCTCCCCAGGGTGATTGCAATAGCATCCCTCTTGGTCTCCATCTCTTGCAGTCCAGCTTTCTAACAGCCGTGAATGTGACCTTCCTAAGGCATAAATGTGGATCACACACATACACACAGCAAAAATGTACAACACCAGTTGCATCTCGAAGTTCCTTCCTGAAGGGTCCTTCTTAGGAAGCCTTCTCCAATATCACCAAGAGGCATTAGAATCTCCTTAGCAGAGTTGCCAACACGTCCTGATGATATTGATTTGTCCTTGCTGTTTACTTGTGTGTCCCCCTATCACCCAGACTATGAATAACTGAGCACAAAATGATTGCCTCATCCACCGGCAGCCTAGTGCGGCACCCAGCATAGGGTAAAGACTTATCCAAAGGAGCCCACCAGCCACATCCAGCCTGCGCTACTGCCTGCTTTGCACGGCCCGTGAGCTAAGGATGGATTTTGCATGAACATCGGACACTAACTTTAAACTCCCATTCAGCAAAATGTTATTCCTCAGCTCCCAAAAGAACTCCATTCTTCTCAACAGGAGACTTTGACTGTAAAACATCATATTCAATTATAATGACTATATTTTGAATTTTGTCAATAAACATTTGGCGTCAATTTGTTCTACCTCATGTTATATGGGTCTATATATTATGCCTGATTTTGTCTCCCGGCTCTCCAGGTCTAAAATATTATTTGACCCTTTTACAAAACAAGTTTGCTGATTGTATTGCAAGATCTACAATCTCAAGTGCTGCCTTGACATCTTGGGGCCTTGCAGGACCTCAAAGGTCTGACCATGGATTCCCCTGCTCTCACCGGAAATGCTCCCCCCATCTAGCAGGAAAGTCCCTCACACACCCACTCAGTCCTCAGCCTAGCAGGCGTCACCTCCCTGCCAGCATGTGACATTATTCAAACAAGCCCATCACATCCTCCCACAGAACCAAGGGTCACCCCATCCTCTTGTTACTACTAAGCCTGCCTCCCATGGCCCCTGTGGGTTGCCTTTGCTCTCCAGTGTAACCCCGAGTGGCATGCGGTGTGCACCTTCTCCAGGCTATGAGTATATGCAATCAACAAACTGCTGCCAGCCTCATCTGTCCAGCGTTGGGCGCTGCAGCTGTCTCACGCTATGTAAGGCAGGGCCTTCATCAGTGTGGTGAATGAGAGGTGATCAGAACACTGGCCCCTGGTCTAACTGAATGAATGAGTGAATCTGGCTGATTCCAAAACCTGTTCAATGTCCCTTGGCCATCTTTCCTCCCTGCCCCACCCCCAGCCCAGCCTACAGCCTCCTCATCCTCGTCCTCCCTGAGGCTGGTCCCCTGAGCACACGGCCTCACCTGTGCATTCCTCCTGCCTGGCAGAATAAACCACCGCATCCTGCCAGCTCACTCTTAACCTCTTCTTGAAAGCTTGGCTCGGCCCCTCCTTGGCCAGGCCCCTTGATCCAAGAAAAAGAAGTGACTTGTTGAATGTTTTGAGGCTGGAAGACTTCGACGGCGGGTCTGTCTGCACGCGGCATCAATAGCCGTTATGCTCTTAGAAAAGCCCTGTATGAGAAGGGAGGCTGGGAGATGCTGTTGAAGTCAAGGCTGCCAGCTTCCTTCTTTTGAGAAGCCTGATGGGTTTACATGACACCTGAGAAAATAAAGTAGGCGCTGTGCCGGTGGCCTGTTGATAAAGTAACCCGGAGGCAAAAAAAATCCGTGAGTATGCTTGAATCATGGGGACAGAACATTGGACCCTTTGTGAGTCTTTACAGTCCAGCAGCCAACTCAAAAGCAACAAACAGAAACCTCTCTCCACCTTCACTCAGCCTGAGAAAACCCAGTCAACCGCCGTGTTTATTCTGGAGCCCAGGTTGAAGGGACTGTTGTCTGAGACTCTGAGAATGTGGGCGCCAATCAACCATCTCCCAGTCTCCCTGAAAGAGAGACGGCTACTCCGCAGCCAGGAGGGAGCACGGAGTGTTGTGCATTTGTGTCGATAGGGCCAGGGGAGGAGAAAATGATGGGCAGATACCTGAATCACAGGGAGAGCCTGGGCATGCAGGGGCGTGGGAGTGGGTGAAAGCAGGTACAAGAGGGATGGCGAGAGACATCTCTGTTCTTGCCCGCCAATGCATCTTAGGTGCCAGGCTGTTGTCCATGAGAAGGGTTGACCAGATGGCCCTAGTTTGGGGGTTCCATGGGGAGAGGCCAGGCAGGTATTGGCCACAGGCGGCTTGGGCATGGTAGGCCGGGGGCTAGCACAGAAAGGAGTGAGTGGGGGGAGGGTGGGCTTGATCCCGTGTGGACAGAGGAGTCAAAGGCTGGGCAGAAGACTCTTCCGTGGCCACAGAATAGGCAGGCCCCTTTGCAGTGTGGCTTAGTTGCTCCTCCTTCCTAGAGGTGGAGTCTACTCTCTACTTCCTGGAATCTGGGCTGGCCGTGTGACTGGCTTTGACCAATAGGATGCAGTGGAAGTGACATCATCTTAGAGCCCAGGCCTTAAGAGTCTGCAGCTTCCCATCTTCTTGGAATTGCACCCTGAGGCCTCCATGCCAGGAAGTCAGTCCAGCCGACTGGAGGCCAGGAGACCACACTGGGGAGACCAAGGCCGGCACCAGCCACCTATCAGGCCCTCCAGTGGGGCCATCTCGGATCTTCCAGCCCAGGGATTGTTGGCTGAAGACAGACACTTTAGTGAACACAAGCGAAACCAGCACAGGAACCTCTGAGCCAACCCACAAAAGCACGAGCGATTCATTCTTTGAAATCACTAGGTGTATGGAGCGGCCTGTTACCCAGGTCTAGGTAACTGACACTGGCAGACAGATCATCAGAGAGTGATACACATTTAACCCAATATATCCAAGATAGCGTCTGTTTCAGTAGACAATCCATGTCGAAAAGGTTGATGGGGTATTTTGCTCTTTTTTCGTACTAAGTCTGCCAAATCCAGTGTGTCTTTTATACTTTAGCTCATCTCAATTCCAACAGGACACATTTCAAATGCTCAGCTGTCACTTGTGAATAGCAGCTGCTGTCCGGGAAAGACAGTTCTAGGTTGATGCGATCTGGAGGATGACTTGGAAGGACAGATTAGAGACAGAGTGAGGAGGTGGTGAGTTCCGGGAGAGGCTCAGACAGATGATAAGGCCTGAGCTATGTCCTCTGGAATGGAAAGAAGGTGATGGGTTCCAAGGACATTCTGGAGATGGAAGTCGGTGGTTACAATGCGTAGAATGATGGCCTCCCAAAAATATGTCCACCCAGAAGCTGTGACTGTGACCTTATTTGGGAAAAAGGTCTCTGCTGATGTTATTAAGGATCTCAAGCTGTGACTATCCTGAATGATCTGGGTGGCCCCTAATCCCAGTGACAACTGTCCTTATCAAGAGAGGAGAGAGGCCAGGCACCGTGGCTCACGCCTGGCACTCCCAGCACTTTGGGAGGCCAAGGCAGGAGGTTCTCTTGAGCCCAGGAGTTCGAGACCAGCCTGGGCAATAAAGTGAGACCCCCCATCTCTACTAAAAAAAAATTAGCCAGGTGTGGTGGCACACACCTGTAGTCCCAGCTACTTGGAAGGCCGAGGTGGGAGGATCACTAGAGCCTGGGAAGTTAAGGCTGCAGTGAGCCGTGGTTATTCCACTGCACTTCGGTTTGGGTAACAGAGTGAGACCTCATCACAAAAGAAAAAAAAAAAGAAAAGAAAGAGGAGGAGACACAGAGACACAGAGGAGGAGACTGTGGGAGGACAGAGGCAGAGACCAGAGCGACGCAGCCACAGCCAAGGAAGCTGGAACCTTTAGAAGCTGGAAGGGGCAAAGGAAGGACCCTCTTCCTAAAGCCCCTGGAGGGAGCGCAGCCCTACAGACACCTTGCTTGTGGACCTCCAGCCTCCAGAGCCATGAGAGGATCCATTTCTGCCACTGTGAACCCCCCATCCTATGGTAATTTGCTACAGCAGCCCCCAGGAAAATGGATGCACTACTGCCCTGATGTGGGTGGTTAGCAGACCCCAGACTTCAGGACGCATAAGTGGGCGGATGGTGACACCATCAGCAGAAATGGGAGCTGGGAGGGCAGAGGAACTGCATGCAGAGGCTGCAGAAATCCAAGGAGCTCACGCTTAGCAAGCACAGAGTATGCAGGTGCTATTCGAAATGCTTTATTTTATTAGCTCCATTCATTTCCTCCATGACCTCATTATGAGTAGGAGATACTCATCTCCATGATACAGAAGAGGAAACTGAGGCACAGAGCGGTACCTGCACAAGACCACACACCTGGTAGAAGAAGGAGCCTGGATTTGAGCCCCGGCTGTCTAAGCATTGTAACGCCTCTCCCCGACGTGTGCAACCTCTGGTGCAAGGGCCAGGCTTGGGGACAGACAGGCAGAAGGCAGGCATGAGGGGCCCTGGAGAAGGAGAAGGGACTGGCCAAAGACAAGCAGACCCTGGGACTCCTTTGGGCTGTCCATGGTGAAGGACAGTTTTATCAACATGCACATTAAACTCTTTGAGGTGGATTAACAGTTCACCAATTTCCCTGTGTCCACCTGCTCTAAAGTCACCACTGAATGCCAAGAAGCACCCCAGGGCAGGGGAGCCTGCGGGATTCCTGGCAGAAATCAACCCAGCAGGACTCATGCGAGCAAGGCTGCATTTTCCATTTCCAAACACAGCCTGCGCCCCCGCTCTGCTCCCTCCAGGAAATCCTGTTTGTGCTATTTTGGGAAAAATGGATGGCTTTTTTTTTTTTTCCTGGGCCTTCCAGGAGCCTGACAGATGGTCCCAGATTTGTGAGCTGTGTTTCCAGGGTGGCACCCAAGGGACTCTCCCAATGATTCTTTCTACAGGGTCAGGCACTGCAAGCGAATTTGTTCCTTCAACAAATATTTATTGAGAGCCTGTGGTATGCGAAGAACTGTGCTAGGTGCTGGGAGATGACTCAGAATAGGTTTATCGACCGTGTCTCATGCCCTGGGGCACATGGGGGCCAGCAAGATCGTAAGGCAGGGCTAAGGCCATCCCCAGGGGGCTTTGGAGCCCTCAGTTGAAACATATTTATGAGCAGCAACTTCCAAGTTACCCCATAATACACGGACACCCCCCAGAATGTTTTCAGACAAGCTAGACCAGGTTAAAAGAAGTAACCGTGGCAGCGTTAAAATGGAGAAAAATCACAAAGGAACACAAGAAGGAGGAGAAAGCCGTTTGTCTTCAGGAGAGGAAAGTGATTTATAAAGAGAAACTGCTGGCCTTTCTCAAACCTGCTGGAAACCCAGCTCCTTCCCTTCTCCTGGGAGGAAGAGGAGGAGGAAACCAAACCCGGCAGGCACCAGCCTGGAGTCGGGGACTGCTCTGCAGAGCCCACGCTGTTTCTGTTCTCAAGGAGATTGTATTCTAAGCAAGGCCCTCAGAAGGTCCAGGGAAACCTGGGAAAAATATTCCATGGCCATTCAGCCAGATTCCGCCATGGTGGCCAAGAGCCATTTGCAACGTGTCTGCCACCGTTATTACGCTGCGATGAACATGCAGCAACGAGAGGGCTGGTTTTGGATCTCACAGGTGAATCCCAGCCTCACCTGTCCAGGTGAGTTCCAGGAATAAATACCTTCCCTGGGCCTGCTTTCCCATCTGTAAGTGGGGGTAATCAAGGCACCCCCCTCAGAGGGTCGGGTGGGTTGAATGTGACAATGTGCGTGTCCCTGGCACACACCAAGTTCCCTGCCAGCGTCACACTTGATCAAGCTCAGACTGTAGAAGGGCAGCCTCTTCCTTCCAGTGAATTCCGTCTCCGTTGGATCAGACTCCCTAGATGGAGATAAAACTTCTGAAGCAAGGCGATCTTGGAGTCTAAGGAGAAATGGTCTCTAGGAACGTGGAGAAGGCCGCTGTCTTTATTCAATGTCCAGGCCGACAGGCGTCCTAGCTCAAGTCACCCCGGTATTTTATTTTGGATATGCTCGGGCAGACAAGATCAGGAAGCAGGCCGGGCCTGCCCTCCACTCTCCCCCTCCACCCACCCCCACCTACCCAATCTGGTTCTCAAGGCTGACTTTCCCCACACCAGCCTCAGCGCCAGGCCTGCGCCCAGGGAAGCAGGAGGTTCTCTGTGCCCAAGGTTCTTTTTAAGAAAACTCAGGCCAGGGTGCTGTGGCTCATGTCTGTAATTGCAGCACTTTGGGAGGCTGAGGTGGGCGGAATGCTTGAGCCCAGGAGTTTGAGACCAGCCTGGGCAACGTGGCAAGACCCTCTTTCTACAAAAAAATACAAAAATTAGCCAGGCATGGTGACGCGCGCCTGTAGTCCCAGCTTCTCAGAGGCTGAGTTGGGAGGATCACTTGAGCCAGGGAAGTTGAGGTTGCAGTGAGCTGAGATCGTGCCACTGCACTCCAGCCTGGGTGACAGAGTGAGACCCTGTCTCAAAAAACAAACCAAAAAGAATCCCAAAGGATTTTTAATGTCAGACATTAAATGTATTTTCAAAGTATTTTTCCCAAAAGTACTTTTTAAAGAAAACATTATGCAAATGTTTAGTTAGTAGTACACGTACAACTACACGCGCCACCCAGAGTCAACAATTGTTAACACCTTGCTGTTTATTCTCCCTCCCTCCCTCCCTCTCTGTCTCTGTGTTTCTCTCTAGCCTCTCTAATATCATCTAATACACAGTCCACATTCAAAGTTCTCCAATCTCCCACATATTCTCTTCCCAAGGGATCTCCAAGTTGTGTCAACCCAAGCAGATGTGGGAAGAAGATTTATCAGCCACCGAGGCCAGCTCTGGATCTGATTTTAGCCTGAGTGGCAAAGAACCGTCCAGAAGGATCGACCTCACGAAAATACTCCAGGCCACACCACGCCACGGTGCCCTGGAGTCTGGGGAGAGGAAGCACCGGGGAGAACTATTTCATCTTTCCTTATAACTTCAGTTTCTGGAAAACCCATATCTTGCACAGGCCTTGGCCCAACCCACTGCCTACGAAACCAGACCCCTGGGTTTCTGTTTTATATTAGGAAGATAGCATCCACACAAAATGGTACTTTTCTTGCTCTGCCTGTAAGAATCCAAACAAAATTCTTTGGTTATCAACTTTCTTTTCTGTGGCTGAACTCCCTTAATCTGCCACACCCCCTCTCCTCCATGGCTCCAAACGGCTGCTCACACATGCTCACGTGTGCACACGCACACACACTGAATGCTCAGGTCCTTTTGTGCAAGGACAGATGGAAGCTCAGGCTCCCGGACGGTGTCACCCCCTCCTTCTACCTCCTCCCCAACTCTCCCTGCACCATGTTCCCCCTCCCCGGTTTTTGATAAGCCCCCTGGCTTGCTCCCACCTCTAGAAAGGTTGCAGGCAGCCAACCTCTGCTTGTAAACAGGCGGAACTGGCTTGCACAGCCTGGCAGAGGAGGGGCCGCGCCTGAGAAAGAGGAGGAACCTGGTGCTTTCATTGCCTCAGCAGGCTCTCCTCAGCCTCCTGCTCCCATCCGGGGCCCCCTGCACACCCCAGCCCACTGAAAACAAGGAGGGAATGTTAAGCCCTTCGGTGCAGCACACGTCCTGTAAAAGGAGAATTTGAATGGCCAATCCCGATGTGTGATGAAGCAGGCTGGGGTCCGGGGAGGGATGGGGGAGAATGGTTCCAGACCTGGGGCAGGGGCAGGCAGGACGAAGGGAAAGAAATTGAGTCTATGTTTTTAAAGGGAATTTGATTCAAAACAGTAGGGTCCCATTTTAAGTCTCAATCTTTTTTCTTTTTTTTTTTTTTTGAGATGGAATTTCGCTCTTGTTGACCAGGCTGGAGTGCAATGGCATGATCTCGGCTCACTGCAACCTCTGCCTCCCAGGTTCAAGCGATTCTCCTGCTGCAGCCTCCCGCGTAGCTGGGATTACAGGCATGTGCCACCACCCCTGGCTAATTTTTGTATTTTTTTAGGAGAGATGGGGTTTCTCCATGGTGGTCAAGCTGGTCTTGAACTCCTGACCTCAGGTGATCCACCTGCCTCGGCCTCCCAAAGTGCTGGGATTACAGGTGTGAGCACCGCGCCTGGCCTCAATCTTTTTAGAAATTGTCCTAGTCGCAATCTTTGTATAAAGTGGCCTGCAATCAACATGGCAAAGAATAACTCAGGCGTAGGGTACAACCGGTGCCAGCACCTTGGCTCGGTGGGGCTCTCAATAGCTCAGGATGGGCTGTAGGGATGTTACTGAGCTGTTTCCCTCTTATGGAGTGGGTAACACACAGCCCCGCAGAAAGAAGCACAGCATGCAGCCAGGGAATATTCCAGTGCATTCCAGAAGCCACGGCACACACTCTTGACAGGTTTGCCCAAAGGCCGTGGATATCTGTGGGCACCCGTGGTTGGCAAAACTCCACTGCACAGACAGCAATGGGCACCCAACATGGAGGGTGCGGGGAATTCAGAAGTGAAAGAAGCTGCAGAACAGGCTTGCAGACCACCTACTTGAATCCAGTTTGGGGTCAGAAAAGAGATAAAGCAGTCCTTGCTATTCGCAGGAGTTATGTTTTATGAGGTCCCTGTGAACACTGAATTCACAAATGCTGAACCCTTGCTCTCAGGGAAAATACAGGGTTAGGTTCCTGCAGGCCTCTAGGCACAATATTTCATCCACTGATCAATGCATAACCTTGCTTTATGTGTGTGTTGTTTCAAGACACCTTGTTTAATGTCCAATGTTGCTTCATCCACATGCACATCCCATAGCCAAAGCCTCTCTGACTCAGGCTGAACGAAGTGTCCGTAACACCCGCATCTTCTCTATCAGGCACCCCACAGCTCAGAAACACCAGACCCGCCCTTCACCGCTCCACAAGGATGCCGTCGCAAACAGCAAAACCAAGAAGAAGCACACAAGTGCAAAAAGCATGACACCACACAGACTGTGAAAAGGACACTTGTTAGGGGTGTGTGAGCTGACGCCAGGAGGCAGAGCGCTGCCCTGTGCAACCTCAGCTGAGAGCATGTGTGTCGGGAGACACATTGTTCGCTACTCAGCATGCATCAAGTGACGGCCAAGGTGTCGTAAGTACTGGATTTGGAGTTATAGATGCATTTCAGTGAGCAGGCAAATTCGCAAACACAGCAACCACGAATAGTGAGGACCGGCTGTACTGGAACTAGCTGCAGAATAGGGGTGAGGGCTGGAACTCCACCACTGCCCACGTCCAGCTTCATGGGGTACGAGTCAGGGTCACCAGAAAGGAGAGGGGCCGAGAGTCCCTCAATGGACAGGGCTGGGGCCCCTCTGCAAAATTCTGCTCAGCCCATAGGAGTCAGGGGCCTGAAAAGAAACACTTTCCTTTTTTTTTGAGACTGAGTCTCCCTCTGTCACCCAGGCTGGAGTGCAGTGGCACAATCTCGGCTCACTGCAAGCTCCGCCTCCTGGGTTCAAGCGATTCTCCTGCCTCAGCCTCCTCAAGTAGCTGGGGCTACAGGCACCCACCATCACGCCCGGCTAATTTTTTGTATTTTTAGTAGAGACGGGGTTTTACCGTGTTAGCCAGGATGGTCTCCATCTCCTGACCTCGTGATCTGCCCTCCTCGGCCTCCCAAAGTGCTGGGATTACAGGCGTGAGCCAACGCGCCCAGCCCAAGAAACACTTCTACAGGTCACTCAGCCACTTTCTGGGCTATTTGATGCAAACTAAGCCACGGCCGTGAGCATGAGTTCAAGCAGCAGACAGGCCCAAGCTTGCTTGACGAGCCTCGCTACCCATCGAGCCTCTGTTTCCTCATCTTGAAAATGGGTGTAGCATTGCAGAGTGGCTGGTTGCACAAGCACGGGGCTTGCAAGTAACCGTTCCCGCTATGATTGTTACTATTATTCCTACCAGGCGGCTGTTATTTATTGTTATTGTTTATTACGATGATCACCATTATTTGCTACCCAGCGTGGCATCTGACCACTAACCCATCTTTGGTGGCCAGAGTAGATCCAGGTTTTGGGGCATCTGAAGCTTACGCAGTTTCAGGGGAGTTCTTTAAAAGAAAAAAAAAAAGTACAAAATTACAAGTGCAAAATTAGATCCAGGGCCTTGGAGGTGGCTATTTGGGTGAGGACGCTGAAGCTTCAGTTCCTGGCCTTTGAAGTAAACCACCTCTGTTTAGATTTTGTTCTGATAAACTCAGTCCTCAGGCATATGTTTCTCCTTAAATAATCAACTAAAATAATTGAATGTGTGTTTTTTGTTCCCTACTCTGTGCAAAGCACAGCAGTGATAAGACAGAGTCTCTGCCCTCATGGAAGGGAAGTGGCCTCTTCTTCAGGGTTAGGGATGGGGTAGGGAGATACAGGAAATAATATGCAAACCAACAAATAATGTAAAAGCCTGCAGGGAGAGAACAAGCTGGAAGGGGTCTGCCAGTGGTAGAGAACTCAGGGAAGGTTCAAAGCTGAGATTTTAAGGATAAGAAAGAGCAAGCCCTGTAGAGCCCTGGGGGTGGATCTTCCAGACAAAGAGACGAGGAAGTGAAGGGACAAGCATGGTGTGTTCAAGGAACAGCAAGGCCAGTGGGTCCAGAGAGAGGGATGCTAGATTAACTTGAAGAGGTAGGCAGGGGAAGATCAGGAGGGTCCTGGGGAACCTGAGAATGGAGTTTGGATTTGATACTAAGAGCAAAAGAAAGCCGGGGGAGGGGCGGGGGTGGGGCTGTGTTTAAACAGGGGTTGATGTGATTTATGTTTCTGAAAGATCATTCCGGCTACTGTGTGTAGAATGAATTATGGGAGAGAGGATGCAAAGACGAAATGCAGCGAGAAGGCCCCTGAGTGCCGTCTCTTGGGGTCAGCCGCTTGTGGGGTCTGATTGGGCAGGGTGGGGACTCAGAAGTAGAGCGATTCTAAGGGGCACCCCCTCCCCACGCTGCCACCCTCTTCCAGCAGCTCATGGCCCATGAGGGTAAGCAGCTGAAACCGCTTTGTACTACTAGAAACAGAATAAAGAAGGAACAAAAGCAACTTGGCCAACTGGGACCCAGTGGGGCTTACACAGCTGGGCCTGCGGAAAGCAAACACACAGCAACTGCAAAGAGCCGGCCTCGGTGCTCCCTCCCCAGGGCGAGGGCTTCCCGAGCGAGGGTCCTTTAGGACCCGGCCTGTCGACGGGTTTTTGGCAGTTGGCAGGGCAAGGTCAAAAGGACTCTAGTCTCATGTATCCAGACTTAGGCAGCGGGGAGGGGTTTGCTGCAATGTGTTTTTGCTTTTGTTTACCCAGGAGGCCTTGCAAGGGGCCCAGGGTTGTGGAATTAATTACAGCCAATTACCTTCCATGTACTAGTTGGGTTTCAGCTTGCTGAAAGCCTCTAGAGGTGGGAGAATTCACAGATGAGCGGCCCAAAAAGGCCTCCTTCCATCCTTCTCACCACCCAGCCTCCTATGAGTTTGCCTTTCGCCTCAACATTCTCGTTTAAATAAATATGGCCTCCTTATGTCGCCATTTAAAAATTCTCCAAGTAAGGATTTTTGCAATTAATGTAAAATACATTTCAGAGCCACTTAAGTTTAAATGTTGCCTGTATCCACCTCCCTATATCTGTGCTTATAAACAAATGATAGAAGATGCCCCTAAAAAATGATCCAAATCTCAAAAAATATATAAAATGTGTCATAACCACCAAATAGCAAAGCAATCATAGTAGAAAACACTCTCATCTGTAAATAATAATAAGCACATCTTCTTTTCAATCACTTTATCCTCTTTCTAATATCCATGTCTTTTTTTTTTTTTTTTTTTTGAGACGGAGTCTAGCTCTGTTGCCCAGGCTGTAGTGCAGTGGCTCAATCTCGGCTCACTGCAACCTCTGCCTCCTGGGTTCAAGCTGAGGTTCTCCTGCTTCAGCCTCCTGAGTAGCTGGGATTACAGGCATCCACCACCACGCCCAGCTAATTTTTGTATTTTTAGTAGAGACAGGGTTTCACTATGTTGGCCAGGCTGGTCTCAAATTCCTGACCTCATGATCTGCCCACCTCGGCCTCCCAAAGTGCTGGGATTACAAGCGTGAGCCACCGCGCCTGGCCTCTAATATCCATGTCTTATTACATTGGCTTATGTGGCTTAACCAGAACAACATTCAGCAATGCAGTGATAACAGGTACTCTTGTCTTGTTTCTAATTTTTAATGGGAATGTCTCCATGGCTTCATCATTTAATATGATGCTGACAGCTACTCTTACAATAAATTGTCATATAAATAAAAAATATTAGGCCGGGTGCAGTGGTGCATGCCTGTAATCCCAGCACTTTTGAGAGGCCAAGGTGGGTAGATCACTTGAGGTCAGGAGTTCAAGACAAGCCTGGCCAACACAGCGAAACCCGGTCTCTACTAAAAAAATAAAAATTAGCCGGGTGCGGTGGCGGGCGCCTGTAATCCCAGCTACTCAGGAGGCTGAGGCAGGAGAATCGCTTGAACTCAGGAGATGGAGGTTGCAGTGAGCCGAGATCACACCACTGCACTCCAGCCTGGGCAACAGAGTGAGACTCTATCTCAAAAAGAAAAAAAAAGAAAAAAGAAAAAATAGTTTCTAACTTTTATCACTGTTATTTTTAAATTTTTTAATATAAAGGGAGGATAAAAACAGATCTACTGAGAAATTACTCAGAAATTCTTTCCCAGTCCCCAGATACCCAGTTCACCTTCTCACCTGCAATCTCTGTTCTCGCTTAAACGACAGCAATTTACTTTTCCCAGTTCTGGAGGCTGGAAGTCCACAATCAAGATGGCACCAGGTCTGGTTTCTCTTGAGGCTGCTCTCCTTGGCTTGCAGATGGGGCCTTCTCACAGGGTCCTCACGTGGCCTTTCCTAGGTGCACACACATCCCTGGTCTCTCTCTCGCCTAATAAGAACATCAGCTGTACTGGGTTAGGGACCCTCTCTTACAACCTGATTTACCCTTAATTACTTCCTCAAAGGTTCTACCTCCAAATATAGTCCCATGACGGGTTAGGGCGTCAACATATGAATTTGGGGGAGGGACACAATTCAGTCTGTAATAAGTCACCCTCTGGCCCCCCAAATTCATATCCTTCTCACATGCAAATTACATTCAATTCCAATAGCCCTAAAAGTCTTAACGCATTCCAGCGTCAACTCTAGGTGCAGTCTCGTCTGAATATCTAAATTAGGTATGGGTGAGGCTTAACGCATGATTCATCCTGAGGCAAAATTCCTCTCCGGCTGTGAACCCGTGAAACCAGACAAGTTATGTGCTTCCAAGACACAGTGGTGGGACCAACATGGGATAGACATTCCCATTCCAAAAAGGAGACATCGGAAAGAAGAAAGGGGTGATGGGTCCCAAGCAAGTCCAAGACCTAGCGAGGCAAATTCCATTTGCTCTTAAGCCTCAAGAATAATCCTCTTCGGCTCAGCATCCTGCCTTCCAGGCCCACTGGGGCAGTAGCCTGTAGTCCGGGCGCCATGGCCCGAGGCGGTGGCCCCAGCCCCAAGGCTCTGAGCAACAGTCCGACCCTTAGAAACTAAGAAGGACACAGCTTTGTTCCCTGGTCTGTGGTGGCAGTGCCAGCCCTGCCAACCTCTGAGTTGCCTCCAGCGTCCTTCTCTTTTCTTAAAGGATAGTGCATATTCACAGATGAATAGCTCTACTGTCCTGTCAAATTCCAGGACATCCATCTCCACGGGACACTATGTCCTGTCTCTGTCCCCCTTGGTCCAGGCCTGGCAGTGTCTCTGCTCGTATAATCCCATCTCTATGGCTAACTTCTGCTGAAATGACTGATTAAATCCACACATCGCACCCACAATATCTGTATAAAATGAATTTCCAGCCATACCCTTGCTGTTCTCTCCAGAACCTGCTTCCTCATTTCTTGAAATATAAATAGGCTGAGAATTTTCCAAATCTTCAAGGTCTAGTTCCTTCTTGCTTAAAATTCCTTCAGTTTATATTTCTCTGTTCTCTCACATTTTGCAATAAGCATTAAGGAGAAACTAGGCCACACCTTCAACAGTTTGCTTAGAAATTTCTACACCTAAGGCTTGGTGCAGTGGCTCACACCTGTAATCCCAGCACTTTGGGAGGCCGAGGCAGGTGGATCACGAGGTCAGGAGTTTGAGACCAGCCTGGCCAACATGGTGAAACCCCGTCTCTACTAAAGATCCAAAAAGTAGCCGGGCATGGTGGCACGTGCCTGTAATCCCAGCTACTCCAGAGGCTAAGGCAGAAGAATCTCTTGAACACAGGAGGCAGAGGTTGCAGTGAGCCGAGATCACACCATTGCACTCCAGCCTGGGTGACAGGGTGAGACTCCACCTCAAAAAAAAAAAAAAAAAAAGAAATTTCTTATCCAAGTTCATCATTTTTAACTTCTCCTTTCTCCGCAAACACCAGAATGCAATCCAGCCACGTTCTTTTCCACTTTATAACAAGGGTCACCTTTCTTCCAGTTCCAATAACATGCTCCTCCTTCCCATCGGAGCCCTCGCTGGAATCACCTTTCACATCCATGCTTCTACTAACAGTCTCTTCAAGGCAATCCAGGCTTTTTCTAACATGCACCTCAAAAATCTTCCTCCTCCACCTTTTACCCAATTCCAAAGCCACATCCACACTTTTAGGTATTTGTTAACAGCAGCACCCCACTTCTTGGTATCAAAATCTGTGTTTGTCAGGGCTGCCATTACAATATACCACAGAATGCGTGCCTTAAACAATAGAAATTAATTTTATCACAGTTCTAGAAGCTGGAAGTCTAGGATCAAGGCGTTGGCAGTTGGGTGTCCCCCAAGACCTCTCTCCTTGCCTTGCAGATGACCACCTTCTTGCTGGGCCCTCACACAGCCTTTTCTTCTGTGTGCACACATCCCTGGTGCCTCTTCTTGTGAGGACACCAGCCATACTGGATCCGGGACCCACCTCATGACCTTATCTAGCCTCAATTACCTCCTTAAAAGCCTTATCTCCAAATATAGTCACATTGGGGTTAGGGCTTTAACATATGAATTCGAGGGGGACACTATTCAGTCCTTAACAACAAGCAAAGAGATGGACAGATGATTGATAGATGCATAGATAGACAGATAGATAAGACAGATAGATAGATAGATAGATAATAGAAAGTCAAAAAATCAATCAGGGCCAAGCTCAGTGGCTCACGCCTGTAATCCCAGCACTTTAGGAGGCCAAGGTGAGTGGGTCACTTCAGGCCAGGAGTTCAAGACCAGCCTGGCCAACATGGTGAAACCCTGTCTCTACAAAAATACATTAGCTGGGCATGATGGCACACACCTTAGTCCCAGCTACTCAGGAGGCTGAGGCACAAGAATCGCTTGAACTTGGAAGGTGGAGGTTGCAGTGAGCCGAGATCGCGCCACTGCACTTCAGCTGGGGGTGACAGAGCAAGACTCTGTCTCAAAAAAAGAAAAAAGAAAAAAATTAATCAATAGATAAGTAGATAATAGATTGATAGATAATTGATCGATAAATAGATATATTGATTGATTCCTCCTTTCTTCACAAATGGAAGTATGCTATTCACATCTTGCCTTTTATATTTAACACTCCATCTTGGAGATGTTTCTATGCCAGGATATTAAATGTTGTCTAGTTTTTGATGGATCATAATTTATGAATGGACTTCAGGTTGTTTCCAATATTCTGCTATTAGGAGTAAGCTTCACTGTGTAACCTTGTCCAAGTGTTATTTCACACCTGTGAATTCCTAGAAGGGGTGTGTGCATTTGTTATGTTAACAAATTGCCCCCAGGTGCGGTTGAAGCCCTGACGTTCCTACCAGCAATGGGCCAGCATCCTCGGTGCCCCAGCTTAGGACCCACAGCATTCTCTCTAACTTGCACATTTACCAGCCTGACAGGCGGTGGAAATGGTAACAGGGTCTAGTTTCGATCTTCAATTGTATTAGGAGGAAGGCCAGGGATCTGCTGATAAACGTAAGGACCATTTGAACGGTATTTTCCTGTGAATTCTGTCCATATCCTTTGCCTTTCTGCCCAGTGTGTTACTGTCTTCACACGGATTCGTCTGAGTGTGACCCACAGCCAGGCACTATTTTCAGTTTGCAGACCCACATTCTTTTCGCAGCTTCTGTCGTGCCTGTCTGGGTTTGTTCTGGTTTCTTCTTCAGGATGTCGCCCATCGTTTGGTTCTCATTTTTCTCATTCATGTCTTATCACCATCTCTTTTTGTTTTCTCTCCTTCTGCATTCTAGGAGAGCTGCTTAAACTTATCCTAGATAGGGTATTTTCTCTATTCTTTGTTTCTTTTCTTTTTTTTTAGAAACGGGCTCCCTCTGTCATCCAGGCTGGAGTACAATGTCACAATCATAGAGCATTGCAGCCTCAAACTCCTAGACTGAAGTGATCCTCCTGCCTTGGCCTCCCACATAGCTGGGACTACAGGCAGGCATGTGGCACCTTTTATTTTTTAGGGACCCGAGTCTCGCTATGCCACTCAGGCTGGTCTCGAACTCCTGGGTTCAAGTGATCCTCCTGCCACAGCCTCCTGAGAAACTGGAACTACAGGCATGCACCACCACACCCAGCTGGTAGATAGGGTATTTTTAGCTACGTACAGCAGGACACCCTCCTGCAAGTGACTAAAACAGTAGGAATATTCATTGTGTCTCATAACAAGGGGGGCAGAGGTAGAAAACTCCAGGACTGGCTAACTCAGTAACATCACAGCTTAAATCCAGGTTCCTTCCCTCTTTCTTCTCTGCCGTCTTTGGTGGATAGAGGGAGGACATAGTTACAGGCATTGTGTGCAGGTAAGATAACGTCTCAGAAAAAACCACTTCCTCCACGTGCTTCCTCCTCCTGGTGAGGAGACCCTTCTCCACATGTCCCCCTGCAGAGGCCACCTCACGAGTCCCGGGCTGGCTGGGCATCCTATGACCAGGCCTAAGAGGGTCATTGCTGAAGGCGAATGAGAGCATCGTGGTTGACTTAAGCAACCGAGATTCACATCCTGGGGCCAAAGAGGGGCCAGTGCCCGCCCCCTAGAAGGGCTCAGGACTCTGAGGAATATAAGGATTCCATTAGCCTGGAAAATATTGAGGTGGGAACATGGCTCTTGTTCGGCAAACAATAGATTTCCCCCTCATTTCTGGACATCATTGATTCAATTTTCTACTGTTTCACTTGTTTCTGCTGCGAATGCCGCTGTCCGTTTTTCAGGTGTATTTCCTCAGGGCCTTCCTAGACACACGGAGCTCCCTGGCTGTTTCTGCCTTCATCTTTGCCATGTCTCCTTTTCATTGCAATCCTGTGTCTTTGCATCTAAGTGTTATCTCATTTTAAGGTCACATGTCCTTGAATTTTATTGTGAACACAAGACAGCTTTCTGTAATTTACTTCCATTTCTGTTAGAAAATCTTTTGCAAAAGTATGTTTTTCCTCTTGGGGGCAAAGTTCGCTGTCTTTCCTACTGCAGGATCATTTCCTGCAATCATAGGGCTTTTCATTTTCTGATGCTCTGCCTTGGAGGGATGCTGGCTCTCGGGTGCCCTTCCGCATCCACCTGGTTGCTATTAGAACCCTCCGTTCTGATCTCCACGCCAGAGCCTTGGCTGTGAAGACCCAACCTCGAGCCAAGTTCCCAGCGTCTGGCAGGCATTTTCCTGGAGGGGCTCTGCTGGCTCAGGAGGCATCTTCCACTTCTGCTGCCTGATTGCCTGACGATCCAAAAGGAAATTTATTCATAGATAATTTGTAACAGTCTGAAGTCCTTCCAATGCCAGAGAGAGTGCATAAGAATCAGCAAGCCCCCGAGGGTAGCGCTCCCACAGCTACCCTGTCTTCACCCTTCCTGTCTTCCAGCTTGACATCCCACAAAGCAATGACCGATGACCACCACCCATCCATGACCACCTCAGCCCAGGTTCATTGCTGGGGATTATTAGAGTCCCCGACTGTCTATGGAAAGGGAGGTATGAATGGAGGGATGAGGTGGGAGATGTCTGTGGTTGTCCCCAGAACACAGCCCCTGCGAAGCTGGAGGTGCTGCCCTCTCCATGGTCAGAAACAGCACGTGGTGTTGAGCCAAGCGTTTGCAGCCAGTGGAAGCCACTTCCTGCCTTTCCACTTGGCCTGCCATTTTGCCTGGTGGTGCCATTTAGGGCTTGCCTCTTGGAGTGTTATGGCAGAGGCCAGTATTCCCAGTGGTCACAATGATTGCAGTTCCCTCCAATCCTGCAGGGGCGGGGAAGGGCAAAGCTGATTCCCTAGATGCTCTGTGTGTTTTCATTTTTGTTTCTTAAGAGTTCATTGAAGCTTTTTTTCCCCTTTTGTTTGTTTGTTTTGCTAACATGCTGAGAGAAGAGAGAAAAATAAATCATCAAGACCTTTGTTTTTCTCCATATGAATCTCCAGCTGGTTCCTATTCTGAGATCCTGTTCCTGTCATCATCACCAACTTCTGATGATTCCACAGGCAAAGCGGGTGGTGTTTTTTTCCATTAAAAAAAAAAATAACTCTCTCAAACAGAAGCCCTGAAACTGCTCCCTTCCCTCGGACACCCACAGGCCATCTGAAATACTTGCCATTTGCACAATATCCCAAGGGTGGCCCTCGGATGGCTCTCATTGTCACCAGAAGGACAGCACGCCCGTGTCCCAGCAGCTTGGTGGCAGCTGGAAGTATCTCCTTCGGTCTGTACTTCTTGGCAGTGCCCTTCTCAGCCTGCACCATCTGTGCTCAGCCCAGCCTCATCTCTGGGTAGGGTGGGTTCCCTTTTCTCTTTCCCGTCTCTGTTGGAGGATTTTCCACGGCTGTGCAGTCAGGGTGGGCCCACCGGTCATGAAATCATTGCCGCTGACCTTGCAGGAAAGGTCTTCCACTGGGGCTGACCATTCTTACACATCCTCCTCTGGAACTGGCTGAAGTGGCTGCCTCCAAGCTGGCCGGGTGGCCACGTTTTCCTCTACTGAGTCACCCCCCAGCCCAGGATGCCCCGTAAATGGGCTCTCTGCAAAACGAAGCTGTTGGTTTTGTGCCAAGATGCACAGCATCAGAGGTCGAGGTCAGTTGCACGTAGGACAACCATGAAGTCTGTGCTTGCTAGTACTCCGCGGGTAGCTCACACGCCAGGGGACGTGATCAGTGTGTATTATTCTCAAATGGATGGTGACCGTTGTGGTTGATCATTAAAAGCTGTAGGCTTCATTTTTTTCCCAAGAAAAACAAATGCTTTTAAAGAGAATGTAGAACATATGTACATCCTGAAAGCTTTTGGAAATGAATACTTTTCTTTTTCTTCAATAATGGGCTATTATACTTGATTTTCCAAAGATCACTCCCTTATTTTCTTGAATATCCTTGTGAGGTCAGAGAGACCATTTTTGTTCTCATTTTACTGATGAAATGAGGAAACTGAGGCCTAGAGAGATTAATGGCCCTGAAGCCAAGATGGGAACACACATTCTCAATATGTCTAACAGAACCTGTTTCCTGTACCACCATAGCTCAACTCTCATGAGACTCTACTGAGTAAATATCTCCCAACAGGAGGGAAAGAAACTAGCACTCACCGATCACCCTCTATGTCCTAGAAACTCCCATAAGCACTTTTTCTCGACTGTTTGCATTTTCAACAATTTAGCACTCAGATCAGAGAGGTTAAGTAACTGGCCCAAAGTCACCCAGCTAGTAAGGAACGGGGCTGGGATTTGAATGCAGGGGTGTTTGACGCCGAAGCCAGAGCTTTGTCCCTGAGCCTTCTGAGCTCAGCAAGCAGGGTAGATTTGGGAGAAAGGAGATGAAGGAAGTGAACAGATGACTAGGCAGATCAAATAAACCAATCGCCAAGATTCAGATCTTTGCCTGGAGTTACACCATCGTGTCTGCCACTGAGCAGCCTGAAAATTCCCCACCCGGCTTCCCACAGCACTTTTGAAACTGGCCCCACAAGTCCACCAAATCTATCAGCACCAGGCATGGTTCTGCAAAGGTGCCCACCCCACAAGGTGCAAAGGGAGGTAGACAATTTTTGAGCTTTCCTTTCTGATTAACTGGTCCTTAGGGGGTTCATTTGCTTGTTTTTGTTGCTTTTTTTTTAACTAGAATCTAAAAGGTTGATTATTTCAGGCTTTCATTATGAAGTGTGCAATATCACCCCAGTCTTCATATCTTCATACGCCAATACTAAGGTTCTCTGATGGCGATAGCATGATCATAGGACACAGGCGAGGCGCTTTCTTTTTTTTCTTTTTTTCTTTCTTTCTTTTTTTTTTTTTTTTTTTTTTGAGACAGGGTCTCACTGTCACCCAGGCTGAAGTGCAGTGGTGGGATCTTGGCTCACTGCAACCTCCGCCTCCTTGGGCTTAAGAGAGCCTCCCACTTCAGCTTCCCAAGTAGCTGGGATTACAGGTATGCACTACCATACCTGGCTAATTTTTGTATTTTCAGTACAGATGGGGTTTCACCATGTTGTCCAGGCTGGTCTCAAACTCCTGAGCTCAGGTGATCCGTCTGCATGGGTCTCCCAAAGTGCTGGGATGACAGGCGCTTTATTGGATTCACGTTCACCTCCATTAATTCACATGAGAACCCCAGGGACAGCTTCTCATCCACATCTTAGAGATGGAGACTCTGAAGCCCGAAGGCATTCTGGTGACTCAGGTTGAGGTTCAACTCTTAGTCTCTTGACAGTGAAATTCCCCGGTGGGGCCTCCTCCCACAGGAAATGCCACCACCATCTGGGCATGCCCCCGCCTCACTTTGCCCCGCAAAAGTTTCAGAAGTGTCCTCAAGTATCACCTCTGTACCACCAGATCACACTTACTCGCTGTGGAAGAGAGGTTGTGAGCTGGAATCCATGGCAGGGGAACACTTCCTCTCCCAACACTGACAGGCAATTGTTGGGATGTCCTGGCATTTGGGGTGGTGAGCCTGAGCCTGGAGGGACAGGCTGAATAATGGCCCCCAAAGATGTCCCCAGAATTTGCAAACATTTGACCTCACATGGTTAAAGGGACTCTGCAGATGTGGTCACGTGAAGGATCTTGAGGTGGGGGATGGTAGTGGGTTATCCCAGTCAGCCCAATGTAGTCCCAGGGCCTTTATAAGAGGGAGGCCGGGGGGTCGGACTCAGAGAAGGAGATGTGACCACGGAAACCCAAGTCAGAGTGATGTGGCTGGAAGCCAAGGAATGTGGCAATCTCTAGAAGCTGGAAGAGGCAAGGAATGAATTCTTTCCTAGAAGCCAGATGTAGTGGCTCATGCCTGTAATCCCAGCACTTTGGGAGGCCAAGGCGGGTGGATTGCTTGAGCTCAGGAGTTTGAGACCAGCCTGGGCAAAATGGTGAAACAACATCTCTACTAAAAGTACAAAAAAAATAGCCAGGTGTGGTAGCTCATACCTGTAGTCCCAGCTACTTAGGAGGCTAAGGTGGGAGGATGGCTTGAGCCTGGGAGGTGGAAGTTGCAGTGAGCCAAGATCGTGCCATTGCACTCCAGCCTGGGCAACAAAGCCAGACCCTGTCTCAAACAACAACAAATTCTCTCCTAGAGCCTCCAGAAGGAGCAGCCCTGCTAACGCCTTGATTTCAACCTCATAATACCCATTTTGGACTTCTGCCCTCCGGAACTTGGGATAAAGTGACACATTTGTGTTGTTTGAGGCCACTAAGTTTGTGGCAGTTTATTACAGTCGCAAGAGGAAACTCATGCACACAGCATTATAGACGCAAGCCCAGTGGCTGGGGCTCCACCACACAAAGGAAATGCGTGGCCTATTGGCCCATAAAGTCACAAAGGTCACTACCAGTGTCAGCTACACCAGATGACATGACAAGTTCCCCTTTGGGGTTGAAATACACCCAATCAAATTCACCTGCAGTTTGCTGCTAGCATAGCCTTAGGGTCAGAAATCGGTCATTTCCCCTTATGCAACAATTTCAATCCATTTTAAAATTATTATCATTTTTTAGAGACAGGGTCTGGCTATGTTGCCCAGGCTGGACTCAAATTCTTGCACTCAAGTGATCCCCCCATTCAGCTTCCCGAGTGGCTGGGACTACAGGCGCACACCACCATGCCTGTCCAACCCATTTTATATGAATTCTTATGAGAAAATACTCCGCACCACCTCATTTTCTCCATGAATGTGGTAAGGCCTTGGTCCAGGAAACAGAAGAAAGAAAAGTATCACACTGTTTCCGAATGCAAGAGAAATTAATTAAATCCAAATTTTCACAGAACATTAAAAGTTGAACACAACTCAAAACATACTTGAGATTCAGATTGGATTTCAAAACACTTTCTGAGAAGACAACCAAAAAAAAATCCCAAACGACTTTTCTTTAGATGGTTCTCCCAAAATACCCCGAAGGGAGCTAGAATGGAATGGTCAAAGAAGGCAGGTGGCAAAAGTCTGTGGGGTTTTAGGGGAAAGTGAAAAAAAAAAAAAGAAAGAAAAAAGAAAAAAAAGAAAAATTTAGGGTTGTCTCTTGGTTCTCAGTAATCCCGGGGCTAGACAGACACTGCTGGATGAAGTGAACATCAGGAAATACCTCTGTGGAATGTGAAACCGAAGCAATTTGAAACAGGGTATGGGTTAGCCAGCCGGGGAGGTGGCGTTGCTCATTTGGAAGTGCAAAGCAAACTATGATTTCACGGAGGGAGCTTGCTGGGAATAGGCGTTCATGGGCTGGATCTGGGGAGTCTTCTCTCAGGAAAGGGCACCTGTGGAGGCTCATTTTTCTCGGTCAAGACACAATTATCATCTCTGAGACTCTCCTGTGATTGGAAGGTCTCTCCAGAGAACACCCAACCTCATAAAAATGATGCCAATAGACAGAGTGCAGTGGCTTATGCCTGTAATCCCAGCACTTTGGCAGGCCAAGGCAGGAAGATCGCTTGAGCCCAGGAGTTTGAGACCAGCCTGGCCAACCCAGCAAGATCTTGTCTCTACAAAAAATAAAATAAGTTGCATGTGGTGGCACACACCTCTAATCCCAGCTACTCAGGAGCTGAGATGGGAGGATGGCTTGAGCCCAGCAGGCAGAGGTTGCAGAGAGCCAAGATTGCACCACTGCACTTCAGCCTGGGTGACAGAGCAATACCTTGTCTCAAAAAAAAAAAAAAAAAAGTAGAAACAATCCAAAATCCAAAAAAAGGAGAGTAAACAAGTTATGGTACATTCATGTGTTTAAATATTATACAGCAATTAAAATCATGTTTCCAAAGACTATTTAAGGACCAGAATGAGTCTTAATAAAATAATATTATGTGAAAAAGACAAATATAATGAAAATTCCATTGGACTCAATAATTATGTATTTGCACAGGTTGACAGTTTTGTGGAGGATGGTCAGTGTAGGGGCTTTGGAATTAGAGTGATTTCCATCGGGGGTCTGGTGCTGTCACTTCTTAGCCATGTGAATGTGGTAAATTATTCCCTCTCTCTGACTTCATTATCTCACCGGTAAGACGGGCTGGGACTGGATGAAGTGATTACAATGCTTGTGAAATATTAAGTGGCAAAGCAGCTGTTCCTGATCTGTTCAGTATTACTACCATCAAGGTTTCTTATCTCTACCACTATTATTTCTCTGTCCTCCAATCACTACCTGAGCAATTCTGTGCCTTGGCCCCATCCCAGAAGTTACCATATTTTTTAGATGTAACAAAGGCAGCTCCAATGCTGAGTGCTTGTAAATATCAGCCCTGGAGCACGTGGGCCTCCAAGGCAGCCTCCTGATGCTAGTGCAGATGGATCCTGACAACCTGCAGCCTGCCTGGGCTGGGTGAGATATCAGAGGTGTGGAGGGCTGGGGAGCAGGGTGCTGTACGGCCATTAAAGGTCAACACTGAAGGTGTGTGGTAAGTTGAGATAGCCCAGTGCTGC
This sequence comes from Pan troglodytes, assembly GCF_028858775.2. NCBI lineage: Eukaryota > Metazoa > Chordata > Mammalia > Primates > Hominidae > Pan > Pan troglodytes. The sequence continues at coordinate 130,994,929 of NC_072408.2, read as the reverse complement.
TGGTAATCAGTCAGGCCCCACCCCACCCTGCCACCCAGGTCTGCAAAGCAGAAGATGCTTTTGTCATCAGGGAGGCAAGGAGAGGCTTCCTGTTACTTGTATAGTTTCCCAGCTCTACAAAGGGAATGAGGGTGCAATAAGGGTGATCAACAGTAATAACAGAGTGTTATACATTATATACAAGAAGGCATATATAATAGTATACATATTATATGCAATAATTATATGTAATGTAGTATATATAATACTATATTAGTCTGTTTTCACACTGCTAATAAAGACATACCTAAGACTGGGTAATTTATAAAGGAAAGAGATTGAATGGACTCACAGTTCCACATGACTGGGGAGGCCTCACAATCATGGCAGAAGATGAAGGAAGAGCAAAGTGACATCTTACATGGCGACCGGCAAAGAGAGAGCATGTGCAGGGAAACTCTCCCTTATAAAACCACCAGATCTCGTGAGACTTATTCACTACCAGGAAAACAGTATGGAGGAAACCATCGCCATGATTCAGTTACTTCCCACCAGGTCCCTCCCACAACATGTGGGAATTGTGGGAGCTGCAATTCAAGATGAGATTTGAGTGGGGACACAGTCAAACCATAACAAATACATAATAGCTAAGTATATTATATATATTATATAGTATATATAGCATATAATTAATAAAATAGTTAATATTTTCTATATAGTAGATATAACTATTATGATTATAATTATATTCTCTATTAGATAATACATAATACTTATTATTATGATTATAGTTATATTATTCTCTATAAGATAATATATACTTACAGCTAATATTATTACAGTTATCTTATTCTCCATTAGATAATATGTAATACCTGTAACTATTATGATTATTATTCTGTTCCTGAGTTTGTCTTTGGTTATTCTCTGGAGCACTCAAGAGCTTGGCTTCAGCAGATGGGGCCCCTAGATTCCAGCCTTACTCCTGCCTGGTTAGACTGATATACATAGGCAAGACTCTTCCAGCCTCTGCTTCTTTAACAGTGAATGCTGGGAGCAAGCAGCATTTCACTAATGCATGTTACATGCCAGACACTCCCCCTGCATATCCCTTCAAAGCACTGCCACAGCACTGTGGACTGGGTGTTGTTCTGTGATATATGCCAGGATATATTATGTTCTGTGGGAGCCTGCCATCCACTTGTCCCTTCCCTGTACACACTGCCATTCCCCCCGAACACTGGGAATTATGCTACCCCCTTGAAGGTTTTGACTAATCATGTCGTGCCATCCCAGTGCTTACCTTTGAAGAGGTCTAGAAGTTTCTACTTCTCTTCTCTTGAAATATTTGCTCTGGGGACATTCCCTCTTGGAGTCCAGCCACATGGAGAGGCCAGGTATAGGCACTGATGCTAACAACCCCAGCTGAGTTCCCAGCCCACAGCCAGCATCAACCACCAGCTGTAGAAGTGCGCCGTCTTGGACACCAGCCCAGGCGGGCCTTCAGATAACTTTAGCTCCAGCCAATATCTGACTGCAGCCTCAGGAGACACTGTCAGCAAGAACAGTGACAGCCTCGTCTACTCATACCTTGTGATATGGTTTGACTCTGTGTCCCCACCCAAATCTCACCTTGAATTGTATTCCCATAATTCACCTGTGTTGTGGGAGGGACCCAGCGGGAGATAATTGAATCATGGGGTGGTTCCCCCATGCTGTTCTCATGGTAGTGAATGAGCCTCATGAGATCTGATGGTTTTATCAGGGGTTTTTGCTTTTGTGTCTTCCTCATTCTCTCTTTGTCTGCTGCCATCCATGTCACACAGGACTTGCTCCTCCTTGCCCTCTGCCATGATTGTGAGGCTGCCCCAGCCATGTGGAACTGTAAGTCCAATTTTTTCTTTTGTAAATTGCCCAGTCTCGGGTATGTCTCTATCAGCAGTGTGAAAACGGACTAATACACCATAGAACCGTGAGAAATAATAACCAACTATTGTTTTAACCACCATATTTTGGGGTGATTTTTTAGTGCAGCAATGGATAACTAGAACATACTTGTTTCCCATTTGCAGTTGGGGAAACTGAGATCTCGGAGGTGAAAAGACTTGCCCGATTCAGTTGCTAAGTAGCAGAACCAAGGTTCCTGGAGCGCAGGTTCCTGACCGTCAGGCCACACAGCCTCTGCACCAGGCTGGAAGAGGGAACACTGTGGGATGCGAAAGCTTCCCGTGTATTCAGGAAGCTCTAAGATGAGCCGGCGAACATGAGAGCCTGAAAGAGGGGTGACAAAGAAGCATGGCTCTGCCCGACACTCGCAAGAGGGCAGGGAGATGGGGTCCAACTGGCTTACTGAGTGACTCAGGGAACTATCGAACGGTCACAGGACATCACTTTGCAGGATAAAATCAGACCCACTGCCAGAGCCACGGCTGAAAAACAGACCCGAGTGGGGGAGGCGGCGGAATCTGTCTCCTGCACAGCACAGTCTCCAAGCTTAAGCCATCGTGTGTGACCAGAAACCAGAGGAGGGGCGCCGGCACTCCTGACCTGTCCAAACAGTAGGGCTTTGTGTGCCTTCACATGGAGAGATGAAGGTGCACGATCCCTAAGGCAGCTGTGACAGGCCATAGGTTCCCAATAACCCCAGCTTCCTTCTCGGGATCAGAGCAGCAGAGAACTCTCAGGAAGAGGCAGTTCTATTGCCTGCCCAGAGCAGGCCTGGAGGAAGCCCCAAGAACGATGGAAAATTGGGACCCAATAAGGGGACACATGCAGAGGTCCAGGCTGCTGTCCAGGGACACCTGGATTAATCCAGCCCCCTGGATTAAGGTGAGGTCTGTTATTTAGCAGCCACTGCCCACCTTCCTCCTGAGAGGAGAGCTGCCTTCCCCCTCCTCTCTGCTTTTAATCTAACCTATGTTTATTATAAGGAAACCTCTGTAAGTGGAACCTCTGGAAGCCAGAACCAAGCCCAGGGAAACAGCTTCAGGCATGTCGGATCGGCTCTAGGGTAACACATTTGTCCTGGTTTGCCCAGGACCTTCCTAGTTTTAGCACTGACAGTCTCAAATCCCAGGAAACCCCTCCGTCACAGACATCACCCCAGGACAATGGGTCACCTTAGTCTACTTCTGCTGCAGACACCAAAATTTGTTCACACTCTGTGGTCAGAACCAAAGCTCCCCTCCCTCCCCCAAATTAAAGAAAAAACCCCAGGCTAGGTGGCTCACGCCTGTAATCCCAGCACTCTGGGAGGCCGAGGCGGGTGGATCACTTGAGGTCGAGAGTTCGAGACCAGACTGGCCAACATGGTGAAACCTGTCTCTACTAAAAATACAAAAATTAGCCAGGGTGTGGTGGCGCACACCTGTAATCCCAGCTACTTGGGTGGCTAAGGCACAAGAATCGCTTGAACCTGAGAGGTGGAGGTTATGGTGAGCTGAGATCACACCACTGCACTCCAGCCTAGGTGACAGAGTGAGACTCCATCTCAAAAAAAAGAAAAAGAAAAACCCCACTAGTTCATGGTCCCTTCTCTCACCTTGAGTGAGACCACCTTTGACCCTGGGGGAGAAAAGGCATGACCTTGAGTAATAAAAATTGCAGCAATAATAACAATGATAGTGGTAGCTAACACAATTAGAGTGCTTCTTGAACACCAGATCGTGTTGCAAACCCTTCCCAGGTAGTACCTCTTTCAGTCCTCACTACAACCCAATAAGGGAGGAGCTATTCTTACCATTGTTTCCTGGTGGAGGTTACTGAGTCTGGAGGAGTGAAGTGCCTCGCCCAAGATCACACAACCAGCTGTGGTGGAGTTGGGATTCTCACTCAAGCAGATTGTCTGAGTTCAAAGCTGACTGCGGCACTTTCTAGCTGGGTGGCTTTGGGCAATTACATGAAGTCACCTCCTGAGCCTCACTTTGCTCATTGATATGGTTTGGCTCTATGTCCCCACCCAAATCTCATCTTGAATCTTGAATTGTACTCCCATAATTCCCACATATTGTGGGAGGGACCCAGTAGGAGATAATTTGAATTGTGGGGGTGGTTTCCCCTATACTGTTCTTGTGGTAGTGAATAAGTCTCATGAGATCTGATGGTTTTATCAGGGGTTTCTGCTTTTGCATCTTCCTCATTTTTCTCTTGCCACCACCATGTAAGAAGTGCCTTTCACCTCCCACCATGATTGTACTGTAAATCCAATTAAACCTCTTTTTCTTCCCAGTCTCAGGTATGTCTTTATCAGCAGCATGAAAACGGACTAATACAGTAAATTAGTACCAGTAGAGTGGGGCATTGCTGAAAATATACCTGAAAATGTGGAAGCAACTTTGGAACTGAGTAACAGACAGAGGTTGGAACAGTTTGGAGGGCTCAGAGGAAGACAGGAAAATGTGGGAAAGTTTGGAACCTCCTAGAGACTTGTTGAATGGCTTTGACAAAAATGCTGATAGTGATGTAAACAATAAGGTCCAGGCTGAGATGGTCTCAGATGGAGATGAGGATCTTATTGGGAACTAGAACAAAGCTTTGTTTTAGCAAAGAGACTGGAGGCATTTTGCCCCTACCCTATAGATTTGTGGAACTTTGAACTTGAGAGAGATTATTTAGGGTATCTGGTGGAAGAAATTTCTAAGCAGCAAAGCATTCAAGAGGTGACTTGAGTGCTACTAAAAGCATTCCAGGCCGGGCGCTGTGACTCATGCCTGTAATCTCAGCACTTTGGGAGGCTGAGGCAGGCAGATCACGAGGTCAGGAGTTCAAGACCAGCCTGGCCAAGATGGTGAAACCTCGTCTCTGCTAAAAATACAAAAGTTAGCTAGGCATGGTGGCAGGCGCCTGTAGTCCCAGCTACTCGGGACTGAGGCTGAGGCAGAAGAATCGCTTGAACCCGGGAGGCAGAGGTTGCAGTAAGCCAAGATCACGCCACTGCACTCCCCAGCCTGGGCAACAGAGCAAGACTCCATTTCAAAAAGGAAAAAAAAAAAAGCATTCCATTTTAAAAGGGAAACAGCATAAAAGTTTGGAAAAATTGCAGGCTAATGATGCAGTAGAAAAGAAAAACCCATTTTTTGAGGAGAAATTCAAGCTGGCTGCAGAAATTTGCATAAGTAACAAGGAGCAGACTGTTAATCCCCAAGACAATGAGGAAAATGTCTCCAGGGCATGTCAGAGGTTTTCATGGCAGCCTCTCCCATCACAGATCTGAGAGCCTAGGAGAAAACAATGGTTTTGTGGGCCAGGACCAGGGTCCCCATGCTGTGTGCAGGCTAGAGACTTGGTGCCCTGCATCCCAGCTGCTCCAGCTGTTGCTAACAGGGGCCAAGGTACAGCTCATCTCATGGTTTCAGAGGGTGCAAGCCCCAAACCTTGGCAGCTTCCAAGTGGTGTTGATCCTGCAGGTGCGTGGAAGTCAAGAAGTGAGGTTTGGGAACCTCCACCTAGATTTCAGAAGATGTATGGAAATGCCTGGAAGCCCAGGCAGAAGCTTGCTGCAGGGGTGGGGCCCTCAAGGAGAACCTCTGCTAGGCCAGTGCAGAGGGAAATGTGGGGTCAGAGGCCCCACAGAGAGTCCCTACTGGGGCACTACCTAGTGGAGCTGTGAGAAGAGGGCCACTGTCCTGCAGACCCCAGAATTGTAGATCCACCGACAGCTTGCACCATGCGCCTGGAAAAGCCACAGACATTCAATGCCAGCCTGTGAAAGCAGCCAGGAGGGAGGCTGTACCCTGCAAAGCCACAGAGGTGGAGCTGCCCAAGACTGTGGGAACCCACCTCTTGTATCAGCATGACCTGGATGTGAGACATGGAGTCAAAGGAGATCATTTGGAGCTTTAAAATTTGACTGCCCCACTGGATTTCAGATTTGTAACCCCTTTGTTTTGCCCAACTTCTCCCATTTGTAACGGCTGTATTTATCCAATACCTGTACCCCCATTTTATCTAGGAAGTGACTAGCTTGCTTTTGATTTTACAGGCTCATAGGTGGAAGGGACTTGCCTTGTGTCAGATGAGACTTTGGACTGTGGACTTTTGGGTTAATGCTGAAATGAGTTAAGACTTTAGGGGACTGTTTGGAAGGCATGATTGGTTTTGAAATATGAAGATATGAGATTTGGAGGGGCCAAGGGTGGAAAGATATGGTTTGGCTGTGTCCCCACCCAAATCTCATCTTGAATTGTATTCCATAATTCCCATGTGCTGTGGGAGGGACCCCGTGGGAGATAATTGGAATCATGGGGGTGGTTTCCCCCATGCTGCTCTGGTAGTAGTGAATAAGTCTCATGAGATCTGATGGTTTTATCAGGGGTCTCTGCTTTTGCATCTGCCTCACTTTTCTCCTGCCACTGCCATGTAAGAGGTACTTTTTACCTCCCACCATGATTCTGAGGCCTCCCCAGCCATGTGGAACTGTAAATCCAATTAAACCTCTTTTTCTTCCCAGTCTCAGGTATGTCTTTATCAGCAGCATGAAAACGGACTAATATACTCATCTATAAAATGGGGGTAACAACCCTCCTCAGAGGACTATTGTGACAAAGAAATGAGAGAACATAAGGAAACAGTCCAGTTCATGCCTGGTATATAAGGGCCTGATAAATATATATGGTGATGATGATGATGATGATGATTACTATTTTTCCTATTGCAGAACTCAGTGGATATGGAACCTCCAGAAGCCGGCACAAAGTCCAGGGAAACTAGATGAGGTGGTTCTTCCCCCTCCAGGCCAGCCCAACCCAAGCCACACCCAGAAAGCCACTCAGGGCAGGGCACCAGCTGGCAGCAGCAGAGGCTACACCAAACCCATTCCCAAACACCTCACATGTGTCACTCAAAGTCAGGCACAGTCTTTAATGCACCTATAACACTCCAGGAATAGGACATTTCTCCCAGAGGGGATTTGGTAAAGGAGGGTGGGTTCGATGGCTCCTCTGAGACTCATGTGGCCTTGGTACTTGTATCAGTCAGTTATCATTGCAAAACAAACAACTGCAGAAGTTCAGAGGCAAACACCAGTGAGCGTTCACTACCCACACATCTGGGGTGGTTGGTAGGAGGCTCTGTTGATCTTGGCTGGGCTCTCCCAGATGTCTAGGAGTTGGCTGGATGTTGGCTAATCCAGGCTGGCCTCAGCAGGAACCGCTAGATGTCTCACCTGTGCTCCACATGTCTAACTAGGCTTGTTCTCACAACGGTGGCAGAGACTCAAGTGATTAAGTGGAAACACACAACAGCCCTTGAGGCCTAGCTTGGGGACTGGCACATCATCACTTTCTTCTCATTCTCTTGGCTAAGGCAAGTCACAGAAGGTGGTGAATATCTGCCACCTTGTGGACTGGAGAAGCTTCAAGGTCACATTGCAAAAGGCATGAATATAGGAGGTGAGAAGCAATTCGCATTCAGGCTCTAATTGAGCCACTTGGTGGTGAAATGTTACTCTTCCCAGCCAAACCTCTCCCCTACTCCATTTTTTTTAAAAAGCACCAAATGTGTATTATAACATCCTGAAATCATTATTTCAAACCTCTCCCTAGTTAAGAACCCCTTTTTTTATTATGTCCAAATAGTAAGTACAAACCACATATTTATAAAGACATGAACCTCCTGAACTTAGAGGTGCTGCTCTTGAGAAGTTAACTTTTTATAAATTAGATATTATTTGCTTTAGGTAGGAAAGTTCTGCTATTCAGGTGAATCTTCAAAATTTTAAACAATTGCCGAAATAGACTCCATTAAATTTAGCTTAGATAAGTCGCCTTAAAAGAGGAATCCAGCAAGGATTCTGGAAATTAGAAGTAATGACCTGGGAGTCCAGGTCTCAACAGTCCAGCCCTGTTTCTCCATCTGTAAAACTGGAATCATAACAATAGTGATGCTAATATTAATGATATTGTATGTTATTTCATTTGAGTTTCCCCACAGTCTCAGAAGCTAGAATAATTACTATCCCTTCATTGTACAGATGAGGAAAATGAGACTCAGAAAGGGTGAGTGATTTACCCAAAGTCACACAGCTCATGTTCAAGGCAGAGTTCGGTTAGAACCTCTGTGTTGGCTGGGCGCGGTGGCTCACACCTATAATCCCAGCACTTTGGGAGGCCAAGGTGGGTGGATCACGAGGTCAGGGGTTCGAGACCAGCCTGACCCTGACTGACATAGTGAAACCCCGTCTCTACTAAAAATACAAAAAAATTAGCTGGGCGTGGTGGCAGGCGCCTGTAATCTCAGCTACTCAGGAGGCTGAGGCAGGAGAATTGCTTGAACCCGGGAGGTGGAGGTTGCAGTGAGCCAAGATCGCGCCACTGCACTCCAGCCTGGGCAACAGAGCAAGACTCTGTCTCAAAAAAAAAAAAAAAAAAAAAAAAAAGAACCTCCGTGTTCCCTTCTACACTGCTGATGGGAATGAAACTAATACAGCCACTATGGAAAACAGTGTGGAGATCCCTTAAGGAACTAAAAGCAGAACCACCATTTGATCCAGTGATCCCACTACCAGGAATCTACCCAGAGCAAAAGAAGTCATTATATGAAAAAGATATTTGCACACGCATGTTTATAGCAGCACAATTTGCAATTGCAAAATTGTGGAACCAACCCAAATGCCCATCAATCAACGAGTGAATAAAGAAACCATGGCATATATACACAATGGAATGCTACTCAGCCATAAAAAGGAATGAATTAGTGGCATTCACAGCAACCTGGATGGGATTGGAGGCTATCATTCTAAGTGAAGTAACTCAAGAATGGAAAACCAAACATTCTATGTTCTCACTTATAGGTGGGAGCTAAGCTATGAGGATGCAAAGGCATAAGAATGACACAATGGACTTTGCGGACTCGGGGAAAGGGTGGGAAGGGGGTGAGGGATAAAAGACTACAAATTGGGTGCAGTGTACACTGCTTGAGTGATGGGTGCACCAAAATCTCACAAATCGCCACTAAAGAACTGACTCATGTCACCAAATACCATCTTTTCCCCAAAAAACCTACGGAAATAAAACTTTTTTTAATTAAAAAAAAATGAAACAAAACCTCTGTGTTCCAACTCTCAGCCCTAGGTTCTTTCTCCCTCCTCAGTTATGCAACCCAGCAAAAAGATAACTAGCGAAGGGGAGGGTGGGATTAACTCACATGGCCTCTGTGGGTTTCTCATTAGAAGAAACTGTTCTTTCCCTTGCTTTTCCATTGTGGTTTTTCTTTTTTTCTGATTTTACCATGAACCACCTCGTTTGGATATACCCAATCTAGCTTCCTGGAACTGTGCGGAAAAGCTGCTCTCAAAGCCTCCTCCTCCCTTTTTCTCCCTTTTCTTTTTCCAGCTGCAGCTGCAGCCGGGGCCCTGAGTGCCTGCTCTCCAGCAGCTGGGAATGCCTGCATTTTTGGGAATCCAACAGACCAAGGCCCCACTTTTTTCTATTACCAGTAGGCACTTTCCCCAGAAGTCCTGCCAAAGCTGCCTCCAAGGCCCTGACAGTGTCGCGCAGGCCCCGGAGAAACAACTGAACAAGATTAAGACCAATAAAACAGATTTCACTTCCAAAAGATGGCCAAATGCTCCTGAGATGGCAGAAATTGGAAGCATCAAGACTTAGAAAATTGTGTCTTAGAAAATACCCCATCATCACTGGAGTGCTGTTGAATTTCCTTTTACTACCATTTTGAAACTGGAAAAAGGCCCCAGGCCCCAGGCTGGAGGTCAGGAAGAGCAGAGCTGTGGCAAGCCTGGAACCCGAGGCCACTGGGCCAGCTGCTTTCAAGGCCACATGTGCGGGGGAACGGCACAGAGCTGTCTGATTCTGGAATCATCCGTCTGGAGACTGAGCTAGGCGTGCCTGTTGGTGGCACTGGCTAATTGCTCTCGTGTTTTCTTTCAATAAATAGCACCCTTGTTCAGATCCTCTGAGCTCCTATTAGGGAAGCAGGAAAATGGTCAAGATCCCTGCCCTCTGGGGCTGGCATTTTACTGCGGGAAGCAGGTAATAAAGAATAGATATGGCCGGGTGCGGTGGCTCATGCCTGTAATCCCAGCACTTTGGGAGGCCGAGACAGATGGATCACCTGAGGTCGGGAGTTCAAGACCAGCCTGGCCAACATGGTGAAATCCCATCTCTACTAAAAATACAAAAAAAAAAGTAGCCAGGTGTGGTCATGCACACCTGTAATCCCAGCTACTAAGGAGGCTGAGGCAGGAGAATCTCTTGAACCCGGGAAGTGGAGGTTGCAGTGAGCTGAGATCGCACCACTGCACTCCAGCCTGGGCAACAGAGCAAGACTCCGTCTCAAAAAAAAGAAAAAAAAAAAAAAGAGGGAGGTGGCAGGAGGATCAGGTCAGAAGAGGAGAAGTGACGACAGAATCAGAGGTTGGAATCTGCGCTTTGAAGATGAGGAAGGAGCCATGAGCTAAAGAATTCAGGAAGTTTCTACATGCTGGACAAGGTCAGGGAATAGAGCCTCTCACAGCGCGCCAGAAGGAACGCAGCCCTGTGGACGACTTGATTTTAGCCCAGTGAGATGCATTTTGGACTTCTGGCCTCCAGAACTGTGAGATAATGAATGTGCATTGTTTTAAGCACTCGGTTTGTGATCATCTGTTAGAGCAGCAACAGGAAGCGATCACAGGGATTTAGCCAAGCTGAGGGGGAAAGTGTTCCAGGCACGGCCACAGCAGGTGCGAAGGCCCTGAGGCAGGGAGCGTATTTGGAAGGCTCCAGGAAGAGTGAGGAGGCGGGGGTGGCTGGGGCAGTGTGCATGCGAGGAGATGAGAGAGGGAATGGGCTGGTGTGTGTGGTGACAGAGACCTTGGAAAAAGCTCTGGCTTTTGCTTGGAGAGACACGGGAAGGCCCTGCAGTTCTCATCAGAGCTGTCAGCAAGTCGAGTGGGAAGGACCTCCTTGGGACACATTCTTTCCCAGCTCCCACACTAACCAGCATAGCATCGGGGATGTCACTGTGCTACAGCATCAGCTCTGAGGGCAGGGGACTTTGTTTACTACTCAAGACACGGAACCTAATCACATCTGCAAAGACCTTTTTTCCCAATAAAGTCGCATTCACAGGTTCCGGGTGGACACATTTCTGGGGGGACCACCATTCGGCTTAGTCCACCCCTCTGACCTGTTCACAGCCGGGGGTCTCAGGAAAGAGAGCTGCCTCCAAAATATGACGCCTGGACCCACAGGCATGCGTGACCAGTTACAAGCTCTTCTCTTTGGCTCCGGATTAGAGACTTCCTTTTCCCAAGCTCTTTCTCCTGTGTCCAGTCTTGCCTGTTGACTGCCCTCTGGAGCTGACATATCTGGAAGTGGAGTGATGATAGAGAGAGCATCCCAGATAAAATGAGGATGGCAGCTACTTGGGGGCTCAACACCCACAGCAGGGCCCCCGCCATTCCAGACCTCCCTGGGCAAAAGAAACCTCGCCTTTCACTTTCTGTCCCTCCTGATAACGTGCCCCGCAACCCTCGCCGGTGGGCAGGTCTATCCTTGCCTTTTTCTCTCCCTTCTTCTCCCATCTTTCTGCCTCTTGCCTCGCTCTTTCAGTTTTCAGGAACTATCACTCACTAAACCATCAATACATCCCATTTTGCCTGGGGCAGCCCAGGTTTACATGGGTTGTCCCAGTGTGATTAGAAACAGCAGTCTTTTCACTCGAGATGCCCCAGTTTGGACAATAAGTTCTATGGTCCTGCTGCACGGGAATACCCTTTTTGAGCCAGAGTTCATCAGACTTGAATAATGTGCTGGACTCCATGGCGAGGCATTAAAATTCCTACAAAGACACCTCAAGCTGTTTATTTAAACTACGCATCAGAGAATGTGATTTACAACACAAAAACCTGAAACCAGGTATAAAGTCGCCATCCAGTCTTCCAGCTGTTCAAGTCAAACGTTTTCAAGCCATCCCCAATTTCTCTCTGTCATTTGTATCACACGTGCCATTTGTCAGCAAATCCTATTGGTTCTGCTTTCCGGACGCCTCCAGAATGCAACCCCTGCTGTCCACCCCCGGCAAGGCCACTGGCATCTCAGGCTGAACCATTGCAGGGCTTTAAACAGAAGAGTGACATGCTCCAGCTTGTATTTTAACATGCGACATGATCCTTTTAAAGCATTCACCCGTTCCTGTCACTCTTCTGCACAAAACTCTGCCAGGGCTCACATCTCACTCATTGCAAAAGCTTAAGTTCTCACAATGGTCCAGGAGGCCCTGTGTGATCCCCCATCTCCTCCCAGTCGCTCGGCTGCCTGCCCTTCCTAATGGTGTCCTCGTTCCCTCCACTCCCACCTCCTGGCGGTGCTGCTGGTCCTCACGCACGCCACCCACACCCAGCACTCCTTGTCTTGACCTTTCTAAGGCCATGCAGATGTCCCTCCCAGGGAGGCCCCTCCTGGCCCCCATCTGAGATGGTGCACACAGCCCTCCCCAGTACCCCATTACCCCCACTCCCTTGATCTCTTTCTCCAAAGCTCTGATCCCCACTCATCTTCCTATGTGTTTTATTTGCTGACCTTATAGATCTCCCATCTGCTCCCACTAGAATCTCGGCTTCGAGGGGACAAGGATTTGGGTCTACCTTGTTCACTGCTGTGTCATGAGCTACTAAAACATATCTGGCACATAGTAGGTGCTCTTCAAAGCTCAGAGAGAGCTTTCAGACTCTCTAACACAGGGGTCCCCAACCCCTGGGCCACAGATGGGTATCAGTCCTATTAGGAACCAGGCCACACAGCAGGAGGTAAGCTGCGGGTGAGCAAGCAAAGCTTAGCTCCACCTCCTGTCGGATCAGCAGCAGCGTGAGGTTCTCATAGGAGTGAGAACCCTATTGTGAACTGCACAAGCGAAGGATCTAGGTTCTGTGCTCCTTATGAGAATCTAATGCCTGATGATCTGTCACTGTCTCTTGTCGCCCCCAGATGGGACCATCTAGTTGCAGGGATACAAGCTCAGGACTCCCACTGATTCTACATTATAATGAGTACGTAATAATAATAGAAATAAGTGCACAGCACATGTAATGCACTTAAATCATGCCGAAACCATTCCTGCGCCCTCCAGCCCAGTCTGTGAAAAAATTGTCTTCCACAAAACCAGTCCCTGGTGCTAAAAAGGTTGGGGACCACTGCTCTAACACATAGTCATGTTCCCCAGGTTGAGAGACATTTATTTAGAAGATAGTGCAGCTGTCCCTAGCCTCCCATTCCTAACCATCCCATCTGTTGGGGTCATACTCACCTGCTCTGTGGCTTTACTCACCTTTCCTAAGCTGCATTCCCCCAACAAAGTCACAGCACTCTATCCAAGGCCAAACCTCATTCTCTCCCCCAACTTGTCTAGAGAACGAGGCAACTCCCAAATCCTCCCTCCCTCACCACCATTGCTTCGCTGGTACAAAATTCCTTAGTTCAACAGATGTTTCAAATAACTAAAAACTAATCTGGTCCTTTTACATAGGATTTCCTCATACGAGAAAGGAAGTATTTAGGCTGTATGTGTTGGGGCAGGGGAAACAACAGAAATTTTTTTGCCTTTTGTTTTATTCTTTAGGCATGTTTTTTACTTCTACCTTTTTTCCTTAATAACATGGAAGTTTAGGCCAGGCGCGGTGGCTCACGCCTGTAATCCCAGCAGTTTGGGAGGCTGAGGCAGGTGAATCACCTGAGGTGGGAAGTTCAAGACCAGCCTGACCAACATGGTGTAACCCTGTCTGTGCTAAAAATACAAAATTAGCCGGGTGTGGTGGTGCATGCCTGTAATCCCAGCTACTCGGGCGGCTGAGGCAGGAGAATTGCTTGAACCCAGGAGGCGGCGGTTGTGGTGAGCCAAGATAGCACCATTGCACCCCAGCCTGGGCAACAAGAGCGAAACTCCATCTCACAACAACAAAAACAACAACAACAAAAACATGGAACTTTGTGAAATGTTTTGAGACCCTGAGAAGTGACTTGCACAACGTCACGCAGCAGAAATGAGAATCCTGCTCGGCAGCCTCCCAGTGCTTACTTGCTCCATAATTCATGAAAGAGGCATCTGCAGAACATAACCCTTTCCCAGCTTTCAGCGAAGCTGCAGCTCCGAGAGGAGCCAGACACGTGGCCAGCCAGTCCCATGAGATGTGAATGCTGTAATGGAGGAGTGGGGGCAGGTCGTGGAAGCAGAGAAGTGTTGGCTTGGCATTGCAGGAGGAGAGGATGCTCCTGCTGAGTTTTGAAGGCTGTTGTTCTGGAGAAAAATGTGGAAGAATTCAACCTGGGAAGTGGCCATGTTGACAGGCAAGGAAGGGGAAGGGACTCCCAGAAGAGAGAACTGTGTGACAAACACCAAGGCCAGGAGGAGTGCGGTACATTTGGGAAACCACAAGGAGGCCAATATGGTTGGCTTCAGGGTGGCTGTGCCTTTATGGGAAGCCAGGAACCTTGGAGATTGTCCTGCCAGGAATGTGAAACCATGGAATGATGTAGAGTTAACAGCATCCATTTGGGGGTCTAGAAAGATCACTCCATATGAATCAGAACTGAGGCAGGAAGACCTCTTAGGATGCCTCGGCTGTTGTTCTGGAGAAAAACATGGAAGAATTCAACTTGGGAAGTGGTCATGTTGACAGATAGGGGAGTCAGGGTGCTGGGGACACTTCAGAGAAGAGTTAATTGGTGGCCTGTGACAGCTGGTGAAAGACTGGGTGTAGGATTTTTGGATTTGGGATCTGCGTGTCTAGGGACGCTGTTTGCTAAGAAATGGGAATGTGAGAACATGTTTGAGGGTGAGATGTGGAATTTACAATGTCTCCCGGCACCCAAGTGGAGATGGCTAGCCCACCCTGGAGAGTGGGTCCAGGCTGGGAAGTGAAGCTGGAGCCATCATCACAGGAGGGAGCAGATGTGTGGGCTGCACACGGTTGCTCAAGGAGAATATGAAGAGGGGATAGAAATAGATTATGGTCGGGAGATAGCATCATTTAAGAAGCAAGTGAAGGAAGAAGCCAAAGACAAGTCAAGGTGAGGTAGGAAACCAGCAGGACTTATTTTCTGGGCACAACCCTGTTGACTGAGACAGAATCTGGTTCAGACAGAATAAAGTAAAGAAACAGGCAGGAACAAGCGGATGGCTATGAAAGTGATCCCTGGCTGCCCTCAGTGCTCATTAACCTAGGACACTCCCACCAGCCCCGTAACAGTTTACAAATGCCATGGCGACGACCCAGAAGTTACCACTTCTTTCCATGACAATGACCCGGAAGTTACTGCTCCTTTCTAGAAAGTTCTAAATAATCTACCCCTCAATTTGCATTAACCTGCCCCTTAATTTGCATGTTATTGAAAGTGGGTATAAGTGGGTATAAACACAGTTTCCAGGAGCCCATAGGCTGCTGATTCTGAGCACACTACCTATGAGTTAGCCCTGCTCCACAAGGAGAAATACCATTGAATAAAATATTGCTGTCTAACACCACCAGATCGCCCTTCAATTCTTTCCTGGGCAAAGCCAAGAATCCTCCCAGGCTAAGCCCCAGTTTTGGTGCTCACCTGTCCTGCAACAAATGGTCTTAAATTTTAATATCAAAATAAAACCATAAAAGTGTGGAGAGAAAAATACAGGGAAAAAATGTACATGATTTTGTAGTGGGGACTATTAGGTCTAATTTCTTGCCAGTCAATAACAATTGAATATTAGCAATTTTAACCTAATACATATCTAAATGTCACCAAAGGCAGAAAATATAATAAATGGTATTTGGGTTTTTAAAAAGTATACATATATATGTTTTTTAAAGCATATACAAGATTACAATGGGAAAATTTTTACAACATATATATATACCAAGGGTTCATAATTTAATATATAAAGAACTTCCAAAAATAAATTAAAGACAAACACTCCCTCAAACAAAGTGAGCAGGGAATGTGGACTGGTGTATTAGTTACCTACTGCTGCATAACAAGTTATCCCAAAACTCAGCAGCTTAAACAACAAACACGTATTATCTCACACTGTCTGAAGGTCAGGAATCCAGGAGCAGCTTAACTAGGGAGGGTCTAATTCAGGGTGTCTCATGCAGTCAGGAGGTAAGCTAGGGTTGTGGCCACTAAAAGGCCTGCCTGGGCCTCCAAGGTCACACCCTCTGCTGTTAGTGAGAGCCTCAGCTCCTCCCTGGTTGTTGGCTGGAGGTCTCAGTCTCTCACCATGTGGACCTCTCCACATGGCAACTCACTTCCTCCAGGGCAAATGACAGAGACAGAGACAGAGACAGAGACAGAGACAGAGTTCGTTCACTGCCCACTGCCTAGTCTCCAAAGTCACACACAGGCACTTCCACTTAACTTCATTCATTAGAACCTGGCCGTTAAATCCAACCCACACTCCTTTCTTTGAAGGGAAGAGTATCAAAGAATGTGTGCAGGCATTTTTAAAACCCAAAGGGAAATTTTAAAACACAATGGGAACTTTACAAAAGATGAAATATACAATACAAATAAGCATGAAAAACAGCCCCCCTCTGCTTTCAGGGGAAATTAATTACTCCCAGGTCCACAGCACATGGAGTTTTCTCCAGCCTGCCTGTCTTCAGCAGGGCTGTTCCCTCTGCCCGCCGCGCCCCTCCCCTCCCCATCTGGCCTCCTCTTGCAACGGCCCCCTTGTCTCCTGGGAAAAGACTCCCTCCAGCCATCATGCTTAGGCCGCATGAGCCTCCTCTTATTCCTGTTATCTCATTCGTCATGCTGTATTGTAATCACCTCTCTCATTAGCCATCAAGCTCTCTCAACTCAGGGTCCATGACTTCATCATCATTTTACTTCTAGTGCCTGGCATATAGTAGACAAATAACTAGGTCTCACGTGATAAATGGTCTACCAGGTACTTTTAGGGAACACAGAACCCATGTTTCCTGGGTCTGAAAAGAGAAGTCACGAAGACTGGGCTTCACTTCCCAGCCCTCTTGGAATGCAATCCCTCCGAGTGAGGGATTTCTCCTCGCATAGACACAATCGCCTTGCAGACTCTGCAAACCTGGCTCCTCCAGTTCTCTACAGCATGGAGGCTCCACAGTGAGGCTTATTCACCCGGACACACGATTTACATCTGTTCCTAACAACGGGCATCAAGTTGGCAGCTCAGCCCTGCCATGGGCCACAGTGATAACCCCTGTTGTGTTTCACCAAATAAACTCTGGAACTCTGGAACCCAGAGACCCACCGAGCTGGGACACCCTACCTGAGCCGCAGACACCTCTCCGCAAGCAGACAACTCGTCCAAGGACTTTCCCACATGGCAGCAAGCCTGTCAGCTTCTGCTCGTCAGCATGTGTCTTGCTCTCCAGCCCTAAGTGCTCTTCAAGGACAAAAAAACCTCTGCAAACACAATCACCTCGTGCAGCACCGTGGTCCATGAAGACTCTTACCAAGTACGGCCTGGAAAGGAGAAAAGGTGATGAGGACAAGGTGAGCTCAGGCAGCTGCTTTGTCAGTGACTTTTGAGCACCTCATAAGTATCAGTCAGCAGTGGCCACAGTGATGCTGAGTAACAAACGTATGGGTGGACACACAGCCACTGCTGAGACCGGGTGTCCCAAAGCCAAGTGCTGGACCTGTGGCTTGTTGCTTCAACCCTGGGAGGCACACGGAGTTCTGGATGTTTGGGGGGTGCACTCATAAGCAGAAAATCCAAGCCTCTAGTCTGGCTCCCCTGTTCTGGCTGTTACCCCATTACAGCTTCTGGACTTCAGCAGAGAAGAGCGAATTCTTTCCTCTCCCCTTACACTCTCTGGCTCAGGAAGCAGTGGAAAGATGTAGGGGTCCCAGAACCTCCCTCAACTGGTCCAATATTCCTGCGACTGCCGACCAGACATAAACTCACCAAGTTTTTTACAAGCTTGTCCCTTCCTGGTGAGAAGCTCCCCAGATATAACAACAGAAACAGACCTATCAGGTTCTGCCAGGAAGAAAGAGCCATGCGTAAGTCAGACCTCATGGCTCCTTCAAACACTCAGAGGCAACATTAATCTGGATTCTTGGATGAAAGGTCTAGCTCGCCTTGCCAGTTCATTTGTAAACTGGACAGCCAGAAAGCACCTCCGAGCGTGGAGACCCACTGCTCCACTGAAGCTTTTAGGGCGGCAAGGCCTTCCTCAGTAGTCTTTCTGTCTTTCTTTCAGCTGCAAATTCAGCAGCAGCATTTAATAAGAAAAACAGAAGCCACAGGAAAAAGGGAGCTCCGGAAACAACACACGGTGCAAAACCCTTTAAGTTTCAGCTGCTCCCAGTTAGAGGACACTCAACTGCTCCAGGCAAGAGCCCGACAAGGGGCCAGTTGACCAGGGAATTAATGAGCAACAGGAACACGACTCCCTTGGGAATGTTCTCTGCAAACCAGTGACATAGACGGCTCCAGGGACCAGCTGCCCCTCTCTCCCCTACATTGGCCGCTTTTTCTTCCTGTCCTTATTTCCTCCTGCCCACTCCCCTCCTCTTCTCACTGTTGCTTCCTCCTGTCCCATTATTTCCTTCTTCTCCTTTGTCAGTTCTTTAGTCCTCTTAGGGGACATCCCTCAAGCATTGCAGACTGTGTGCCATTTAAGGCCAAATACATCCCTGTCTAAGACAAAGAGAAGAATAATTAGTTACAACGGGCTGGGCATGGTGGCTCACGCCTGTAATCCCAGCACTTTCGGAGGCCAAGATGGGTGGATCACCTGAGGTCAGAAGTTCGAGACCAGCCTGGCCAACATGGTAAAACTCTGTCTCTAGTAAAAATTTAAAAAATTAGCCAGGCATGGTGGTGGGTGCCTATAATCCCAGCTACTCGAGAGGCTGAGGCACAAGAATCGCTTGAACCTGGGAGGCGGGGGTTGCAGTGAGCTGAGATCGTGCCATTGCACCGCAGCCTGAGCAACAAGAGCCAAACTCCATCTCAAAACAAAACAAAACAAACAAAAAAATTAGTTATAACAGCAGCCACATTTGCTGAGTGTTTATTACGTGCTAGGCACTGTTCTAAGCGTTTTGCAGTCACTAGGTCACTCCTCCAAAATGGCCTACAGATGCAAACTTCCCCTAATGCTATCCCCATTTAACACATGAGGCAGAGGGAGAGAGCAGCCTCATTCAGATGAGAAGCTTTGAAGAAAAGAGACTGAGTGCTTCCTGTTCCACCGTTTCTGTAAGGGGCCCTCTCGAAACTCCCCACGGGATTGTTGTAAAGATTCTCATTTCCTTCAGAGGCTGGTGAAGGCGTGTGCTATCATGATGTGGACCTAAAAAGGAAGCAACATCTCTCGTTTTATAGGCACAGGCCTATGAGGCAGGCAGCAATGGGTTAATAAGCACAGGATTCTCCCTAGACTCAGCTGGCTGACCAGCTGTCCCACCCTTTTCTCGTAGCTGCATGAAATGGAGCATCAAGCATTCTAACAGTCAGGATCTGCTTGGTTGCAAATAATAAACACAACAAAAGGTGCTTCAATGATAAAGACATTTATCCTCTCCCTTTACAAGGCATTCAGAGGTAGGGCAGCTCGAGGGGTGGTTAATTCTGCAGCTCAATTATGACATCGAGGACTCCAGTTCTTTCTGTCTTCACTGCCATCTTCATGTCTCTCCTCACGGCATCGAAACAGCTGCCACAGCTCCAGGCAAACATCCACATGCAACATCCCGAGGTGAGAAGGGAGCCATCTCTTCCTTGTATCTCTTTCTAGGAGCTAAGAACCATTTCCCAGAAGCCCCCAGCCAACTTCTCCTGACATCTCATTGGCTGCAACTGGGTCACATGTTCCTACCTAAGCCAAAAACGGGCAAACAGAGTGGAACCATATGTTTGCTTTGGAAACTAAAAATAACATCCTAAGCACCCCCAACCAATTGAGCAGACCCACTCTGGGCCAAGGGAAACCCGAAAAAATGAATTCCCAACCATGACAGGAAGGGAGGTCAGATACACCTCATTATTCGCCCTCCATGTTGGAGTTTAGGCACAGCTGACCAGCATTAACATTAAAATAGAGATCATAGGCCGGGCGCAGTGGCTCACGCCTGTAATCCCAGCACTTTGGGAGGCCGAGGCAGGTGGATCACAAAGTCAGGAGTTCGAGACCAGCCTGACCAACATGGTGAAACCCCATCTATACTAAAAATATAAAATTAGCCGGGCATGGTGGCATGCACCTGTAATCCCAGCTACTCAGGAAGCTGAGGCAGGAGGATCACTTGAACCCAGGAGGTGGAGGTTGCAGTGAGCTGAGATCGCGCCACTGCATTCCAGCCTGGGCAACGGAGCAAGATTCTGTCTCAATAAAATAAAATAAAATAAAAATAATAAAATAGGGATCATAAGGTTGACAGAAGACTTCATTGTGGCCATAAGATACCGAATTCTAACCTGACTCTAATATAACATCACGTGACAGATAGCAGACCCTGAGGGAAATCAAAATTGTTTACCCCAAAATCTATTTCTTGACATATTTTGAAATGACCCTTCAAAGTCGTCTTTTTTTTTTTTTTTTTTTTTTTTGAGACAGACTCTTGCTCTGTTGCCCAGGCTGCAGTGCAGTGGCATGATCTCAGGTCACTGCAACCTCCACCTCCTGGGTTCAAGTGATTCTCCTGCCTCAGCCTCCCGAGTAGCTGGGACTACAGGTGCCCACCACCACAACCCGCTAATTTTTTTGCATTTTTTAGTAGAGACAGGGTTTCACCATCTTGGTCACGATGGTCTCAAACTCCTGACCTCATGATCCACCCACCTCGGCCTCCCAAAGTGCTGGGATTACAGGCGTGAGCCACCGCGCCCCAGCCCCAAAGTTGTCTTTTGTGGGAGAAATTTGCAACTGAAGGGAATCTTCTTCCTTTTCTAGGTCTTACCCAGATGTAGAAGAGATTAAATGACAGTTTGACACCTTTAAGGTCTGAAAAGAGATATTTACCGTATTCTCCCTAAGGCTGCATCTGGAGGTTTCATCTACATAACTAGAACCTTGGCTTCTGCAACCCCTCTTATCTTAACTCAAGCATTTACCTCAAGTCTGCAGACAAAGCTTAACTCTTTCAACCAATTGCCAGTCAGAAAATCTTTTAATCCACCTGTGACCTGTAACCAGCCTCCCCTCCCACTTTGAGATTCCCACCTTTTTGGGGCAAATAAATATATACCTTCCATGTATTGACTTATGTCTTTGCCTGTAACTTCTGTCTCCCTAAAATGTATAAGATGAAGCTACAACCTGTCCACGTAGGACACATTTTCTCAGGATCTCGAGACTGTTCCTCAGGCCATGGTCACTCATACTAGCTCAGAATAAACCTCTTTAAACATTTTACTGTTTGGCTTTTTTGTCAACAATTTCAACCAATCCAAATTTGAAACAAAGGGTCAAGAAAACCACTATCTCTCCAGGAAATGGTTCCATGCTCTTTTCTTCCTGGCATCTTTACACACCAGTTATCTTCATTGCCTCCATGCACGGCCATTAACTGGATTACTGGGGATTCCTAAACAAGGAATATAAAATCAAATTAAAAATATAACTAAAAATATAAAATTAGCTGGGCATGGTGGCATGCGCCTGTAATTCCAGCTACTCAGGAAGCTGAGGCAGGAGGATCACTTGAACCCAGGAGGTAGAGGTGGCGGTGAGCCGAGATCGCGCCACTGCACTCCAGCCTGGGCAACAAGAGCAAAACTCTGTCTCGAAAAAAAAAAAAGAAAGAAAGAAAGAAAGAAACAGCCTCTTACGTGATCTTTGCTGCCTGCCACCACCATCCATGCCTAGTAAAATATTCCAGTGCTAGGAAGATGCTTGGAATGTCACGGAGGTGGGAATCACTTTAAAGCAAGCAAATATTGTTAGACTCCTGGCTCTGCCACTTACTTGGTAGAGTAAGACATGGGAGAAGGGAACATGACTGTTAGATGGAAAACCAACATCTTCTGCCTTTATCAGCTTCTTTCTTGACACATTTTCACCTAAGAGTTGTCATCACACCAACAAAGAGTCATCACACCAACAAAGAGTCCTCACACCAACAAGTTCACACTCAGCTTCCTTGCCGGCTAGGGAAACTACCTGTTCTAAATGCAAAACATGTGAAATTCATCTTTTCCCAGCCCTTTGGTCTTTCGCCTTGACAGACAAAGCTTTGCCTTGCCAGTCTGTGTCTGATCGAGTGCCAATAATGATAAGGTTAAGACAAAAAAGGGCCCAAATTCCTGGCTCGATTCAATTCAGAGATAACCACGTGCAGACGTTCTGGGTGTTTCTGTAACGAATTTTGAACTCAGCCTGTGTTTAGAAAAGACTGGTGTCACATATAAGCTGTATGGGGTCACACAAAGTTTAGCCTGATTCAGAAGTGGGTCTGAAAGAGAGAGGGAGAGAGCCAGAAAGATGACAGAGAGAAAGATCCAGAGAGATGAGCGAGAACTCAAGCCAGTCTTTTGTCTTCTTCCCCTTGCAAAAATACGGCTACATTGCTCCAAAAAAGGACAGTTGAACTCTCAAGACACAGAACACCTCAAATAATTCCCAAATATCTAACAACATCACCCTGTAATCAGTCCTACATCCTAGACTGCAAAATCACGTTTGCAAAATCTCCTGGCTAGCCCTGAATCAGTATGCACAGAGCCTAACACCAAACCTACCATTGTTTTAAAAAATCAGAGGCCAGGCGCTGTGGCTCATGCCTGTAATCCCAGCACTTTGGGAGGCCGAGGCAGGTGGATCACCTGAGGTCAGAAGTTCAAGACCAGCCTGACCAACATGGAGAAACCCCATCTCTACTAAAAATACAAAATTAGCTGGGCATAGTGGCACATACCTGTAATCCCAGCTATTCAGGAGGCTGAGGCAGGAGAATCACCTGAAAGCGGGAGGCGGAGGTTGCGGTGAGCTGAGATCGCACCATTGCACTCCAGCCCAGGCAACAAGAGCAAAACTCTGTCTCAAAAAAAAAAAAAAAAATTCAGAATAAGAAAAGTCCCCTCTGTGATAGGCTGTCACCCTGTGCCGAGCATCTGACTCAGTATCCTCTATTCCTCACCTCACTGGCCCCTCCCAGGAATGCTGGGAGGTGGGTGTTATCTTTAGTGTTTGGTTTGCAAATACCCATTAACAGCTTGGAGAAGTTGTTCACTGACTCACCTGAGGCTACTACCTAGCAAGTAAGTGGCCGAGCCCGGAGTCTCACTTAAGCCTAACAATAATTATTTACTTGCTTTTAAGCTATTCCCACCTCTGTGACATTCCAAGCATCTTCCTAGCACTGCAACACTCCATTAGGCATGGATGAAATACTTTATTAGGCACTGGAAGTAGGCACTTTATTAGCACTGGAATACTTTATTAGGCATGGATGGTGGTGAGAGGCAGCAAAGATCATATATGAGGCTGGTTCACGGCATCGTCATCATTATTTAGGAATCCCCAGTAATCCAGTTAATGGCCATGCATGGAAGCAATGCAGAGAATTGGTGTGTAAAGATGCCAGGAAGAAAAGAGCATAGAAACGTTTCCTGGGGAGACAGTGGTCCTCTTGACCCTTTGTTTCAAAAATCACTCACTCCTCTAAAAGATGTGTACATAAAGGTTTATAGCAGCTTTATTCATAAAAGCCAAAAGGTAGAAACAACTCAAATGCCCATCAATGGATAAATGGTTAGGCCTGGTGCGGTGGCTCACGCGTGTAATCCCAGTGCTTTGGGAGGCCAAGCAGGGCAGGATCACTTGAGGCCAGGAGTTTGAGACCAGGCTGGGCAACATCGTGAGACCTCATTTCCACGAAAACATTTTTTTAAAAGGATACATGGGTAAACAAAATGTGATCAATGTGATCTCTGCAGAGTGGACTATGATTCAGCTATCAAAAGGAATGAAGCACTAATGTTACCATCTTGCGAATGCACCACAATGTAGCAGTCTGTCGTTGTTTGAGGTATCACCTGCAGTTCTTTGTCTTGTGAAAATTAAGGAACGTGGACACCAAGGGTGACATTCATGCTAAAGTTTAATAAGCAAAAGAGGAAAGCTCTCTGCTGCAGACAGCAGGCCTGAAAGAGGGTTGCCGTTTTTACAGTAGACTGCAAAGTTTACTTTTTTTTATACAAAACCGATGAGGGCTGGGTGCCTCCTTTGCATAAGGCATGAATTCCTGGTAGCTCCACCCTGCCCTCCTAATGCGCACGCGGGCCCTTAGCTTGAGTTACTCCATATTGCTTCGCTCCCCTTACTGCACATGTGTCAGGGGATGGAATTTTCCACTGTGGGCCTGTCTGGGCAAGTCACCTGTGTAATCTTATCTGTGCGGCTGTGGGCATCTTAGGCAAGCCCCCCTGTGCAAGTTCCCTCATCTGTGCCTGCAGCTTGATTTTTCAGGCTGTTCTTTTGTTTGAAAGAATTCAACCAAGGACCCACCCTAACTGCCTGCCTGACTGGTTCCTTTTTCTCCTCTCTCACTGACACAAGCTACAACATGGATGAACCTCAAAAACGATGCAGAGTAAAAGCAGCCAGACATAAAAGGCCATGTAGTGCCTGACTCCATTCATGTGAAATATCCAGAATAGGTAAATCCATAGAGACAGAAAGCAAATTGGTGGTTGCCATGGGCTGGGAAGAGAGGGGATGGGGAGTGACTGCTCAATGGATATGGGGTTTCCCTTTAGGGTGATGAAAATGTTCTGGAACTAGGTACAGGTGGTGGTCACAACATTGTGACTGTCCTAAATGTCATTGAATTGTCCACTTTAAAATGGTTAGTTTTATGTGATGTGAATTTCAGCTCAATTTGAAAAAAAAAAAAGAAGAAGAAAAGAGAAAGTCACTCTCCAGCTTTATAATATGAAAGGAAAATCTTGGGCCTCCAAAATCACTAAGCTAAAGGGAAAAGTCAAGCTGGAAACTGCTCAGGGCAAACCTGCCTCCCATTCTATCCAAAGTCACCCATCTGCTCACTGAGATGGATGCATATCTGATTGCCTCCTTTGGAAAGGCTCATTAGAAACTCAAAAGAATGCAACCATTTGTCTCTCACCTACCTGTGACCTGGAAGCCCTCTCCCTGCTTCGAGTTGCCCCCACCTTTCTGGACAGAACCAATGTACTTCTTACATATATTGATTGGCGTCTCATGTCTCCCTAAAATGTATAAAGCCAAGCTGTGCCCCAACCACCTTGGGCACATGTCATCAGGACTTCCTGAGGCTAGGTCACAGGTGCATCCTCAACCTTGGCAAAATAAACTTTCTAAGTTAACTGAGACCTCAGACTTTCTGGGTTTACAATAATTATCACATTCTCTGAAAGCAACACAGCCAGTTCCCTCCCAACAGGTGGGGTGAGAGGTGATACTCCAAGGAGTGTGGATGGTGCTGTCAGGAAGCGCTCAGGCACTGGGCTGTCTCCATCAAGTCTTGTTGCCGTATGTGGAGCGACCTAATCTAACCATTTATCATCATTTTAAGAAACCAGGGTATTATTGTTTGAGGGCCGAAGTTCTGCAGAACCGGCTCAGGAAGCAGCAAAACACCACCATCAATGGATATGACCATCAGAAAGGCCGGCTAACTCTCCCTCCTCCCCAGGAAACAGCTATGAAATTAGCATGTGAGCCCAAAATGCCATCATTAGGCTTGAAATAAGCTGCGGTCTCCAGCAGGAAGGAGAATAATTGAATTGGCAATGTGCTCTCTCTGACATCGGTTACCTTTTAGACAAAGCCTCACGTGTTCCTGATTTGAAATTTCATTTCGGGGGTGGGGGGAGAGATCTGGTTTCTGTCTGCTTGGGACGGGGAGGGTGAGAGCAGGCAGAGAAGAAAGGGCCTGTGTGGAGAGCTCCTGGCCACAAACATCCAAAGGAAGGGGAAATTGCAGTGACCCTAACTTTTCACTTTCAAAAGCTGAGTGATCCTTCTGCATGTATGGAATGCTGGCATGTCAATGACAAAGCCACCCTGCAGTGTGGCTCCAGATTTCCTAAGGGGGAGTGGGGGTGGGGAGAGGCCTTCATCTAGTGGAAAGGGGAACCCCAGCGCCCCATGTGAAACAAAGAACTTTTGGAAAATATTTGGATTCTTGGCTTCTGCAGGAGCCACCATTGATAAAACACCTGGAGCACCCTACGCATTGGCTGCCAGTTTGGTCACTGGGCTGTCACCTGCCCTCAGAGATGGTCCATAGATGATGTGACAAAAGACAGAGCCCAGGCCTCCCGACTTCCAAAAAGTTCTTTTTCTTTTTTTCTTTTCTTTTCTTTTCTCTTTCTTTCTTTCTCTTTCTCTCTTTCTTTTTTTTTTTCAGACAGAGTCTTGCTCTGTTGCCCAGGCTGGGGTGCAGTGGTGTGATCCTGGCTCACTGCAACCGCCACCTCCTGGGTTCAAGCGATTCTCATGTCTCAGCCTCTGTCTCCTAAGTAGCTGGGATTACAGGCATGAGCCACCACACCCTACCCCAAAGACTCCTTTTTCCATTTGCCCCATTAGCCAAGGAGATGTCACTGAATGATCTTGAAGTGCCTGGATCAAGCTGGGGTTTAATCTGGTTCTTCCCAAAGTCCTCCCCATGGTCCTCCATGGTCCCCCAGCATTCCCTGCATCCCACCATTAATAATGATTTTCTTTTCTCACCTGAAGTCAAGTCATAATTATCACCCAATCCTTTTTTCCACCTATTTATTCACTTTCTGAAGCTTCCCCACTTGGTTCTGTCAGCCTCTGTGGATTCATCCTCCCCTCCTTGAAACTACCTTCTATCTAGTGCCTCCCTGTACTGGGACCCCAAAACTTTAACTCACCCACAGTGACACAGAGGTGTCACTGTCATTCCAGTTCAACACACGTATTGAGAATCACTCTTATCCACACAGTGAACTGAGTTTTCACCTCATTTTCACATGTATATGAGAACTTTGGAAGACTGGAATGAACCATGTTTTATCAACAGTATGGAATATTACGCAGTTGCTAAAAAGAGTGCACTAGGGCAGGGTGTTCACCTGAAGGGATAGCTGATATATTAAGTTCAGAAACAACTGGCGTTTGATCAAGGTTAGCATCGTCAGTGACGTCAATAGCATGTCCTACTGATATGATGTGATGGAAATGGCACTTTACCCCTGGTATCTTCCTCCCCAAAACATATACCCCTGGTCTAACCATGAGAAATACATCAGAAAAACCCAAATTGACATTCTACAAAATAATTGGCCAGTATTCTTCAAAAGTATCAAGGTCATAAAAGATGGAGACTGAACAGGCGCGGTGGCTCATGCCTATAATCCCAGCACTTTGGGAGGCCAAGGTTAGTGGATCAACTGAGGTCAGGAGTTCGAGACCAGCCTGGTCAACATGGTGAAACCCTGCCTCTACCACTGCACTCCAGCCTGGGCAATGAGAGAGAAAATCTGTCTTAAAAAAAAAAAATCCAATATAGACTAAAGAACCATCTCAGATTGGAGGAGACTAAGAGACATGACAACTGAATGTCCTGTGGTGTCCTGGCTGGTTCCCTAAAACAGCAGGGAAATACTGGAGAAAACTGGTGATGGCTCAAAGAAGTGTGGAGCTTCTTTAATAGTAACGTGCAGCCGGGAGCAGTGGCTCATGCCTGTAATCCCAGCACTTTGGGAGGCCAAGGCAGGCAGACCACCTGAGGTCAGGAGTTTGAGACCAGCCTGACCAACTTGGAGAAACCCCATCTCTACTAAAAATACAAAATTAGCCAGGCGTGGTGGCACATGCCTGTAATCCCAGCTACTCAGGAGGCTGAGGCAGGAGAATCGCTTGAACCTGGGAGGTGGAGGTTCCTGTGGGCTGAGATCTCGCCATTGCACTCCAGCCTGGGCAACAGGAGCGAAACTCTGTCTCAAAAAAAAATAGTAACATGCTAGGGTTGATCTCCTGGTTTTGACAAATGTACAATAGAGGAAACAGGGTGAAGAGTAGATGAGAACTCTCTGTACTATTTTTGCAACTTTCTTGTAAAAATAAAACTATTCTACACGGTGTATTTTTAAAAAGAGCAGCAAGTTGTAATGTGAATAGTATACTCTTATTTACTTTAAAAAACCAAAGCCTATAATAGGTCCATATGTATAAACATGGCATAGCAGGGCACACACTAAATTGTTACTATTTGTTACCTGGGGGTGGGAGTTAGGGGGATTATTAATATGCTTTTTATTTCTAAGTTATCGAACTGTTGCAATGAGCAACCTGTTTCTATGCTATCTAGCCTGTTATAAAGAGTAAAATATGCAATTTTTAAAAATCTAATGAATTTTGGGCAAAAATACTTGCTTCCCTATCTCCAAAAGCAGTGGCAAGAAAACATGTATTGGAGCTCTAACAAAGAGAGTTAAATTACACCCTGCCATAACCCCCAAAAGAGTTTCTCTCTCCAGAAACATGGTGGTATTTTCACTGGCCCTGTTAGACAGTTAAACTGGATAACAAGTATAAGACTAATTACTACCCTACAGTATGGCAGCTTGTAAATGACAGCCTTCAATTTATTCGACAAAGAATTTTATACATTAAGGGAAATGTGGGGGAAACTATCCACTTCGTACTACACACCAAACCTGAAGGTGTTGAATGTTTTTGACTCATTGAATGGAACCGTTCTTGGGGAAGGAAGGTAGTGTAGGATGGAGGAGGCAAAGTAAAGAAGGAGAAACTATAAGAGAAGGTTGAGGGAGCTGACAATTAAGGAACTACATATGATTCCAAGAGGAGAGAATGAGCCAAACTGCAGAACACAGAGGAGGAAAAGGAGGTGAAGACTGCTTGGAGGAGAACCAACTGAAAAAGCATTATAGCCAATAAGAGGTTCAGTCAGTGGCCAGATATAAGATAAATATACAAATACCAGTAAACTTCCTTTACAGCAGCCTCAACCAATTACAAAATGCCAGGGGCAAAAAGACCCATCTTATTAACAACAAAAAAACGAAGAATAATGAGGTATAAAATTAACAAGAAATTCCCAAGACCTATGTGATGATTACAAAACTTCATTGGATACCATGAGTAGATCTGAATAAACAGGAAGATTTATCTAGTTCTTTAGGTAAGAAGGTTCAACCTTGTAAAGATGATGATTTCATGTTGACTTGAATCCAGATCTTCAATGCAATACCAAGAAAACTCCTAGGAGGATTTTATTTATTTATTTACTTATTTATTTATTTTGAGACAGAGTTTCACTCTTGTTGCCCAGGCTGGAGTGCAATGGTGCAATCTCAGCTCACTGCAACCTCTGCCTCCTGGGTTCAAGTGATTCTCCTGCCTCAGCCTCCCAAAGTAGCTGGGATTACAGGCACCTGCCACCACGTCCAGCTAATTTTTTTGTATTTTTAGTTGAGACGGGGTTTCACCATGTTGGCCAGGTGGTCTTCAACTCCTGACCTCAGGTGATCCACCCACCTCAGCCTCCCAAAGTGCTGGGATTACAGGTGTGAGCCACCACGCCTGGCCAAGGATTTTAAATATAACTTGAGAAGCTGATTCCAAAATCCATCTAAGATGAAAAGCTATAAAATTGTGTAAAAAAACAACAGTAAGATGTTAAAACATACTACAAAGCTGTAACCATTAAAACAGTGTGATACTGGTACATGTAGGTGCTTTGATGATTCCTTGCCATCTCCAGCATCTAACCCCCTCTTCCTACTCCCAAAGAATACCCTGAATATCCCAGCCAATGGATGAATGTGTGGTTGGCCCCATCCCCAACACTAGCGGGGATTTGATTGGCTTAAGGTAGTCAGCGTATTCCATTCTTCCAACCATAGTTCTTGGATCAAACCAAGTCAAAAGACAACAAGACCCAATTCTGGAATTTGTTTAGGTAGACTCCCCCTTTTTCATGTTGGATATGATCAAGGAAGCATGTAGCCTTGGAAGCTCCAGGCTTCAGACCAAGATGGCGCCAATATGAAGGAGGTGGAGCCAATAACACAGAGAAAGAAAGCAGGTCCTTATTCTATCACCTGAGCTGCTGGATCTTGCCTGGTCTGAGGTCCTGAACGTCTCAGCTATGAGCTGCACATTTGTTTTATTGTTTTAATCAGTTTACATTGAATTTTTAGTTGTTTACAACTTAAAGTATCCACCCTGTGTCAATACAGATTGAACACATAGATAGATGGAACAGCAAAGGGTGTCTAGAAAAAGCTGTGTGTGTGGAGGATGCACATGTATACATGTGCACCATATGTGTGTATGTATGTAAATGTAAATTTAGTATGAAAGATGACATTTTTAAATCACAAGGGAAAAGATAGATTATTTAATAAACAGTATGAGGAAAATTAACTACCCATCTTGAAAATAAAATAAAATTAGATTATTGCCACATACTGTTCACAAATGGAAATTTCAGATGCATTAAAATGCCAACATTTTTTAAAAATCCTATACAAGTATTAAAAGAAAATAAATGAGATAGGTTTCAAGGGGGCATGGTTGTTGTGTTTTTTTAAAAAAAAAATCTTGGGGTAAATAAGATTTCTAAAACAAGACAGGAAACCTAGAAGCCATAAAGGGAAAAAACATAAAAATTAAAATGTAAAATGTTTACACGATAAAAGAGGCTGGGCGTGGTGCCTCAAAGTGCGTGGTAATCCCAGCAATTTGGGAGGCCAAGGTGGGAGGATCACTTGAGCCCAGGAGTTCAAGACCAGCCTGGGTAACATAGTGAGACACTGTCTCTATAAAAAATATAAAAAATTAGGCCGGGCACGGTGGCTCACGCCTGTAATCCCAGCACTTTGGGAGGCCGAGGCGGGCAGATCATGAGGTCAGGAGATCAAGACCATCCTGGCTAACACGGTGAAACCCTGTCTCTACTAAAAATACAAAAAATTAGCTGGGCGTGATGGCGGGTGCCTGTCGTCCCAGCTACTCGGGAGGCTGAGGCAGGAGAATGGCGTGAACCCGGGAGGCAGAGCTTGCAGTGAGCCGAGATCGCGCCACTGCACTCCAGCCTGGGCTACAGAGCCAGACTACGTCTCAAAAAAAAAAAAAAATATATATATATATATATATATATATATATATATATAAATTAGCCAGGCTTGGTGGTGCATGCCTGTAGTCCCAGCTACTCAGTTAGGCTGAGGCAGGAGGATCACTTGAGCCCAGGAGGTCAAGGCTGCGGTGTGCTATGATCACATTACTGCACTCCAGCCTGGTTGACGGAGTGAGACTCTGTCTCAAAAAAAAAAAAAAAAAAAAAAAATAGAGGACACAAAGTTCACATTACAGGTAAAGTTAGTTACAACATACAAAAAAACAAAAGATTCACATTAAGATTTTATAAAAGACTCCTACACAAGATTAAGGAACACACAGAAAGTGAGCAACGAATATGAACGAAAAATTCACGAAAGAAGTAAAGGTGGTTGCCTAACATTTGACCAGCTGCTCCACCATGCTAGTAGTTAAGACAAATGCAAACCATGGCAACAACAAGGTTTGGTTTTTTCACCCTTAGGTTTTCACAACTAGAAGTTTGACAATGTTCAATGTGGGAAAGGTCCGGGAAACAGGCATTCTACACTCCTGGTTGGAGGCCACAATTAGGTTTTAAACGCAGACACTTTAAGACAAGTAGTTCTTACCCTGGCTACAAATGAGAATCACCTAGGGGGCTCTTGAAGAAATTCTGAGGACCAGCTCCACATCCCAGAGATTCAGACTTAATGGGTCCAGTGGGCCTAGCGCAGTGGCTCATTCCAGTAATCCCAGCACTTTGGGAGGCCGAGGTGGGCGGATCACTTGACGTCAGGAGTTCAAGACCAGCCTGGCTAACATGGTGAAACCCTGTCTCTACTAAAAATACAAAAATTAGCTGGGCGTGGTGGTGCATGCCTGTAATCCCAGCTACTTTGGGAGGCTGAGGCAGGAGAATCGCTTGAATCCAGGAGGTGGAGGTTGCAGTGAGCCAAGAGCACACCATTGCACTCCAGCCTGGGAGACAGTGTGAGACTCCGTCAAAAAAAAAAAAAAAAAAAAGGGCCTGGGGTGTGGCCCTGACAGGGTGTTTGAAAGAGTCCCCAGGTATTTCAAATGTACAGCCAAGTCCACAAACTGCTGCTTTAGAACCAGAAATTTTACATCTAGAGGTCCATCTTTGAAAAATATAAGCAAATGTGTGCAAAGAGGTACCACAAGGACGCTCACTCCAGCATCTGCGGCAATCGCAAAAACTCAAAAACAATATAAATGCCGTCCATTGGGGAACAGTGAAATAAACTATGGTACAAGCACACCATGTAATCTAACTCCTGAATCAGTCAGAAAGAACGCAGGGGGTTGATCTGTTATCTACTACACAAATTGAAATGAGAATACATCCAAAACATTGTATCATTGAACAAAAACGCAAGTTACAGAATGATATGTACATATGATCCCATTTATGTTAGACAATACCAAATACTTCTATGAGTACTAATACATGTATATAAATGTTAAGAAACGACTAGAACATGGCCGGGTGCAGTGACTCATGCCTGTAATCCCAGCACTTGGGGGACCACGTTGGGAGAATCACTTGAGGCCAGCAGTTGGAGACCAGCCGGGGCAACACAGTAGATCCCATTTCTACCAAAAGTAAAGCAAGTTATCTGGGCATCGCCACACGCTCCTCTCGTCCTAATTACTTGGGAGGCTAAAGCGGGAGAATTGCTCGAGCCCAGGAGCTCAAGGCTGCAGTGAGCTATGACGGCACCACTGCACTCTGGCTGGGTGACAGAGTGAGACCCTGTCTTTGAATAATTAATAATAATAATAAAACATACATCAAGCTGGTAACAATACTATAGTTAACTTCTAGGGAAAGAAGAGATTGAAAGGTGAATGGAAGGCAAGACATGTTTTACTTCTTAGTCTACAGTATTCTCTGAATTTTCATAAGAACATCATGTATTTATTATTTGGGAAATTAAGCAGTTTCTTATTTTATTTTATTTTACTTTTTTGAGATGGATTTTTCCTCTGTTGCCCAGACTGGAGTGCAGTGGTGCGATCTCAGCTCACTGCAACCTCCACCTCCCAGGTTCAAGGGATTCTCCTGCCTCAGCCTCCTCAGTAACTGGGATTACAGGTGCCCGCCACCACACCTGGCGAATTTTTTTTTGTATTTTTAGTAGAGACAGGGTTTCACCATGTTGGCCAGGCTGGTCTTGAATTCCTGGTCTCAGATGATCCACCTGCCTCAGCCTCCCAGAGTGTTGGGATTACAGGTGTGAGCCACTGTGCCGGGCCTCTTTTTTTATTTTATTTACATGCTACACAGAGATTGGACTGCCTTGAGCAAAGTTTTGTTGAGGAAAGGAAGACGAGATGGAAGACTTGCCTTCACCCCTGGCAAGCCACCCATCTGCCCCTCTTTTTTTTTTTTTTTTTTGAGACAGAGTCTCGCTCTGTCGCCCAGGCTGGAATGCAGTGGCGCGATCTCAGCTCACTGCAAGCTCCGCCTCCCGGGTTCACGCCATTCTCCTGCCTCAGCCTCCTGAGTAGCTGGGACTACAGGTGCCCGCCACCACGCCTGGCTAATTTTTTGTATATTTAGTAGAGACGGGGTTTCACCATGTTAGCCAGGATGGTCTCAATCTCCTGACCTCGTGATCTGCCCGCCTCGGCCTCCCAAAGTGCTGGGATTACAGGCGTGAGCCACCACACCTGGCCTCCATCTGCCCCTCTGTAGGCACAGCAAGCAAGGCCACCTCTTAATCACCACTGTGTCCCAGAGATGAAGCTTGAGGCCTGACACACAGTACGTGCTCAATAAAACTAGCT
Source organism: Pan troglodytes (assembly GCF_028858775.2). Classification (NCBI taxonomy): domain Eukaryota; kingdom Metazoa; phylum Chordata; class Mammalia; order Primates; family Hominidae; genus Pan; species Pan troglodytes. The sequence goes on along the minus strand of NC_072408.2, from coordinate 130,961,148 downwards.
GAGTTAATGCATACGTGAGTTAGTGAATGAATAGAGACAATAGTGTGTGCAGGATGGATTACAGTTTGAGCCAATTTTTCCTAATTTGTTCTGGGTTGCCAACTGGTCTACTCTGTTATGTGGGGTCTACCCATAATTCTTGGCTCGGTGAGTGAACCGCATCCTACAGTTGAAAATTCCTCTTCCCCACCCAGCGCCTTGAGAAGCAGCACTCAGAGCACCAGATGACTCTCAGGTCAGAGGCACAGGCGAATTCCAGGCCTTGGAGATAACCTTGCCCAAAGACAGTTTTTATGGCAAAAGCCATCAGTGTTGTCACTAGGAACAACATGCCTTGTGCTGAGCAGGTTTAGTTCTAAGGAAAATGCAGCACTTGGGATTATGATTGTACTTGTGCTTTTAGGAAAAAAACCAAACCAGAGCCTTTCAGCCAGGAAGCACCCTTCCATCTGGAGTCGCTCCTGAACCACCTGGATCAGAATCACTTTGGGGTCTTCAAAAATGCAGGCTCTGGGCCAGCAGGATGAGAATGGAGGATCCACGTGTCTAGCAGACTGCCCCAGGTAGGTCTCAGGCACTGAGCAGTTTGAGAGCTACCAGATCACAGCAGTGTTTCAAACTGGCCGAGACCAATTCATGGTTATTAAATCAATTTAGCAAGTCTAGGTCAGCTTTTTTATTTTTCTTTTCTTTCTTTTTTTTTTTTTTTTAAGACAGTCTTGCTCTGTCTCCCAGGCTGGAGTGCAATGGCGCGATTTCAGCTCACTGCAACTTCCGCCTCCTGGGTTCAAACGATTCTCCTGCCTCAGCCTCCTGAGTAGCTGAGACTATAGGCACCCACCACCATGCCTGCCTAATTTTTGTACTTTTAGTTGAGACGGGGTTTCATCATGTTGGCCAGGCTGGTCTCGAACTCCTGACCTCAGGTGATCTGCCCGCCTCAGCCTCCCAAAGTGCTGGGATTACAGGCGTGAGCCACCACGCCTGGTCAGCTTTTTTCTTTTTTTTAATGACAGAATGAGTTGGCATAGGATGGAACAGAACAAAACAGAAGTAGACAAAACACCTCAGAATGTGTCACAGACGTAAAAGTTAACCACCCAATGGGCTCACCTTGCCCGGTGCCTAGACAGGGGAATTGCAGTGGATAAAGAGTAATTCACGCAGAGCCGGCTGTGCGGGAGACCAGAGTTTTATTATTACTGAAATCAGACTCTCCGAGCATTCAGGGATCAGAGCTTTTAAAGATAATTTGGCGGGTGGAGGCTTGGGAAATGGGGAGTGCTGATTGGCCAGACTGGAGATGGAATCAGGGGTTTGAAGTGAGTTTTTCTTGCTGTCTTCTGTTCCTGGGTGGGATAGCAGAACTGGTTGAGCCAGATGACTGGTCTGGGTGGTGTTAGCTGGTGCATCAGAATGCAGGGTCTGCAAAATATCTCAAGCGCTGATCTTAGGTTTTACAACAGTGATCTTATTCCTAGGAGCAATCTGGGGGGGTTTAGACTCTTGGAGCCAGAGGCTGCATGACCCCTAAACTGTAACTTCTCATCTTGTAGCTAATTTGTTAGTCCTGCAAAGGCAGACTGGTCCCCAGGCAAGCAGGGGGTCTTTTCCGGAAACGGCTATTATGAATTCTGTGTCAGAGTCAAACCATGAACTGAATTCCATCCCAAAGTTCGTTCAGCCCACGCCCAGGAATGAACAAGGACAGCTTAAAGGTTAGAAGCGAGATGGAGTCGGTTAGGTCTGATTTCTTTCACTGTTGTCATTTCCTCAGTTATAATTTTGCAAAGGTGGTTTCAAAGGTAGGTATTGTTTTGTGAAACTTTGGTTTCAGCCTTACATATGCAAAGCTGAGATTCAGCTGGTGCTCAGCCTTACAGTTCTACTGGTTAAGAGATCAAAATGCATTTTTACAGGTTGTTAGACAGCTGCTGCCCACCTGCTGCCCCCCTACTGCCTTGAGGCACCCCTCCCCAAACTCTCATGTTGATTCTGGCACAGCAGGGGACTTCCAGGACACAGCTCAGCTTTGAGACCAGATCTGATGGGTCAGCCTCCTGGCCTTCCCAGATGTTAAATATTTTGACTCTCACCCCTGTGCACATGGGTATGTGTAATGGATTGGAACATTAAAATGGATCGAGATTATATATAAGGTTTGAAAATATTGTCAAGGGGCAAGGTTTCTGAGGGGGCGGTGTGGGTGGGGGGTGGGTGCACTGGCTGTGGGAGAGGGAGTTGACCCCCTGGGCTGGCTTTCACAGGGCAAAGTAAACACACAGAGGCCTTTGCTTCCTTCTCACGGATTCAATCTGAAAACAAACAGTGCGAGGTGAGTAAATACACATGCTGAGCCCCACACTGGAAGCGGAGGGGGCGAGGACAGAAGATCAGAGGAGATGATAATGACCTTGCAGCTGAGGTCCAACTTCCAGCTAACATCCAGAGATGATCCAGAGACGTCTGGGCTTGGGAGGAATCCTGCTTAACAGCAGAAGGAAGAGAAAAGCTCCTGCCTGTGTCCACTAAATCAGCATGATCAACATCCAGTAATGAGGAAAATTTAAATTGACCAGCTCTTTAAGCACTAAATAAGAAGCAAATTCTGGCCGGGCATGGTGGCTCACATCTGTAATTCCAGCACTTTGGGAGGCCAAGGTGGGAGGATTGCTCAAGCCCAGGAGTTCAAGATCAGCCTGGGCAACATAGTGAGACCTCATCTCTACAAAAAAAAAAAAATCAAAAAAATGAGGCAGGGAAGGTGCGGTGGCTCACACCTGTAATCTCAGCACTTTGGGAGGCCGAGGTGAGAGGATCACCTCAGGTCAGGAGTTCAAGACCAGCCTGGTCAAATTGGTGTAACGCTGTCTCTACTAAAAATACAAATATTACCCAGGCATGGTGGCACACACCTGTAATCCCAGCTACTCAGAGGCTGAGGCACAATAATCGCTTGAACCTGGGAGGCGGAGGTTGCAGTGAGCTGAGATCACACCACTGAACTCCAGCCTGGGTGACAAAGCGAGACTCTGTCTCAAAAAAAAAAAAAAAATAGGCAGGAGGATCACTTGAGCCCAGGAGGTCAAGGCTACAGTGAGCCAAGATCACGCCACTGCACTACTCCTGCCTGGGTGACAGAACGAGACCCTCCCTCAAAAAAAAAAAAAAAAAAAAAAGCAAATTCTGTTGTTTGAAATAAGATTCAACAACAACCAGTAATTTCATGAATTCCAAGTGGCAGGTATCATTCAACCCTTAGACCTAGAAAAAACCCATTTCCTACAATGCTGCCAGCCTTGTGTTTCTCCATAATTTTTCAGGAATAATTTTTAGTGTAAGTATAACCCATGCAATATATGGGACATACTTATACCAAAAAATTATTTAAATGGGATATACTTATGTTACACAATTATTTGTTGTTCCTCTGAAATTCGAATTCACCTGGACATCCTGTATTTTAATTTACTAAATCTACACAGTCCTAGGAAGCAGAATCTGCAGGAAAAATAGGAGAGAGGAGCTTATTTTCCATGTTGGATTTTTCTGCACTGTTCAAATTATCAAGCATTAAAAATTTTCGTGGGTTTTAAAAAATATAAACAGGGCCAGGCATGGTGGCTCATACCTGTAATCCCAGCACTTAGGGAGGCCGAGGCAGGCAGATTGCTTAAGCCCAGGTGTTTGAGATCAGGTTGGGCAACATGGTGAAACCCTGTCCCTAGAAAAAAAAATTTTAAACAATTAGCCAGATATGGAGGCATAAACCTATAGTCCCAGCTACTCTGGAGGCTGAGGTGGGAGAATCGCTCGAGCTTGGGAGGCAGAGGTTGCAGTAAGCCACAACACACCACTGCACTCCAGCCTGGGCGACTGAGCAAGACCCTGTCTCAACAACAACAAAATGTAAACAGGGATTATGGGAGATATGGACCATTTTTGTTTATTTTGTTTTCTTCTTTGTTCTTCGTAATTTATAAAAATCTCTTGGCCAGGCATGGTGGTTCACACCTGTAATCCCAGCACATTGGGAAGCCGAGGCGGGCAGATCACCTGAGGTCGGGAGTTCAAAACCAGCCTGACCAACATGGAGAAACCCCGTCTCTACCAAAAATACAAAATTAGCCGTGGTGGCACATGCCTGTAATCCCAGCTGCTGGGGAGGCTAAGGCAGGATAATCGCTTGAACCAGGAAGGCGGAGGTTGCAGTGAGCCGAGATCGCGCCATTGCACTCCAGCCTAGGCAACATGAGCGAAACTCCGTCTCAAACAAACAAACAAAAAATCTCTTAAATGTTATGTACATATTTTTAAAGTTTAAACAATTCAGCCCAATACCAGTAGAAAAGAAAGGCAATAAAGAAGCACTTTTCAGGCTGATGAGCAGAGAGAAGAAAGGGTTAAAGTCTTACGTGGAAAATGACCTGAAAATGAAGCCCTTTGAATAGTCAATGAATTGAAAGAAAATCCCAGAGATGGAAGCCAAGCCAAAGCATGGCAAGAGAGAAGTGGAAACAGGGGGGAATACTTGTCAGGTGGCCTGCGCACTGGACTCCACGTTTCATTTTAACCAGCCCTGAATGCTCCCAGGTTGTTGGGGTTTTTGTTAAAATTACTCTTGTGCCACAAATGAAATTCCTCTCTTTTTCAAAGTAGAAATCATAAGATGTACTCTCATTCCTATCATTCTGGTTTTAATACTATTATTGCACAATTAATCTTAATTATTAATCTTCATATTAATCTTAACTATTAATCTTAATAATTAATCTTTGGAATAGAGACAATAGTGAATCAATGACAGTTTTAGTGACTGTGTAATCCGTACATTTATGAATTAAAAAAAATTTTTTTTTTTTTTGGAGACAGGGTCTCACTCCAGTTACCCAGGCTGGAGTGCAGTGGCACAATCACGGCTCACTGCAGCCTCAACTTCCTGGGCTCAGGTGATCCTCCTGCCTCAGCCTCCTGAGTAGCTGGGACTACAGGCACACACCATCACGCCCAACTGATCTTTTGTATTTTTAGTAGAGATGGGGTCTCACTATGTTGCCCAGACTGGTCTGGAACTCCTGGGCTCAAGTGATCCTCCTGCCTCAGCCTCTCCAAAGTGCCAGGATTACAAGCGTGTGAGCCACCACACTCAGCCTGGTTCACACTTCTACTCCGTTCCCTGTAGCTCGGAACATGGCCCGGATCCTTCCTGGAGACCTCCCGGGGCCAGTGCTGACACCCAGCAATGAAGAGGTGGAGAGCCTGCTTCAAACCACAGACAGGGCTGGGCATACCCAGCTTGCCTCTCTTCAACACCAGACACATCAGTTTCTGGCTCCATCAGCAAACTACAGGCATCTGAAAAAGGGAAGAAAGTGGCCTCCGGGTTGACATACCCAAGGTAGAGAAGAAGTACTACACCGGCTTAAGAGCCCAGACCCTGAAGCCAGGCCTCCTGGTCCACATCCTGCACCACCATGACTGGCCCTGTGACCTCGGGGAGGTGAAATTAATAGCACCTGTCTCATAGGGCAATGGATTAATCCATGGGGAGCTATTAGGACAAGGGTGTGTTCTGAGCGCTGGATAAACGTTAGCTGTTCCTATTATTGAAGCCAAACAGGCCATCTTCTTTGGCAATCCTCAACAGAAAAAGTCAGAGGAAAATTGGATTATTTTCCATGCTGGGCTCGGCAAAGCAGCACTTCTCGTCCCGCCAACACTGCAGCACAAGGAGGCTGCTTGAGGAATACGTGCCATTTCCTTTAATTTGATCATTCATGGCCCTCGGTCACCTTCCACTTCTTATTCATTTGGTAACCAGGAGGCTTCCATCCACCTTTGGGAGGCAAGTGAAGGGTTAGGAAAGAGACAGCTGCAACTAGTTTGTGCCGCGCAGCTACTGGGGAAGCAGAAAGGCCAAGCTGACCATCGTTTGGTTTCCTCTTATGACTCACGCCGGGTGCTAAATGAAAACATCCAAGAAACGTGGCCAGAACCCACGTGTTCTTAAGAAGGTGTTAAATAAGGGTGGCGTGGCTGAGATGTAGAGTAGTTTTACCCAACATATGGCAGATTTCAAAGCTCCCAGATGTGGTCAGAGAAATGAATACTGGACGTCCGTGTAATAGGGTGATTCCAAGACAAGGCTCTAAGCCTAAGGCACCAGGTTCTAATCTTGATTCTCCCACTTTCCAGTTATGTGATGTTGGGACCCATATTTATCCTCTACAACAGCCCTGTCCCAGAGAACTTTGCGGTGATGGAAATGATCAGCACCTGTGCTGTCCAATACGGTAGCCAACAGCCACATGTGTATGGCTTAAGGTGTTGTCTAATGCCACAGTTTGATTAACTCATCTTAATTAGTCAATGTATTTAAACATCAATGGTCACATATGGCTCGAGGTTACCATATTGAACAACACTGCTCTATAAGCTTCTGTTTTCCCTCATCTGTAAAATGAGGAGAGTCATAGTATCTACTTCATAGAGTTAGATGAGAGCAGAGTAGGTACTGGGCAAAGCTACTGGTGAGCACTTAATACATGCCATTATCAAGAGTAATGGTATTTGATACACAATAGTCTCTCTCCTCCCTGCCCACATCTTCCTTCTTCTCCTATGGCCAGCTCACTCCATATCTTTGGGATTCACCCTGTGGTAGGCAGAATACTGGTCCTACCCCACAGATATCCACATCCTAATTCTGGGAAGCTGCAAATAGGTTACATGGCAAGGGGCAATTAAGGTTACATATGAAATTAAGGTTGTCAATTAGTGGACTTTAAAGTGAGGAGAATGGCCAGGTGCGGTGGCTCACACCTGTAATCCCAGCACTTTGGGAGGCCAAGGCAAGGTGGATCACCTGAACCCAGGAGTTTGAGACCAGCCTGGGCAACATGGAGAGACCTCATCTCAACTAAAAATACAAAAATTAGCCAGGCATGGGGGCACACACCTGTAGTTCCAGCTATTTGGGAGGCTGAGGTGCTAGGATCACCTAAGCCTGGGAAGTCGAGGCTGCAGTGAGCCCTGATCATGCCGCTGCACTCTAGCCTGGGTGACAGAGAGAGAGCCTGTCTCAAAATAATAATGATAATGAGATTATTCTGGAGTATGCAGGTGAACACAATGTAGTCAAAAGAGTCCCTAAAAGATGGATGAGGGAGGCAGAAGAGAAGCTTAAAGTGATGAGGCATCAGAAAGACTCAAATGGGGGAGGGGGCCACGAGCCGAGGAATGCGGGTGGCTTCGAGAAGGGGGAAGAGGCAAGAAATAGGTCCTCCTCGGGAGCTTCCAAGGGGAATGCGCCCTGCTGACCCCTTGACTTTAGCCCATGAGGCCCATTTCAGAGCTCAGACCTCCAGCACTCTGAGATAATAAATGAGTGTTGTCCGAAGCCACTAAGCTTGTGGTGATTTATTACAGCAGAAGCAGGAAACCAGCACAAGCCCTGGCTTGCTCATTCTGTGAAAACCTTGCTCATCAGGGCCCGGTGAACTCCAGCCGTGCATGCTTTGTATTTGACTGCTCAATGCCACGGTTAATAGCAAACCTATAAATCAAAAAGCCTGAAAGACTTATTCAAAATATCTTTTCTGCAAAGGAAAAAAAGAAAGGATCTGTGTTCCATGCTATTTTCAAAGTCCTATTTATATGTTTCAATTCTGTTCTTCTCTAAATGGTGCAGAGCAAATTATAGTACTCAGTGAGCACCCTCGAGAGGACTCTGGGGTTACAATGAAAATAAACTGACAGTGGGCGTATATTTTTCCTTGCAGTGGTGTGTCTCTTTCATTGCCAAACTGCTCTCCCTTTCTGAGCCACCCCTCTAAGGAAATAAGGCCATTTTGGGGTATCTTGGCTGCCCAAAAATGACATCCTCAGGATGACAAGCGAGGTGGTGGTGTTTGTAGCCAGCCCTACGGAACCTGGCCGAACTCTGGGGAAGGGGAGGTCAAACCCATGCAGAGGTTTCAGTTTCCTGCCTCTCCCCACTCACCCACATCCCACAGCACAGAGGCCTCTCGTGGTCATCCGCACTCCTGTCTCCCTCCCCAAAAGCACACCTTGGCTTACAAAAAAAACAGGGAAGCAACTTTTGTACCAGATTCTGGTTGGTCTGATCAAAGATGTTGATGCAAACTTTTCCAACAAAGAGGAATAATACTGCAGGCTTCTCTGGGTCAGCCTAATTTCTAATGTCAGGCTAGAAAGGAGAAATAGGTCCACAATCCCTTACCCATATCCACACATCCAGAATCAAGAAAGGTCTCAGGCCGGGTGAGGTGGCTCACGCCTGTAATCCCAGCACTTTGGGAGGCCAAGGTGGATCACCTGAGGTCAGGAGTTCCAGACCAGCCTGGCCAAGATGATGAAACCCTGTCTCTACTAAAAAAACAAAAAATTAGCCAGGCATGGTTGTGCGTGCCTGTAATCCCAGCTACTCGGGAGGCTGAGTCAGCAGAATCACTTGAACCTGGGAGGCAGAGGTTGCAGTGAGCCGAGATCGCACCACTGCACTCCAGCCTGGGCAACAAGAGTGAAATTCCATCTCAAAAAAAAAAAGAAAAGAAAAAAGAAAGAAAGAAAAGAAAAAAAAGAAAGGTCTTAAAACCACAAGTTTTCTTATAAATCATTTGGTACCAAAACCTGAACTGAGGTGATGTGAGTTGACTTAGAGCCTTTATTGATCCAGCTTAGCGTGACTATTCCTGAAATTTACTACAGAAAATAACGTGCTATTACAGAGTTCTTCCCCAAACCCTGCTGGGTCGGGGGTGTTCTGTAATATACAATATATGTAACATATTACTTTCCAAAGTTTAGAAAAAATTCCGCATCTCCAAACATACCTGACTTTGGATAACACGAATGTTTTGGGTAATGGAGTGTGAATTTGTTCTAGATTTGCATCTCTCATTACATATGCATTTTCCCCCCTTTGTCCTCCTAGGAATCTAAAATTGAAAAAAAAATATTTTTTCCCTCAAGAATATTTTTAGCAGAAAATGATATGAAAATTTCAAAACTGGGAAAAGGCTCAATGGGAAGAGTGGGTCAATCTCTGTTTTATCCACATCCCTGACCCTTTTTTCAGGCAGATGCCTGACCTGAGCCCTCCCAAACTGCCTGTTCACCAGCAATCAGTGGCTGGGGGAGGGAGGGGGCTGGAAGAGCGAGGGGGACCATCTAGTGGTTTAATCTGGTGTGTTGATCCACTAAGCCAAACACTACCACACATCCCCCCAGCCAAGCTTCCTAGACACCAGAGATCAGGACACCACGTGTCTCTGAAATCAGAAGCTAGATGTTCCAAAATCTGTGAAATTCACTGATTTAAGCTGGTGCCAAAGTCTATCAGCCACCACTTAGCTCCAACCCCTCGGCTGCCTAAAATGTAAGACAGCACCTTGGGCTATTCACAGCACCATCAGTCTCTGCTGGACATCCTCGGTCCTTCTGGAAAACAACCTCAGCATGCAGTTGTGTGGGAATCCCAGGCTGGTCACAAGAAGTTGAATTTACATTGGCAATTTTGTGTAAAAATAATCGCATTTTTCGGAACATTCTGTTGGGTGTCTTCCAGAGGCTCTAAAGCACAGTCTGTTCAGCTGCATTCATTTAGGTAAAATATAGGGGAAACGTTCACAAAGAAAAGAGGCTGCTGGGGAATAGGTGGAATAAAGGGTTCATTCAGATTTTGGATTCTACCTCAACCCATTCCACCGTGGAGCTGTTCCACTAGCCACGGCTCTCCCTGGAGTGACCTGGTCTCCGTCCTTGTCCCATCTGTGGGGGGGGGGGGGGGGGGGAAGTGCTGTACTGTGAGAGGGGCTGTCTGGGTTTGGACTATCCAAGAAGCAGATCCTGAGTCAGGATTTAAGTGCAGCGATGCTCTTTGGAAGGTGTGGGATGTATCCCCAGGGAGTGAGCAAATAAGGCAGGGAGGGGAAGAAAGCCACAGGGGCGTCCAGTGTTTCAAGCAAGCTACTCTTGCGGGCCATGGAGTTGACCCCACGAGGAAACTGGGCAATGGTGCAAAGTCCACGACCTGGAATTACCCCACCCAGAAGGGACATCCTCCCTAAGAAAGGCATTCTAATTAATAAATGTAATAAATTAAATAATAATCACATCAGTAAATTTAAATACAAATAGATAAAATTAAACAATAAATTAATAAATTCAAAGTAAATAAATAAAGAAAATAGAAAATCGTCACACAGGCAAACACCACACTAACCATTGTTGCTCGCAGGGCCCACCAGTGGATGCCAAAATCAGTAGGCGAAAGTTCGAAGAAAAACAAGATATTTGCAAGGTCTCAAAGTTTCTCCCCCAAGGAAGTTATTCATTACAAAGGAAAAAAATAGAAATTTTACAAAGGAGAATATCAGCAGGCACTACTTTAACTGAGTGATTGAGGTTTAACGTTGACACAACGCCGTCGAGACAGATACAACATCACCTCTGTGGCATTCTTGCCAAAATACATAACCTCGTCTTGAACACAGGAGAACGGCAGACAAATCCAAATGGAGGGCCATTCTCAAAATCGTTGACCAGTGCTTTTCACAAATGTCAAGGTCATGAGAGACTGAAAAACCATGACAAGGAAGAGACTCGAGACATAACAGCTAAAGGCAGAGGAGGACTCTGGATTGGATCCTGGGACAGAAGCAGGACGTTCGTGGAAAAGCCTATAAAATGTGGATTTGGTCTGTAGTTTCATTAACAGTATCATATCCATGTCAGTTCCCTCACTGTGATCATCGTACTGTGGTTGTACAAAATTTCGACATTAGAGGAATCTGGGAAAAGGGTATATGGAAACTCTCAGCTCTTTCTTGCAATTTTCTGTAAGTTTAAAATTATTACAAAATAGGCCAGGCGCGGAGGCTCATGTCAGTAATCCCAGAACTTTGGGAGGCCAAGGCAGGCAGATCACTTGAGGTTAGGAGTTCAAGACCAGCCTGGCCAACATGGGGAAACCCTGTCTCTACTAAAAACACAAAAAATTAGCCAGGCATGGTGGCACACACCTGTAAACCCAGCTACTCGGGAGGCTGAGGCAGGAGAATCACTTGAACCCGGGAAGCGGAGGTTGCAATGAGCCGAGATCATGCCACTGCACTCCAATCTAGGCGACAGAGCAAGACTCTGTCTCAAAAACAAATAAATAAATAAAATAAAGTAAAATAAAATAATTACAAAATAAAGAAGTCTTTTTAAAGAAGAATGATGCCACCTGAGGAACAAGGGAACTGGGGTATTTATACACCAACTGCTTAGGGCCATTGGTTGAGGGTTTCTTGGGGGCAGTGGAACCCCCAGCACTTCCAGCTGCTGGCTGGGAAAAGTGGTCTTCCAGGGTGCAGGTGTTTGGGAGTTGAGTTGAGCATGATGGCCATTGGAGAGATATGGGTTGGACCCTGGCAGTGTCCACTACAGACTCTCACTCTGAGAAGCAGCCTAGGAACATTCTAGAGACCTCAAGATTCCTTCCTTGCTGTAGAGCCTTCCCAAATCCATTTCAATATAACCCCAATGCACTCAACCATCCAACAATGACCCCTTCCGGAATGTGTACATCAGGAGGCAGAGAATGGAGTCTTCTCTGTTTTCAAAATAAAATTCAGTATAATATTCAGTCGATGGCCAGGCACGGTGGCTCACACCTGTAATCCCAGCACTTTGGGAGGCCGAGGCAGGCAGATCACTTGAGGTCAGGAGTTCAAGATCAGCCTGGCCAGCACGGTGAAGCCCCGTCTCTACTAAAAATACAAAAATTAACTGGGCGTGGTGGCACATGTCTGTAATCCCAGCTACTCAGGAGGCTGAGGCAGGAGAATTTCTTGAACCTGGGAGGCAGAGGTTGCAGTGAGCTGAGATCACGCCACAGCACTACAGCCTGGGTGTCAGAGTGAAATTCCATCCCCCACCTCCCCCCAGAAAAATCCTGTAGATAATGATTGGCGAGTTAAAAACAAAAAGCAAAAAGTACCTCCATGCATTAGTAATTCCATATAAGCATATGAGTTTGACCTAAATTCAACTGTAATGATCTGTGACAAGAAATTGGTGTTTCCTTCCACTATAAATCAAAGAAACAGCCCTCATTTCATTCTCGCATCCACAGACAGTAACACACTGTGCTATCGGCTTACCTCACACAGCATCAGGGGCCCCTGGCTCCCAAACGTACAGTCCTTTCTTAGGAAAAGTCACCTCTCTTGTGGATCCGATGGTACATTTATTTTGGAAAAGAGAGGGAGTTCATTATCCATACTCCCAACTTCTGTTTTAAATTATTGCTCCAGCCTTACTGCCAAACCTGTCAGGTATAAAGGGACTCACAGCTAAGTGTGTAAATAATTTTTTAAATTCCACTGGTAGTGATTTGGAAATAAGAGGGGTTTTATTTTCCCTTTTCTTTTTTCTTACTTTTTTTTTCCTTTCTGCTAGGATTACTAAGGAATTTAACGTTGTTTTAATTTGCAACACAAGTCGAGTCTATGAAAACCCCTCATGCCCAGTATATGAAACCTGCACTTTACAGCATCAGAAAGCTTTAGGGTATTAAGTAATTGATTTAATTAATCAAGCAAGTAAGTTTTTTCCTCCTCTGGCCCCACTCTGAATGTGGAAAGGTTCTTATAAATATCCAAGAATGTGGAGACATGGGGTAGACCCATGAACCTAGAAAACCAAGGTGACTCATACAGAGGCACTAATGGGCAAACACCTGGGGTGCCCAAGTTTAGGCAAATTTGAGAGTTCTCGATATTTTTATTTTATCATAATCGGGTTCACTGATCCAGCAGACTTCGGGCATGTTGGTTTTCTTCCTAAACAGCCCCCAGTTTCCCTCCAGGGACCCACACCCAAGAGCTCTCAGAGAAGGGGTTCAGATGGGGCCCCACCCAGGCAGCAGGAACCCAGGGACCCACAGCCATGTGATTGGCTCAAGGGTTGACACATGACTCCACAGGAGCCAATGAGAATGCTGGAACCCAGGCGCCAGTTTTCTCTTTTCTTTTCTTTTTCTTTTTTTAAACGGAGTCTCGCTCTGTCGCCCAGTGTGGAGTGTCAATAGCGCGATCTCAGCTCACTGCAACCTCTGCCTCCCAGGTTCAAGCGATTCTGCTGCCTCAGCCTCCTGAGTAGCTGGGACTACAGGCACATGCCTCCATGCCCGGCTAATTTTTTGTATAGTAGAGACGGGGTTTCACCATGTTAGCCAGGATGATCTCGATCTCCTGACCTCAGGTGATCCACCCGCCTTGGCCTCCCAAAATGCCGGGATTACAGGCGTGAGCCACCGCGCCCGGCCCGGTTTTCTCTTTTCTTCCAAGAGCGGGCACTGGTGGTGCCATCTTGTGAGCGCCTGGTGAGACTGGTGCTGCCGGTGGCCACAGGAGAAGCCCAAGAACAGACTCAACATGGAGAAGATGGGGACAAGAATTCGAGAGAGGCTTCAAACCACATCCTGATGACACTGTTGAGGCCCCTGCATCCAGCTGCACCCAAAGCCTGCAACTTTGGCCAAATAAGGCAATAAATTATGTTAGAGCTTAACCTCGTTGGATATTCTGTCACTTGCAACCAAAAGAGACATAAGCTAATTTGTCTGGAAAATTAACAAAGCAGCACCACGTAACTTTAAAAGTTACTCTTTAGAGGCTCTTCTGGCAACTTTTCTATTTCTCTGGTCAACCACAGATGCAGTGACAGGCTCATCTGTCAGCGCTGGGGGGCGAGAGCCCTGGTATCTGACTCGAGTGGCTGTGGACCACCCGTCCTCTCTCTGGACTCAGTTCCCAAGTGAGAGAGAGGATAGCATGGTCTTTAAAATCCCAGCTCCGTGTTAATTTGCTTGACTGTTGCAATCATGTTACTATACATATGTATATCAAAACATGTGGTACACCACGTGCACGCACACATACACATACACACACACACTAAATACATCACCAAAAAGAATCTAGCAGCTGGGGGATGGGGATGAAAACACTTATTATCTTGATTACAGTGCTGGTTTCCTGGGTACATATATCTGTCAAAACCCATCACATCGTATACTTTAAATACATGCAATTCATTGTCCATCAATTATGCCTCACTAAAGCTGGAAAGAAAAAACTATTTCTCAAATCTACAGATATCTATGGATATCCAGATGCATATAAGTTCTATAAGAAATTGAAAATGTAGCTGGGCGCGGTGGCTCATGTCTGTAATCCCAGCACTTTGGGAGGCTGAGGTGGGCGGATCACCTGAGGTCAGGTGTTTGAGACCAGCCTGGCCAACATGGCAAAACCCGGTCTGTACTAAAAATACAAAAATTAGCTGGGCATAGTGGCGGGTGCCTGTAATCCCAGCTACTCGGGAGGCTGAGGCAGGAGAATCGCTTGAACCTGGGAGGCAGAAGTTGCAGTGAGCCAAAATCCCGCCACTGCACTCCAGCCTGGGAGACAGGACGAGACTCTGTCTCAAAAAAAAAAAAAAAAGAAAAAAAGGAAATCAAAAATGTATAGTTTTTATTTTAATGGTAATGGAAAAAATAAATGTAAGCATAATCTGGAAAAATAAATTTGTTAAATAAATTAAAAAATAGAATCCCAGCTCCAGAATGATGTAATCTGTTATTTTAGTGACTGTGAAGACAGACCACAAATCTCATGGTAGCTACACAAACACACACACACACACACACACACACACACACAATGGCTCTTCCCCAGGATACCCCATTACCACACAGACTATTCCAGCTCCTCTCATGGGGTCAGCCTGTCCCTGGAACCTGACAGCCAGGTGCCCCACTGGACCCTGCAACTGAGCAGAGGCCTCACCTGCTTACTTATCCACACAAAGTCCTGCCACCATGTTGTAGGAAGCCGTATGGAAGAGCAGAGAACATGGATACCTAAGTGTTCCACGCCTGGATTCCTGAGCTGCCACGATGGAAAGTTAAATTGCTGAACTTCGAGAAAAAGAGTTCTCGTTTTTGTGCACAAGAGTAATTGCAGCAATAGCAGCACTTTACATGTGGGTGAGACTCAATATCTATCCAAGTGCGCTCTGGTTTTCCTACTCTGGTCATGTCTGGAGATGCAGCAACTCTAATACTAGTAACCGCTCAGCTTCCAAATATTTATTATGTGTAAAATGAGCTCAAAGGACATTGGGAAGGGTGTTAGAAAAACTCGATTCCTGATGTAAATTTTCTTAAACTGAGCAGGGTGGGAATAAAAGGATACTTCTTCAGGCCGGGCGCGATGGCTCACGCCTGTCATCCCAGCACTTTGGGTGTCCAAGGTGGGTGGATCACCTGAGGTCAGGAGTTTGAGACCAGCCTAGGCAACATGGTGAAACCTCACCTCTACTAAAAATGCAAAAATTGGCCCGGCATGGTGGTATGCGCCTGTGATCCCAGCTGCTTGGGAGACTGAGGCAGGAGAATTGCTTGAGCCCCGGAGGTGGAGGTTGCAGTGAGCCGAGATCATGCCGCCACACTCCAGCCTGAGCGACAGGGTGCAGTCTCAAAAAATAAAGGATACTTCTTCAACATTATACACACATTGTACACACATGCACCTACCCCACATATCCCACATACCCCACGTGTTGTATCTACACTGTGTATCCTACACAAAAGGAGCCTCATGCACGCAGAGTGGACACTCCAGCCTGTGTGTCCGTGCTCCCCTCATGCTCCCTGTATCAGCCACCTCACCCCAGCAAGGTGGTCTCTCCCAGACTCTAGCCATTTGGGCAGAGAATTCTGGGGTCCTAAAGTATCAGGAGTTGTCTAGGGCCAGGGCTGGGATGAGGGCAAGCAAAAGAGCCGACCTGGGGAGCCCAGTTTAAGGGGGCACCCACTCACAGATTCCACCTCTGCGCCTGCACCATCTGGAATGTGAGTGCCTCCTTAAAGTTTGCACCTGGGGCTCTCTCTAGTCTGACCGTGCCCTGCTGGGACTTTTGTAAGCTCTGGGTGGACTCCACGCCCTCCTGGGGAGGGGCACAGCCAAAGGAGTTACAGAGCGTGGCTCTGTGAAGCACAGTCCCAGGGCAGCCCTCCACCCTGCCGGCCAAGCTTAAGGGCACTGCTGGCCCCCAGATACCACGTCCTAACCACCCTCATAAAACAGGGTTTAGAAACCGCAGCCCCAGCCGGGCGCCATGGCTCACGCCTGTAATCCCAGCACTTTGGGAGGCCGAGGCGGGCAGATCACCTGAGGTCAGGAGTTGGAGACCAGCCTGACCAACATGGTGAAACCTCATCTCTACTAAAAATACAAAAATTAGCTGGGCGTGGTGGCGGGCATCTGTAATCCCGGCGACTCGGGAGGCTGAGACAAAAGAATCTCTTGAACCCAGGAGGCAGAGATTGCAGTGAGCCAAGATCGTGCCATTGCACTCCAGCCTGGGCAACAAGAGTGAAACTCCGTCTCAAACAGAAAGAAAGAAACTGCAGTCCCCAAATACACATCTCAATCCCCGCCCCCACAACATTCCCCAAATACCCTTTCTGGGAGCCCCATTTTTGTTTTCCTGGGCAGAAGCCACCCTCCCTTCCCTCTGCTCTCCAAAACACAGCTCTTTTCAGGACCAGGCACCAGCAGCACAGGGGTTTCCTCCCATTTGGAAAAACAGAATGGCAGCCTCTTCTATCGCAGCTGGCTTCAAAGGCATGGGGACAAATGGATTTTTCCCGTGCTTCATTAATAGTCGCAGAGGAGCCCTTGCACCTCTTCTGTCCTGTTCTATTTCCAGGGATCTGTTTCTCCAGGTGCCTCTGACCCTCACCCCCAAGACCCCAAGGCTGGGGAAGCCACGGAGGAGGAGATGGCCCCTTGGGACTGACAGGACTTGGGGTTTTTCAGGAGGAGGACCGGGGTACACAACGCCCACGCAGTCAGCTGCTCCTGTCTCAATGCGACTCCTGATCACGACATGGGTTTGTAAAATCCTATCCTTCCCAGGAACTTGAAGCCGCTCCGGTGTGTATCACTTTTATTTACCTGCCTAACAGTCACAGGGGGGTAATGCATTTTTAACTGCGATTTGTAGATGAAGGACAAGAACCGGTGAAGCCAAGGAGATCACGAGTCTCACGGGCCAGGTTCTGGTTGGCCGAAGACGCCAAGCGAAGATGTGAGGCAAAGGCCCTGTGTGTCTCTAGCATGTTTTAGTGAGCTGTTCTGGGACAGGCACAAATTGAGTTTTTTAAAAAAAACAATTCTTTCCTAAGCCAAATCCCAATGCCACTGTCATGGGACTTTTAAAAGCATTTTGCACCGTGACAGCAGTCAGGAGACAGAGGCTGGGGCTGGGGGCCTCAAGCCAGCCACAGGGGCCGAAGGGAGATGTCCAGGTGGGACACGGTCCCGATTGTGCTTCACCATTTTTAAGGGAGCAGACAATTATTTCCACTGGAATCCAACGAGAACTGAGATTTTCAATTTTCCTACAGCGCAGGAAGGAAATTGAGAGTTTTAGTTCTGGTTCATTCATTTCAGTTCAGAACTGCTCTCTGGCTGGAAAACTCCAACGGTTTTCTTCTGGGTGAATTTTTCTGCCTACATTTCTTCCAACTCCCCACACATTGAGCTCCAGCTCTTTCTTTTGTCTCTTTTTTTTTTCTTCAGCCTCCAAACTGTTGTAAAATTATCCTTCTATTTGGGATTTATGATGTCTCCACCTTTCAGTAATCTTTCATCGGATTTTACTTCAGCCGTGAGAAAAGGGTGGTTGTTTCCAGACCCATGTTAAAATTTCCTTCATCACAATTTATGGACTTAGGGGTAAAAATGTCTATCCAAGTTGTCCCTTGGTGGAACAGGAGTCCGAAGTCACTTATGTAGTGCGGCACTGGTGTGTAGTGGGGAGCATAGCTGCCTTCCAAAGTCACTTAGGTAAACGGTGCTGTGTTTTGGAGGAGGGATAAGAAATAGGACTGCTCTGCAATGGATTAGTACATTTGCTTTAGATCCACACATATTCCAAACCCTGAGGCCATAGGCCACCCTTCATAAACCTCCAAATGCCTACCCCTGTGGCACCCCTGGTCCTGACCCCCCAGAGCCCAGTTACCCCCCCACACAGAGCAACTCAACAAGGAAACATTCGCGCCACGCAACCTGGCTCCTGCCCATCAGAAGCCAAGTGAACAGTAGGAAAGACTTATTTCTCTTCATGCCAATCCTCTCCTTATTAAAAATATAAAATAGGAAAAGAGGATTTTTTAGAGGGGCTGGAGGTGGGAGAGGTAGGGTGGAAACTGTATTGCCAACAATTGCCATTTCCTGGAACAGAACCCCAGACCCTGAATGTCATTCTGCATATTGTCAAACCCATCCTTCCCTGGACCCAGCATTCCCTGGCAGCCACCCAATAGGAATACTGTCCTGTCCAGTCTTTGAAAACTTCCTTTAAAACACTCTTGGTGTTCTACTTAAATGTGAGAAGGTCACAGGTTGGCTGGCCTGGAAAGAGAAAGAGAGGCTATTTAGGAAGGTTCATATCACTTCCCCCTCCAAGCACTCAGTGTCTCCCCACCAGCTCTGAAACAAAGCATATCTGTAGTTCCTGTAGGGACACAACAGTCCACATTGTAGGCCCTTGACGCATCTGTTAAAGTGAATTAACCTGTGTTCATTTCCTTATTTGGAAAAATTAGCATAAAAATGTTTGCTCTGCCAATCTGGAACTGCCTGGGGGGGTGGCAAAGAGGCAATTTTGATGACTTTTCATAAACACCAACTTTAACAAGATACCCTTTTGTCACCAGCTCAGTCATAGTGTGCTGCAGTGAGATGCTGCTGCATAACAAGCAAGTCTAAAACATAGGGACTTAAAATAAGAGCCCTTTTAGGCTGGGTGCGGTGGCTCACGCCTGTAATCCCAGCACTTTGGGAGGCCGAGGTGGGTGGATCATGAGGTCAGGAAATCAAGACCATGCTGGCCAACATGGTGAAACCCCATCTCTACTAAAAATCCAAAAATTAGCCGGGCGTGGCGGTGGGTGCCTGTAGTCCCAGCTACTTGGGAGGCTGAGGCAGGAAAATGGTGTGAACCCAGTAGGCGGAGCTTGCAGTGAGCCAAGATCGGACCGCTGCACTCCAGCCTGGGCGACAGAGCGAGACTCCATCTAAATAATAATAATAATAATAATAATAAGAGCCCTTTTATTATATTTCACAATTCCCTGCAAGCAGAAGCCAGGCAGGGCTTGGCTGGGTGATTCTTCTGTTCTATGCTATCAACAGAGATCATTCAGTAGTACCTCACTAGCTGATAGGCTGGTCTAGGGTCCAAGATGGCTTCATTCATACACCTGGCACCTTTGGGAGGATGGCCAAAAGGCTGGACCCTGATGCATTGTCAACTGGAAGGTCACATGTGGTCACCCCAGCATGGCAGGCACAGGATAATTGGTTTTCTTACATGATGGCTCAGGGCTCCAAGTGTGAGTGTTCCAGTGAACAAAGTAGATGTTTCATGGCCTTTTATGACCTAGCTTTGGAAGTCATATGGAGGCACTTCCACCCTAGTCTATTGGTCAAAGCAGTTCAATGCTGCCTAGTTTCCAGAGAAGAGCACCTACCCTCCATCTCTCAATGACAGGAATGTCTAAGAATTTGTAGATATGTTTTCAAAAGATCAGAATTTTTAGCATCACAGATAATCACAGTAATGCCCAACCTTTGTTCCTTTTTTTCTTCTTCCTTCTTTTTTTTTTTTTTTTTAATTTGAGATGGAATCTCACTCTGTCACCCAAGCTGGAGTGCAATGGTGTGATCTCGGCTCACTGCAACCTCCACCTCCCAGGTTCAAGCGATTCTCCTGCCTCAGCCTCCCAAGTAGTTGGGATTACAGGTGCCCACCACCACGCCCAGCTAACTTTTGTATTTTTAGTAGAGATGGGGTTTCACCATGTGGGCCAGGATGGTCTCAATCTCCTAACCTCAGGTGATCCACCCACCTCGGCCTCCCAAAGTGCTGGGATTACAGGCACAAGCCACTGCGCCCAGCCTCTCTTTCTTTCATTCTCTTATTTCTTCTTTTTCTTCATTTATTCAATGATATTTACTGAGCAACTGCCAAGTGCTGAGCACTGGAAACATGGAGTCATGGGGTGAACAAGACCTAGCTCCTGTCTGCTTGGAACGCAGAGTCTAGAAGAAGAAACAGATAATCAAATAATCTAATGATAAGTGTATCATTACAAATCAAGACCAATGCTCTGGGACAGAGATTGCCAAACTTTTCTATAAAGAGCCGGACAGAAAGTATTTTAGGTTGTGTGAGCTATACAGTGTCTGTTGTAACTACTCAACTCTGCAAGAAGCAGCCATAGGCAATACAAAAAAAAAAAAAAATGAGCATCACAGTGTGCAAATAAAACTTTATTTATGCTGGGCACGGTGGCTCACGCCTGTAATCCCAGCACTTTGGGAGGCTGAGACAGGTGGATCACGAGGTCAAGAGATCGAGACCATCCTGGCCAACATGGTGAAACCCTGTCTCTTCTAAAAATACAAAAATTAGCCAGGCATGGTGGTGCGCACCTGTAGTCCCAGCTACTCAGGAGGCTGAGGCAGGAGAATTGCTTGAATCCAGGAGGCGGAGGTTGCAGTGAGCCAAGATCACGCCACTACACTCCAGCCTGGCAATAGAGCAAGACTCGGTCTCAGAAAAACGAACAAACAAACAAACAAAGAACTTTATTTACAAAAACAGGTGGAGGGCCAGATTTGGCCCAATGGATGTAGTTTGTTTACCTCTATTCTGGAGGAAAGGAACATTTTTCTATCAAGATGTGTAACAAAGAAGCTTGATGTACTTTGGGATGGGGAGTCTTTCCCTGAGGAAGTGACTTTTGAATAAGTAGGCATTAACCAGGTGAAGGGGTGCATGGATGGTGGCAGGCAAGTGGAGGGAGAATCATCGAACACTGGAAAAAGTTTTAAAGAGTCAGTTTAGACAGAGGGGAGAAGGCTCAGGGGAAACTGCCAAGAAATGAGACTGGAGAGAGGTAGACTGTGGCCAAATCACGCAGTAATCATGTTAAAATGGCAGGGGTTTTGATCTCAAAAGCAATGGAAAACCAATGAAGGATTTTAAGGCTTAAAAAAAATGATTTATGTGTGATTTTCTTTTCCCTTAATTAGGACACATACTGACCTAACTGAATGGACTGGGGTTGCATTTTCTGGCAAAAAATGAGTTGAAGATGGGCTGGGCACAGTGGCTCACACCTAAAACAACTATAATCTCAGCGCTTTGGGAGGCCGAGGCGGGTGGATCACCTGAGGTCAGGAGTTCGAGGCCAGCCTGGCCAAAATATAGTGAAACTCCATCTCTACTAAAAATACAAAAATTAGCTGGGTGTGGTGGCCCACGCCTGTAGTCCCAGCTACTTGGGAAGCTGAGGCATGAGAATCACTTGAACCCAGGAGGCGGAGGTTGCAGTGAGCCAAGATCGTGCCACTCTACTCAAGCCTGGGTGACAGAGCGAGACTCCTATAAAAAACTCTCTTAAAAAAAAAAATTAAAGATGAGAGTGTGATGGCAATGCTGGAGAGATGAGGTATCACATTTTGGTGGTCTTTATAACCTCGCAGGAAGGTCACGGGAATAGTCACACATTCCAAGGGATCAAAAAGTGTGGAAAGTACTTTTTGACGCTATTATCATGCTATTCATATATAAGGTCTTACTATTATTCAAGGTCGGTGCCCTGGAGCGATTCCTTGCATAATTAACTAATTGGTCTCACATTTCTTGCCGTGGATTTTGATTTTTTTTAAGTATTTGGCTCCAAAGGTTTTTAAACTATTCTGTTTCATGGTGTCAATTTTTCCATTGTCTAGACAGCTGGAGAGTCAGACAGGATTATCAAGAGGAAACAGCCAATTTATGACCAAAAGTCAACCTTTTCAGCCAATGGAATTTACATATTAATGACATTGTGGCAGCTGTCATAAGAAAACTTGTAAAAACCAAACCTTTCACATTTGTGCATTTCTGAAACTGGCATTGGGCAGATGTTCTGCATTTTTAATACACATGAAAGACCCTTTAATAAAACCACGGAAGAGATTGATGAGCGTGTGCCTGGTGGTGGGACAGTGGGAGCTCAAGTTTAAAAGACACATCAACCAACTTTCTGGAATCTTATAAGACATAAGATGAAAGGGGCCCAGGAGTCCTATGGCCACTTTTCAAGCTTTGACAGAATCAAAATACAGAAAGATGAGCCCATTAGAGCTGGGTCATAAAACCAAATTCAGAGTAAGAGGGAGCCTCAGAGGCCACACTGCTTCCTGGTTGTACCTGCTTCCACATTCCTCCCAAATGGGCAATCCACTTATGTAAATATCTCTGTTGACAAGGAATTCACTGACTTCCTAAATGAAACAACTTCTTCCTTCTATAGACTCACTGTCTTCTTTGAAATTCTTACTCACTGGTCCCAGATCTGGCCTCTGAGGTCAGTAGGATATGCCTGGCCCCTCACATAGTGTTCTACTGTGATACCCTCCGAAACAGGTAAAATATTCTTAGTTTCATTCACAATTTGTCTTAAGACACAGCCTCCTCATCAAGAAGACCCTCTCGGTTGGCACTGAGTTTGGCTGCATGGATGGAAACTTGCGCCCAGTGGTTGCCACTCTCCTGCTAAAAACTTCACTTTGTTGTCCATTGCAACAGGATAAACTCCAAACTCAGTAACCCAGACTGACATTATGCATGTGAAATAGGCTGCAATAGGCTGCATAGTAAGTGCTCCATAAGCATTAGTTCTCATCCATTCAGTCATGTATTCATTCATTATGGCATGAATGTGAACTAACAAGGGATTCTCTTTCTTATAAAATGAGTTTATGCAGTTACTTCATGATCCTATCAATATCTCAGGCCCCTTCTAGCTTTCTCCCTCCCTATCTATTATTGAGAATGTCCCTTCAAAGTCACAAGATGGCCGTTCCACCTCCAGCCTCATGTCCCTGCTTGAAGCAAGAAAAAACAGTGACAAAAGGAAGAAGTGGTGCTTAAATAAGGAAAGCAAAACAATCTCAGAAGGCGCCTTTGGCTTTCCACTTACAGCTGATTGGCCAGAGCTGTGCCATGTGATCACCCCTAGGCACAAGGGAGCCTGGGAGATGTAGTTTCATTAGCTAGAACAGGGAAGAACGATGTTGGGTAGGCAACTAGTAGTTCCATGTTTGCTAAAACCTCTTCTGATAATGTGCCTCTAGAAGTCAGGGGTCCAGAATTGGGCAACATGTCCCAGACATGGTCTACACAATCAGAATATAAAAATGAGATGGCTCGGCCGGGCGTGGTGGTTCAGGCCTGTAATCCCAGCACTTTAGGAGGCAGAGGCGGGCGGATCACGAGGTCAGGAGATCGAGACCATTCTGGCTAACACAGTGAGACCCCGTCTCTACTAAAAATATAAAAAATTAGCCGGGCATGTTGGTGGGCACCTGTAGTCCCAGCTACTCGGGAGGCCGAAGCAGGAGAATGGCATGAACCCGGGAGGCAGAGCTTGCAATGAGCCGAGATCGTGCCACTCCAGCCTGGGCGACAGAGCAAGACTCCGTCTCAAAAAAAAAAAAAAAAGAGAGATGGCTCCTAACTCTGGACTTGGATTAATTCATATGGACTTGGACTGGAATTCCAACTCTAGTATTTACTACCTGTGTGACCTTTGTCAATTTACTTCTTCTTTCTAAATGCCAGTTGTTTCATTTATAAACTGAAAAGAATCGTGAAACGTTGCAAAGCCACCATGGGAATTAAACAAGATTGATTATAATCAATGACTAGCACACAGTAGGTACTCAATACATGTTCGTTTTCTTCCTTTATCTGGATCTAGACAAACTATGTCCAGGAAGTGGCACAGGAACTTCCTTGTTTGGTTGCATCTTTTCTCTTAATTTGGCACCAACTCCTGTCCTGTCATCACCTCTCCTCTGTTTCTTGTTGAACTGTCTCATGGGAGCTGATAGTTAAATTTTCAGAAATTTTGCATGCTGGTTACTAAGCACAACCATTAATCAAAATTTAATAAATATAAACTTAAAATGAAATGTTATATTAAAATAAAGGTAATAAATACTGAAAACTCATGTCTTCATAATTATTTTACTACATTTTATTATTACCTATGCTTCTGAAGTTATTTACATCTATGGTATCTGATTGGTGGAAATATTATATATTTATAATATTTCTACCAATCTATTTATTCAATCCACTATTTAATTCATTATGGAGTGTGTGCTAGATGCAGCCCTTCCTAATTCTACACCCAGTGACATCACATTGCTAGCTTGAAGTTGACCTTGGTAGGTGCATTTATACCATGGAAACTGACAAATATTACAAATCAAAGGTTTGTTTATTGTTTTGTTCATTGCCTAGACTTAAGAAAGACATGGAAAATATGACAATACTACAGATGAAACTTTAAAATACATCATGTCTACAGCTGTCACACTGTGAATAGCACAAAAAATGTTGAGAAATACTCTTCCAGTATTCCAAAACTATTATCCAATTCAACAAAGCCACTCACATCGCTGATGAATGCATGAAGTTTCAACACATCTTGGTAATTTCACTTTCATCTTTCTCACTAATGTAAACAAAAATACCAACCAACATTCACATGTAAACTATACTTGTCAGTCAATTACAACCATAGGTTGGGTATAGATGCAAGTTTGACAAAAATCAAAGAATGCATTCTATAAGAATTCATTGGGTATATGAAATTTATATTTAAAATATTATATATTATTATTTGCAAAGTATGTGCCACACTTTCTTTACATTAGTGAAACTTATAAGAGAAACACACACACACACAGACACACATTCTCTCTCTGTCTCTCTCTTTCCCTCTCCCTCTCTCTCTTTCTTTCTGGAGAGCTGACTGTTATACAAGTACCAGCACACCACTGGTTCTAAGTACAGCCATCCCTCAGTATCTGTGGGAGGTTGGTTCCAGGGCCCCCACAGACAGCAAAATGTGCAGATGCTCAGGTCCCTGATATCAAATGGTGTGGTATTTGCATATAACCTATGCACATCCTCCTGTATACTTTAAAATATCTCCAGATTGCTTATAATACCTAATACAATGAAAATACTATGTAAATAATTGTTATAATATATTGTTCAGGAAATAATAACCAAAAGCTCTGTACAAGTTCAGTACAATTTTTTCCTGAATATTTTCTATCCGAGGTTGGTTGAATCCCCAGATGCAGAACCCACACATACAGAGAGCTGTCTGCAGTACTAAATCTCATGCAGCCCAGCTCTGAGGCAAAATGATCCTGTGTCCTTTGCAATTTTTAGAGGAAGCTGATGATGTCACACAACCAATGGGATACAGAGCAGAAGCCCCCAGAAGGAGGTGGCCAACAGGGAGGAATTGGAATCTTGTTGAGAGAGGTATGGGCTTTCGCTGATGTTAGCTCCCGCCTCTGGGTGCATGTTTCTGTCAGGCCTCTGAGCCCAGGCCTGCACGAATACATCCAGATGGCCTGAGGCAACTGAAGAACCACAAAAGAAGTGAAAATGGCCGGTTCCTGCCTTAACTGATGACATTCCACCATTGTGATTTGCTCCTGCCCCACCCTAACTGATGAATTAACCTTGTGACATTCCTTCTCCTGGACAATGAATACCAGAGCCTTCCCACCGAGCACCTTGTGACCCCCACTCCAGCACCTTGTGAACAACCCCCTTTAACTATAATTTTCCACTACCTACCCAAATCCTATAAAACTGCCCCACCCCTATCTCCCTTTGCAGACTCCTTTTTCGGACTCAGTCCGCCTGCACCCAGGTGATTAAAAAGCTTTATTGCTCACACAAAGCCTATTTGGTGGTCTCTTCACACAGACGGGCATAACAGTTTAATGGACCCCATGTCCTCTGAAACGAAGGCAGAGAAGGAAGAGAAATGCCAGTAGGTCTTGCTGGTACAATACAAAAGAAGCGATGTAAGACTGAAGCCTCACTGTGGCCAGTACTTCATCGCCTCACTTTGTCCCTGCTCTGCCCCATGATCACCACTCAACATGAGTTCACTGTGGCTTATCCGACTGGCTCAGCCCATTCCCAGGGCCTGTCCCCAAGCAAAGCTCAAACTAGACAGCCGGATTGATTTTGCCCTTTGTGAAAGGACCCTCAAGTAGGGTAGCTGTGTTGCACGTGAAACCCAGGAGTCCCAGCGGCAAAGCCAGGTACAGAGAAATTACAATTAAACCCTGGCATGGGCAACTGGGCCGAGATGGGACACCCCAGTCCTTTGTTGCTTTGCCTGGTGCTCTGTGTGGGCACCGGAGACTTTGGGCGGCGCTGGTTTCATGCATGAATGACAAATACCCTCTAGCACGGCCCGGACAGAGCTCCACAGTGGGAGTTTCATCATCAGGTGTTGCCAAATTTGGAAATTCTGTTGCCAAAGCTTTAACAAGCTTCCAGATGTAAGGCCTAAAAACAAAGTGCCGCCACACCTCTCCCCTGCCCCTTCCCCGCATCTCTATAACCCAGTTCAGGTTAGCCCTAGGATCTATACCCTAGATACTTAGAGACAGCACTAGCTGGATTTCCTAGGCCGACTAAGAATCAATCCCTAAGCCTAGCTGGGAAGGTGACGGCATCCACCTTTAAACACGGGGCTTGCAACTTAGCTCACACCCGACCAATCAGGTAGTAATGAGAGCTCACTAAAATGCTAATTAGGCAAAAACAGAAGGTAAAGAAATAGCCAATCATCTATCGCCTGAGAGCACAGGGGGAGGGACAATGATCAGGATATAAACCCAGGCATTCCAGCCAGCAAGGGCAACCCCCTTTGGGTCCCCTCCCATTTTATGGGAGCTCTGTTTTCACTCTATTAAATCTTGCAACTGCACACTCTTCTGGGCCGTGTTTGTTATGGCTCGAGCTGAGCTTTCACTCACCCTCCACCACTGCTGATCGCCGCTGTCACAGACCAGCCCTGACTTCCACCCCTCCGGATCCAGCAGGGTGTCCGCTGCACTTCTGATCTAGTGAGGAGGTGCCCATTGCCGCTCCCAATCGGGCTAGAGGCTCGCCATTGTTCCTGTGCAGGCTAAGTGCCGGGGATTCGTCCTAATCGAGCTGAATAGAGCCATAACGCTCACCACATGGCCCAAGATTCCATTCTTTGGAATCTGTGAGGCCAAGAACCCCAGGTCAGAGAACGAGAGGCTTGCCGCCATCTTGGAAGCAGCCCGCAGCCATCTTGGGAGTTCTAAGAACAAGGACCCCCAGTAACAATACAACTCACAACCATAATTTGCCAAGATGCGGATTCTTTCAAATCAGTTGTGTTGGTTTATTGTAAATCAGTCAAGACTCTTTATGGAATTTTTTCAGCCTTTGCAGAATAATTCTAAAATTATTATTCATCTAAAAGATTAATTCAGAAATAATTCATCTGAAAACTTGCCCCGGCAAGAGTAGCTAACTTTAAAGAAGATGTAAGAGAGAGGGGATCTAGGCCTTCCATGTATTAAAACTGTCTCAGTAAACTACACTTATAAAACTGCATTAATGACCAGGTGTGGTGGCTCATGCCTGTAATCCCAGCACTTTGCTCATGCCTGTAATCCCAGCATTTTGGGAGGCCTAGGCGGGTGGATCACTTGAGGTCAGGTGTTTGAGACCAGCCTGGCCATCATGGTGAAACCCCATCTCTACTAAAATACAAAATTAGCCAGGCATGGTGGCACACGCCTGTAATCCCAGCTACTCGGGAAGCTGAGGCCAAGAGAATGGCTTGAACCTTGAACCTGGGAGGTGGAGGTTGCAGTGAGCCAAGATCACGCCACTGCACTCCAGCCTGAGGGCGACAGAGGGAGACTCCGTCTCAAACAAACAAACAAAACACCCTGCATTAATAAATGTTAACAGTTGAGATAAATTCAAGAATTGATGTATGACAAAGGTAGTGTTAACTGGGGGAAAATACAAATTATTTCATGAATAGTGCTGGGACAATTGGGAGGTAGCAATTGGGGAAAATAAATGAATTTAGATTTTTACCTCAAACCATATACCAAAATAAATTACAGATGGTTAAAAGCGTAAACTAAAACTGTAAAAAATTCAACAGTTCTTTAATCTTGGGGTATAGGAGGGCTTTATATGATTTAAGACAATGAAAGAAATTCACAAAGAAACCATCAAAAACAATAGACTGGCTAGATAATTTTGTCATTGACATTGAATCGAGAAGCATCATCTACAAAACCAATCCACTATATCGAATTAAGGGAAATACCTTAAACAAACACGACAAGGAGTTGATAGCCTTCATAGAGGAAGACTTCATACAAATACATGAGAAAACACTGACTCTGGCCAGGCGCAGTGGCTCACGCCTGTAATCCCAGCACTTTGGGAGGCTGAGGCAGGTGGATCAGGAGGTCAGGAGTTCGAGACCAGCCTGGCCAATATGGTGAAATCCTGTCTCTACTAAAAATACGAAAATTAGCTGGGCGTGGTGGCACACACTGCAGTCCGAGGCAGGAGAATCGCTTGAACCCAGGAGGCGGACGTTGCAGTGAGCCGAGATCACGCCACTGCACTGCAGCCTGGACGACAGAATGAGACTCAATCTCAAAAAAAGAAAAAAAAAAGAAACAGAAAAAAGGAAACATTGTCTCTTTGATAGGTAAGTGGGTAAAGAAAATTAAAGTTAATTCACAAAAAAGAAATATAAGAGTCAAACATATGGGGGAAAATGTTCAGTCTCTCTTCAAAACAAAAAAGCAAATTAGAATAATCTCTGCTCCATTGGAATAATTCTTCAAATCATCCAATTTGCAAAAGATGAAAAAGCCAAACTCCTCCACACTGTTGAGATGGCTGATTTAGGCTCTTTTATACACATAATGTACAGAGAAAGAAAGGTGGCAGTGTGTGTGTCAAGAACCTTTAAAATGTTCTGAGCTTTGATTTTGCCATTTGCTTTTAAGCATCTCTCCTGGACAAAACTTTGCGTATAAGAATGTTTATCACAACAGACAAACCTAAACACCTGTGAATAAAACAGCCATTCAGCATAATTCTTAAAGGCACCCTATGAATGAGGCAGGCATTAAAATTGTGACGTTTGGCCGGGCGCAGTGGGTCACACCTGTAATCCCAGCACTTTGGGAGGCCGAGGAGGGCAGATGGCTTGAGTACAAGAGTTCAAGACCGGCCTGGGCAACATGGTCAAACCCCATCTCTACAAAAAATACAAAAATTAGCCAGGCGTGGTGGTGCACACCTGTGGTCCCAGCTACTTGGGAGGCTGGGGAGGATCACTTGAACCTGGGAGGCAGAGGTTGCAGTGAACGGAGATCACACCACTGCACTGCAGCCTGGGCAACAGAGCAAGACACCATCTCAAAAAAAAATTGTGAAGTTATTAGAAACACAGAAAAGATTTGTAACATAACTAAGTGAAACATCCATCAATAGGAGAACAAATGGATAAACTTTTTACTTATTTATTCATAAAAAAAGTTATATTTATAGTTTGTTTAGTCATCCAATTGGATGGTAGTCAGCGACAGAGAACAAGCCTGCAGACCCAAGAAGGAACACAGGGGGATCAAAAAGGTACTGCTGAGTGAAGAAAGATGGCCACAAAACATCCTGCAGGGTCCCATTGATTTGCAGTTCTAGAACTTCACAACTAATAGACATCAGAACAGTAGTTGCCCAAAGGTGGGAGGGGCAAACTGACTGCAAAAGGACTGGAGGGAACTTTATGGGGTGCTGGAAACATTTCTAAGTCTTGACCAGGGTAGAGGTTACACAGGTGTATTCATTTGTCAAAACCCATCACCCTGTACATTTAAAGTGGATACATTTTATCATGTGTGCATTATACCATCATCATGTTGGTATAAAATAAACTTTTTAAAAACTAAGTGACTCACTGAAATACCAATTAGGCTAAAAGCAGGAGGTAAAGAAATAGTCAATCATCTGTCGCCTGAGAGCACAGGGGGAGGGACAATGATAGGGATATAAACCCAGGCATTCGAGCCATTAGTGGCAACCGCCTTCGGGTCCCCTCCCGTTATATGGGAGCTCTGTTTTCACTCTATTACATCTTACAACTGCACAGTCT
Source organism: Pan troglodytes (assembly GCF_028858775.2). Taxonomy (NCBI): domain Eukaryota; kingdom Metazoa; phylum Chordata; class Mammalia; order Primates; family Hominidae; genus Pan; species Pan troglodytes. Next base: position 130,930,946 of record NC_072408.2, on the reverse strand, counting down.
TCTCGGCCGTGTTTGTTCCAGCTCGAGCTGAGCTTTCACTCACCATCTACCACTGCTGATTGCCGCCGTCGCAGACCCGCCACTAACTGCCACCCCTCCGGATCCGGCAGGGTGTCCCCTGCGTTTCTGATCCAGCGAGGCACCCATTGCTGCTCCGGATGGGGCTAGAGGCTCGCCATTGTTCCTGTGCGGCTCAGATTAGGGTTCGTCCTAATCAAGCTGAACACTAGTCGCTGGGGTCCACGGTTCTCCTCCGTGACCAACGGCTTCTAATAGAGCTAAAACACTGACTGCATGGCCGAGGTTCCATTCCTTGGAATCCGTGAGGCCAAGAACCCCAGGTCAGAGAACAAAAGGCTTGCCGCCATCTTGGGAGCTCTAAGAACAAAGACCCGCGGGTAACAAGCCCAGGAAGTCGAGGCTGCAGTGAGGTATGATCGCACCACTGGACTCCAGCCTGGGTGACAGAGTGAGACCCTGTCTCAAAAAAAAAAAAAAAGAGAGAGAGACAAAAGAAAAAAAAAGCCGGGCGCGGTGGCTCACGCCTGCAATCCCAGCACTTTGGGAGGCCGAGGCGGGCAGATCACGAGGTCAGGAGATCGAGACCATCCTGGCTAACACAGTGAAACCCCATCTCTACTAAAAAATACAAAAAATTAGCCGGCCGTGGTGGCGGGCGCCTGTAGTCCCAGCTACTCGGGAGGGTGAGGCAGGAGAATGGCGTGAACCCGAGGGGCGGAGCCTGCAGTGAGCCGGGATCGCACCACTGCACTCCAGGCTGGGCGACAGAGCGAGACTCCGTCTCAAAAAAAAAAAAAAAAAAGAGGAGGGGTCTTGGTGACTTCTAGTCCGTACTAATCATCCTCTGCTGTCCCGTGTGTCCTCTGAATTTTCTGCAGGGAGCACACATTGATGTTATAATTATTAATCGAATCAGAGTCGGCTTCCTATGGGACACACGGCCCGAGGGAAGCTTCAGGCACAAAGGAGACAAGTCCATGAGTGCTTTCTGCTCCCCAGAGTCTCACAGCCAAGCCCCCGCCGCCGTCCCGGCACTAGAGTGAGGCACATCCCCCCGCCACCGTCCCAGCGCTAGAGTCAGGCACATCCCCCCGCCACCGTCCCGGCGCTAGAATGAGGCACATCCCCCCGCCACCGTCCCGGCACTACAGTGAGGCACATCCCCTCGCCCCTTAGGGTCCTTCTGACTCCCAAAGGCCACCTGAGATCTTTCTGATGATCTGTAAGGTGCAGTGTACATTTCAGACATTTTCCACGGAAAATGGAAACGCAACAGCCCAAGCTCCCTGCCTGGATACTGTAGGGCCAGCCTCCTGAGTGGAGGTTGGCCAACCTGCCTGTGTCCTTGGAGGGTTAGGCAGAGTTGAGGCTAATGGGGGCGGGGATAGCTCTGGTATTTCAGCAAAATGTCACGCAGCTGGGAGACACTGAGGGACTTCTAGATCTGAATTAGGAGCCTGGGGACCATGCTTTGCATGGCATTCCTGGGGAGAGCCCTTTGTAAGGGGTCGGATCATCCCAGCCCAGAGTTGCATGGGATCTGGACTTGGTCCAAGCAGCCTTCAGTGGCAATCAGCTCCGAGCAGAAACCCAGCGGATCCGCAGGCCTAACGGCAGCTCCAAATTCTTCATTCCTGAAAGCTTTGGGGTGAGGAGTGGGGGTTATGATCTTGGCAAAAGCAGCTCAGTGTCAGCAAGCATTGCCCTGCAGAAAAACATGAATTCCTACAAAAGGGGCATTGTGTGAGCCACGGGAAGCCTCTATGGAGGCATCAATCTTGTGTCACCCAGAGATGTTTATTATGAAGACAGTGTCATGCAACAAAGAGGTGGGGGCCGCAGGCAGGCGTGTCCACCCTGGAGGCGGGTGACCGGGAAGGAGGACCCAACCCACATCCCGGGCTATTCATAAGCAGCCTTTCAAGATGCTTGTTCGAGATCTCACAGGAGAAGGAAAATGAGGAAGCCAAGGGCAGAAAGATGGAGTAAGACCCTTTCTTTTGGCTTCCTTAGCAAGGACAAAACCTGAATCAAGTTCAGGATGACAGGAGGAGAGGGGCCCTCATCGGGCAGGCTGTCGGGAGTTAGCAGCAACTCAGAATTCCTCCAGAGCAACCATTCCTGTCACTTACAGAGAACCCTGGGGTTGCTTCCCAGGGATAGGGAATTTCTCGGAAGCTTAGGACACTTTGTTCCTAAGTAAAGCTCTGACGGGTTCGTAGGAAGAATGCAGCCTTTTTTCCTTTAAAGACAAAAAGACCCTGAATTTATCCTCACATCCAAAAGCCAGAGCTGAGATCCAGGGTGGATCTCCCACCCTCACACAAATGCAGAGTCAGCATCCAAAAAGGGCAAAGTCAACACTGCAGAGGCCGATGAGCAATTCCTGGAGGGTGATGCCCCTGAGTTAGGACCAGAGGCTGGAAGCACCAACATATGGTAAGTGGAACACCCAAGGGGATCAGGACTGAGCATCTGGACCAGACTGATGATCCAGGGCTGTGAGACACTCTTCCTTCTCTCCCTCCAACGAGAGCGTCAGGACAGCCTCAGCTGGTTGAGGACAGGTGTGCGCCCAGCATCAGAAGTCTTAGCTCCAGTGCAGCCACGGCTGCTTCCTATCATGTAACGCTGGGCACTTAACCTCCCTGTGCCCCACCATCCTCACAGTGTCCTCGGCATTCATTGAGACAAGCCGTGTCAAAGCCTCTCAGAATCCATCAGAGGTCACACATGCAAGCGCCGCTGTTGTGTTTCCTTTGTTTTCAGCATCCAGCAAAGAAACAGTCCCCCGTGGAACAGCATAAACCTCCAAGGGGAGCTTTGGTTTTTGCAAAATAGAAAGAGTCCTTTTAATAGCTCGAATGCAGCACCTTTCAGCCAGAGAGAAGCCAGCAGGCTTATGTTCTGAGAGCTGGATTTTTCCATTTGGGGGCATCGGGGTTTATTTGGAAAGAGAAAACACTGGGCTCGACTTCAAGCATCCTCATTTTACACGCCTGGCTCCAAGTAATATATTGTTTCAGTTTGACTTGCTGGCCTCCTTAGCCCAAAACAGGCTGAGCCGTACCACAGAAGGGAGAGAACACTGGGGAGACAGAAAGGGAGAGAATGGGTAAGGTATTTCCTGTCATGAAATCCAATCGGATGGAACTTTCAGCAGGAAAAGCAACACCTCCAAGGCCCACTTTTAAAAGGGGAACAGGGGAGAGAAAAGAAAGAAAAGAAACCTCTTGTGTTCGGCCCACGAAATGCCAAGATCTTATTTGTCTGAGTTTTGGGTCAGAAGCCAGTGAAGGAACACGGGGCTGCCCTCAATTTGGTGGCAACAGGAAAAAGATGGGGCTTGGATTTTGCAGAGCAAAAAGAAATAGGGCTGAGGTTTCTCATCTCCTTGTCTTCTTTCTTGGGGAGGGAAAGAAGAAAAATAGAGCCAGGCACAGTGGCTCACATCTATAATCTGAGCACTATGGGAGGTCCAGGCGGGAGGATTGCTTGAGGCCAGGGGTTCGAAAAAACCAGCCTGAGAAACATAGCAAGACCCCATCTCTACAAAAAATTAAAATTAGCTAGGTGTGGTGGTGCACACCTATAGTCCCAGCTATTTGGGAGGCTGAGGTAGGAGGGTCGCTTGAGCCGGGGAGTTTGAGGCTGTAGTGAGCCGTGCCCATTCCACTGTACTTCAGCCTGGGCAATATCCAAGACCCTGTCTCTAAACAAAGAAAGGAACAAAAGGCTCTGAGCTGGGAAGGACTGTTGATCAGTTGTTGTACGCTGCTACCAGCTGGCAGGCTGGCTCCCCTCACTAAGGGAGCATAAGGGAGGATTGCACACAGAGGTGAGAGAATGGAAGGGCCAGGCATTCAAGGTCGTGAGGTTGAAGTCTAGATCAGCCCACTAAACCTGGGAATGGCCTAGCCCAGCCATGGCCCTCTCCTCCTTCTGGGTGAGACGGACAGACAGGAACAGGTAAGAGAGTCAAAATAAGAAGGCAGTGATGGTGGCTTTCCTAAACCTCTGTCTGAAGCTGAGGCACTAAGAAAAAATGTTGATTTCTCAGCACACTTGAGAGAGGAGCAAGAAGTGAGATTCTGAACAAGAGAGGAGGAATTTCTCCACGTTTGGGTTGAACATGAGGTTCTGGTGGTGCCCCTCAACGCTGATCTTAGAATCGGTGATTTGCAAAGGATGCTCCAGCCCCAAAAGATTTAGGGGAATTCAGAGAATATTCGCCCTTTCTGGATGGGTACGTAGACATGCTGGAACCACACCTCCTCTGAGGACAGTCTCTATCAGCAACAGTGTTGATGTTACAGACACAAGGTCTGGTCTAAAGTGAACTGATCCACGGAGAAAGGTAGGAAAGAAACCGCCCGTTTATCTCGTCAGGGTGGAGAGTCGAGAAGAGGGGAGAGCTCTGTCCAACAGCTGCCCCTGAGGTCCTTGGCAGGATTTAATTTAATTCCCCCCAGGACATCCTGGGATTCCAGTGAGGGCACCTGGACGGAAGCTGTCACAGCCGGAGCGACCGTCACTAGGGGCAGCGTCCCTCCGGTGCCGGGAGCGGGCCAAGCTGGTGTTCCTGAATGCTTGGTCCAATTGTGTGTGTCTCCGAGGCCGTTGTGTGTGCAGGACCTCACTCCAGTGACCCACACTCCACTTGGCGGTGTCCACATCAGCAGGACGTTCACTAGCCTGAAGAGAAGTGGGCACTGTCCCCAGAGGGGGACACCATGAAGACCTGGGTTTTCCCTCTCTCACTCACTTACAGAAGCTTCCAAGCCACTATGAATGGAAACGACTCTCCCTGGCTCTCAGCTGTGTGCTGAGACACTTACATACCATTACTGAGTCTTCACAATACCTCGTAAAGGGTCCTGCCATCTTCCTACGTTAGTTTGCTCCCATAGCCAAGCACCAGACTGAACAGCTTCAACTACAGAAATGACCTCCTCACTGTTGTGGAAGCTACAAGCCCAAGATCAAGATGTCGGCAAGGCTGGTTCCTCCTGAGATCTCCCTCCTTGGTTTGTAGACACACAATCTTCCCTCTGTGCGTCTGTGTCATAACTAATCTCTTCTTCTTCTTCTTTTTTTTTGAGACGGAGTTTTGCTTTGTTGCCCAGGCTGGAGTGCAGTGGTGCGACCTCAGCTCTCCACAACCTCCGCCTCCTGAGTTCATGCCATTCACCTGCCTCAGCCTCCTGAGTAACTGGGACTACAGGCGTGCTCCACCATGCCCAGCTAATTTTTGTATTTTTAGTAGAGACGGGGTTTCACTCTGTTGGCCAGGCTGGTCTCGAACTCCTGACCTCGTGATCCACCCGCCTCAGCCTCCCAAAGTGCTGGGATTACAGGCGTCAGCCACCATGCCCAGCCTCTAATCTCCTCTTCTTATGAGGACCCCCGTCATGCTGGATGAGGGCCCACCCTAATGGCCTCATTTTAACTAAATCACCTCTTCAAAGACCCTGACTCCAGATATAGTCACATTACTGTGACTTAGGGCTTGAACATATGAATTGTGGGGTGACATAATTAAGCCCAAAACACCCCCTAAGGAAACTTGGGCTCACAGGGGTTAGGTCTTCTCCCCAAGGCCACACAGCAAGTGAGTGGAGGTGCTGAAATGAAATACCCACCAATGTCTGGGTCTGTGACTAGCCATTGCCCTCAGCATGGAGCAGCAAAGCACCTCCTTGGCCTGACTTTCCAGCCCCCAACTCAAACTGGAAAAAGAGGTTGGTTAGGGTCAAAGAGCACAACACATTTATTTTTGCCTCTGATTTTCTATTCTTTGGCATTTGGGCTGCAATTGCTTTTATCTGGGCTTTGGGGCCTTTCCTATCGTGGCCTCACTTGGCCTACATCCTGCCCATCCCAGTGAGCCCTCGCCTCCCCACTCCTCTGTGACGTGTTCTTTGCAACCACACTCATTTTCCTCAGCCGGCTCCAATTTCCCCTTCTGCAGCAAGTCCTCTCTCCCCTCCTGACTTCCTAAACACCTGTTAGCTGTGCTGTCCTCGGAGGCACCCGATTCCCCTTCATTTGTGCTTTGAGACACCGTTTTGATGAGTGTGCTAATTGTTTAATTTATTTCTCACCTGTTCATTCTCTCCTGGTCCTCCAAGGTTAATTCCTGCCCTGACCTTAAATCTCCTTCCTGCCACTCTCGTGGCACTCTCTTCCATCAATTCACCCTCTCGCTCGTTGATCTAATCTCTCTCTCCACGTTAGTTCCCTCTCTTTGGATTACAAACTGCCCAAGTCTCTGTAGGAGAATGTATAATGATTTTTAGCCCCTTCCCTTTTTTCACCAGCATTGTCAACCCTCCGCAGCAAGCAGTCCTCACCTTGGCTTTCTTATGCCTCTACTGGCCCTGGTCCTTAAATATGCCTTCCCGCTGGGACAGTTCCGTGTTCTCTCTGTGTTCCCCATGATCTAGATACCACACCCAGAATGCCCTGCACAGACCTTGAAGAGCACCTGGCTTTACAAACAAAGGAGACAGCAACCCAGAATGCACAAAGGACTTGGCCAAGGTCGCGCCTATATTTAGTGGCACAGTCAGGCCTGGCATAGTGCTGTCCAGTAGCAATAGAATGTGAGCTATGGATGCCATTTTAAATTTTCAAGTAGTCACATTTCAAAAAGTAAAGAGAGGTGAGATTAATTTAAGAAATAGGTTTCATTTAACCTGATATATCCCAAATCGTACCATCTCAGCATGTAACCATCATAACAAATTGTCACCGAGATCATTTTAGAGAAAAACACCTTGTTTTCCTCTAAGTTTTGAAACCCAGTGAGTATTTTACACTTCCAGCACATCTAGATTCACACTGGCCCCATCTCAAGTGCTCCATAGCCACGTGTGGCTGGTGGCTGCCAGGCTAGACAGCTCACCTCTAGTGCTTAAGTGCCAGACTCCCAGTCCAGTGCTCTCTCTCTACCATGCCAAGCTTAGTGAGGCCCTTCTGGTCTCTGCTTGTCATGCCTTCCCCACTTGACTTCCCCACACAACTTGACCCTGGGCCATCGCCACTTCTGTCCACTCTCACCTCCCATGATCCTGCAACCCTGCATCCTTTGGGTTTTCGTGTTCACCCCTCTTCCTGCTGCCTTCCCTGACTCCCCTTTCCTCTTAACACTCTTAAAACGTGGGCATCCCTCAAGGTAAGTATATCAATGATAATAGTAATGATCTTCTCCATCACTATCATCACCATCACCATCATCATCATCATCATCACCATCATCATCATCATCATCACCATCATGATCATGATCACCATCACCATCATTATCATCACCATCACCACCACCATCATCATCACCATCACCACCATCATCATCACCATCACCATCACCACCATCATCACCATCACCATCATCACTACCATCATGACCACCATCACCATCACACCATCACCATCATCACACCATCACCATCATCACCATCACCATCATCACCATCACATTCATCACCACCACCATCACCATCATCATCACACCATCACCATCATCACCATCACCATCACCATCACAATCATCACTACCATCATGATCACCATTACCATCATCATCACACCATCACCATCACCATCATCACACCATCACCATCACCACCATCACCATCACAATCATCACTACCATCATGATCACCATCACCATCATCATACCATCACCATCACCATCATCACACCATCACCATCATCACCATTACCATCATCATCACCATCACAATCATCACTACCATCACGATCACCATCACCATCACCACACCATCACCATCACCATCATCACACCATCACCATCATCACCATCACCATCATCATGACCATCACCATCACCATCATCACACCATCATCACCACACCATCACCATCATCATCACCATCATCACCATCACCATCATCATCATGATCACCATCACCATCACTATCATCATCACCACCATCACCACCATCATCACCATCACCATCACACCATCATCATCACCATCATCACCATCATCATCACCATCACCATCATCACATCATCACCATCATCACCATCACCATCATCATCACCATCATCATCACCATCACCATCATCACGTCACCATCATCACCATCACCATCATCACCACCATCACCATCATCCATCACCATATCCACCATCATCACCATCATCACCATCACCATCATCACCATCACCATATCCATCATCATCACCATCATCACCATCATCACCATGATATCCATCATCATCATCACCCTTACCATCATCATCGTCATCATCATCATCACCAGTGCTGATGTTATATTGAGCCATCTACTGTTATTTTTTTATTTTATTATTTATTTATTTTTTTTTTTTTTAGATGGGGTCTCGCTTTGACGCCCAGGCTGGAGTGCAGTGGCGTGATCTCAACTCACTGCAAGCTCCACCTCCCGTGTTCACACCATTCTCCTGTCTCAGCCTCCCAAGTAGCTGGGACTACAGGTGCCTGCCACCATGCCTGGCTAATTTTTTGTATTTTTAGTAGAGACGGGGTTTCATCGTGTTTGCCAGGATGGTTTTGATCTCCTGACCTTGTGGTCCACCAGCCTCAGCCTCCCAAAGTGCTGAGATTACAGGCATGAGCCACCATACCCGGCAGAGCCATCTACTGTTCTAAGTGCTGCCGTGTCATAATTCATGTAAAGCTCACAGCCACCTCAAGAGGAAGGCACTATTATTGCCCTTCGTGTATTAGGTTCCTTTTGCTGCTGTAACAAATTACCACAAGCTCAGGGACTTAAAACAACATAAACGTATTATCACTGTAGTTCTGTAGATTAGAAGTCTGATGTGGGCCTCACTGGGCTAAAATTAAGGTGTTAGCAGTCTACACTCTCTTCTGGTGCCTCTAGGAGAAAATCATTTTCTTGCTTTTTCCAGCCTAGAGGCTGCCTGTATTCTTTGGCTCATGGCCTCTTCTTTCTTCAAAGCCAGCTACAGCAGTTGATTCCTTCCCTCATCCCATCTCTCCAATCTCCTCTACTGGCTCCTTCTATTTTTTAAGGACCCTTGTCATTACATCAGGCCCACTAGGATAATACAAGATAATCCCTCACCTTAAAATTACCTGATCAACAACCTTTTAATTCCAGTAGCCATATTTTAAAAAGTAAAAAGAGGTGAAATTAATTCAATGAATAGGTGTCATTTAACCTGATATATCCAGTCTTACCATCTCAACATGGTAAGATTGCTATTAAGCAATCTTAATCAATATAACAAATTATTAATGAGATCATCTATATTCTTATTTTCCCTAAGTGTTTAATTCCTTTATCCAACACTTTACTGGGTAACCTAACGTATTCACAGTTTCTGTGGATAAGGACATGGACCTATGTGGGGGGACATTATTCTGCCTCCCACATCCCACTTTACAAATGGGAAAAAAAAAGAGCAGTTAAGTAACTCATGTGAGGTCACACTGCTTAAATCCCATGGACTTTCATTCCTTGACATCTTTTAGACCCAGCTCTTCTCTGTTACTCCCACCACTGAGATCCTGGTGCAGACTCTGTGACCTTAGGCTTCTTACTGGTCTTGGCTCCCTCCACACCAGTCCACCCACCAAAGCCATTCTTTCTGGCTCCCAGGCTTGTTTGCAGCCATTATTTCCTGGATGCCTTATGCTGTGTTAATGGATTGATTCAGAGAATATGAAGAAGGATGGACTCTCTGAAGTATCATTTAGCTGAAATAAATGTTCTCGGCAAACAGTTTGATTGAGATGTTATGCTCTCCATGAGCTATGCACACACGTGGATTTGGGCTCTCATAAGAGATTTTTCATCCTCACCTTTCCCCGCTCCTGACAAGGGCAGCCTTAGTTGAACTGTGCTCCTCACTCATGGCAACCATCCCATCCTGCAACCAAGAGAGACATTGCAGCTTGTCTTGAAATCATCAAGAACTGTCTCCCAGGCAGCCAGGCTTCCTTTGTTTTTATAGACAGCCTGTTCAGAAGGAGACAGAAAACTTTGAGCCCATTCACTTTCTGCAGCTGAATGTTCCAGAAAGTTCTACATGGGACAAACTGTGGTCGGCAGTCTTTTCTAGCCTCTGTGGCTCCTCCTTCTTATCCATTGGTTTGGAAGCTCTCGGAGCCCCACCTGGATGGATGGACAATGCATTGCTCTCTCTCCTGCTGACTCCAGCTAATTCCTGGGGAAGAAAGTAGAGACAAGTGCAAAGAGAGTCAAGATCAGCCCAAGCCCCTGCCTGAGTGCCCCTGTCATATCAGGCCTGGGTCCCCAGTCCATGGTCTCCTAACCAACTGTCCCATGCTCCATGCAAAGCCACCGTTAGAGGTGAAAAGGGCCAGAAGCTGCACATTCACTCAAGTGAAGTCATCAGAGCACCCACAGATCCAGCTTCTCAGCCGGACAGGAAAACATGGAGTCCATCTACTTCCCAGCTTACCAGGAAATTCCATGCTGGTACCAGCCCCGGCCAGGTGACCAGGCCAAGAGACTGAAGAGAGGGCTCCCCTGGCCCCTGCAGGAACCAAGGCTCCCTGAAGCTCAGCCAGCCTGCAATGACCCACGTCACAGAAGACTGCCCACCTGACAGCCATGTGCAGATTGACCACGGAATGCATCTCCGTGCACAGTTGGAACAGCTTTCTCATCAACTCTGTAATCACAGCTCTGCACCAAGAGCAAGGCGAGTCCATCTCAATTTCATCTCCTTTCACTCATAAATGAAAACAAATGGAGACTGAATAAGACAAAGGACATGTGAGCACTTCAAATGGTGCCTAGCAAGGTCAGGACCCCATTCTTCAAACTCCCCTTTTCTCCCATAGGTGTGTCTGGCGGGAGGACCCGGGGCCCTGTCACATGACTCAAAAATGAGCAAATGGAGAAAAGAGGGCACCTCTATCTGGAAGAAAATACATATTAGATACATGTTCTTTGAGCAAGTTAAGAAGCCTGAAAATGGAATAAGCTTACATGAAAAAGTGAGCATTAGAAGCTGAAGGGCTTGATGACAGAGACATACCTGTGTCTGTGCTGATTTCCTGGTTGTGACATGGTGCTATTGTTATGTGAGATGCAACTATGGGGCAAGCTGAGTGCAGAGTACATGGGGACCAGCTCCACTACAGATTTTTTGCAACTTTTGTAGAGTCTATACTTATTGCAGGCCAGGTGTGGTGGCTCACACCTGTAATCCCAGCACTTTGGGAGGCCAAGATGGGCAAATTACCTGAGGTCAGGAGTTCAAGACCAGCCTGGCCAACATGGTGAAACTCCGTCTATACTAAAAATACAAAAATTAGCCAGGCACGGTGGCGGGCACCTGTAATCCCCGCTATTCAGGAGGCTGAGGCAAGAGAATCACTTGAACCCAGGAGGTGGAGGTTACAGTGAGCTGAGATCGTGCCACTGCACTCCAGCCTGGGCGACAAGAGCAAGACTCTATCTCAAAAAAATAAAAAAATAAAAATTTAGATACTTATTGCAAGATTAAAAAGGTTTTTTGTTTTGTGTTGTTTTGTTTTTAGGTAAAGGACTTATGGTTGAAAGAGAAGGAGGTCAGGAAGAGGAGGAAGGGAGAGAGGGAGGGCAAGAAGAGGATGGACAGAGCCAAAGAGGCAAGAGGCGTGCAAAGGCAGAGAGGAGGAGAGAGGTGAGAGGAGAAAGAGAGACACTGCACTCTACCACTGGGTCACATATGACACACTTGGGAGCGACGTTTCTTGGTGGAGCATGTGAGGCAGCCTGTCGATGCTGGCTTTGGTCCTCCTTGCTCTAGTCTGCATCTATCAGTGGCTTCCAACCAGTCTGAATTAAAACCTATCTCCAAGAAGCCACGTGGATGAGTGGATTTTCTTTTGATTATTTATTCTGGACCCACACCCAGTGGAAAAAATGCCTTCTACGGCATTCACCTCGGCTCCAGGGCCTGTTTTATTGGGAGAGCAATTGAAAATGATAGCAGCATTACATGCAAATTCTACTTGGCAGCTCTCTGACTCCAAGGCAGCGGGGCTCCATATTCCATATGTCCGGCCACGTGCAGGGAGCAGCTGCCCAGGTGCAGGCCTGGGCTCCCGGGGTCTGAATCCACACGGCGAAGAAGCTACTGGGTTTCTTCGTTGTTTTCCAGTCATGAGGTGGATTATCCAAAAAGCTCCTGGACCGACTTCCAGCAACACTGATCTGAGAAGATTAGCTCCAAATTCCTCAGCACAAGGTGAAACATTTGAATGTTCTCAGCAGAAACTAGTTTTACATGACTTAAAAGAACACAGGCCATGGTGACCCAGGGGCTCCGTGTCGTGCGCAATGAAAAATATTTATTCCAAAGCTCCATTTCTCATTTAAAAAAAAAAATGCTTTTAAGCCTAAGGAGACATACATTTCCCTGACAGTGTGGAACAGAAAAAGGCAGCAGTACCCAGCCTTAGCTCTCAGATCCTATCCGCAAGGTAAATAAAGCATAAATTAACCAATTACAATAAAATACCAGATAAATGCCTTTGACAACTCTGAATTTCCCATGAAAATGCTTCCAGCTGTGACCCCTGGCTTGCAATGCATGGGCTGAAGGAGGCTGGAGTTTGTATATAAAGGATGTTTCAAACACACAGTCCCAGACAAGGAATCCTATACTATGGGGCAGCAGGAGCTGGGTCTCCATCTTCATGTCCCATGGGGCCTCTGCCTCTCTCCGACAGAATTGGATAGAAGCAACCGTTTTAAAAGTCACTGGCAAGGGGAGATAAGCCTGGATATTTCCAGCGCTTCCTATTACTACACATTAATCAGAAATCTGCTTTTCATACATTGGAAATAGAATCCTAAGGATGAGGCCAAGAGATTCCCAAGGGTAGCAACCTGGATCTGGTGACAGTAATGGTTCCCTGGACAGAGGACAAGAGGTGGAGAAGGAGCCCGAAGGGTGGGTGGGCCCGTATTTCTTTTTTGTAAATAAAGTTTTATTGGCGCACAGCCATGCTCATGTGTTTACATACTGCCTATGGATGCTGTCTGGAAGGGCAGAGTTTCGTTCTGACAGAGACCATATGGCCTGCAACACTGAAGATGTCCACAACTTATAACACGGGGAGCCAAGAGACTGCCTGTCACGGCTGGAATTGGAAAGGGACGTGGAAAGGCACTGTTGGAAGTTGCAGAGGAGGTTAAAGTAGCAATACGGCCAGGCTGGCCCAGGCACGGCGGGGTGATGAACAATGGTGTGACAGCTCAATCCTTACACCATCTGACACCACTGTGCTAGCTACCTGTTCTGCATAAAGAACCACCATAGGCCAGGGCAGTGGTGCACGCCTGGAATCTCAGCACTTTGGGAGGCTGAGGCAGGAGGATCGTTTGAGGCCAGGAGACCAGCCTGGGGAACATAGTGAGATCCCATCTCTAAAAAACAAAATAAAATTTAGCCAGATGTGGTGACGCACACCTATGATCCCAGCCACTCGGGAGGCTGAGGCAGGAGAATTACTTGAGCCTGGGAATTCAAAGCTGCAGTGAGCTACGATTACGCCACTGTACTCCAGCCTTAGCAACAGAGCAAGACCCTGTCTCAACAACAACAACAAAAATCATCAGAAGACTAGGTATAGTATGGCTGGGTTCTGTGCTTAGGGCCTCACAAGGCAGAAATCGAAGCTGCTCTGTGGTCTGAAGCATGGAGTCCTCTTCCATGGTCACATGGCTGAGTCAGAATTTGGTTCCTTGGGGCTGTAGGACCTCAGTCCTTGTTTCCTTGGTGGTTGTCAGCTGGGGGCCACCCTCAGTCCCCAGAGGCCACACACAGCTCCTTGCCATGTGGCCCCTCTATCTTCAAGCCAGCAACGGGGCACCTCTCACACTTCAGATCCCCCTTGTGCTTTGAATCTTTGACCTTCTCCATGGCTGCCCTCCAGCCCCAGGTGTAAAGCACTCCTGTGATTAGGTCAGGCCCACTCAGGCCCACTCCCTATCTTAAAGTCCAGTGATCTGGGCTGTTATCAGCTGCACCCAGAACCGTGTTTGAGAAGTGCACGGGAGCGGGGAGGTAGCTGTGCACCAGGGGCCGGACTCTGGGCCATTTTATAATTCCGCCTACTACTCCATCCTTCATCGCAGCAGGTCAACAGACAATATCTGAGGCTGATAAACTCCAAATAACCACAGCAGCTGTCATTCAGAGGCATGGGGGCAACCTCCAGAGCCAAAGCCTAAAACTGCTCAAAGGAGGTTTTGCCTGCAGGGAGCAGGCAGGAGCTGGAGGCGAGAGGTAGCGCGAGGAGCTGTGCCTTCACTAGACCACTATTCTAGGCAGTTTGGTTTTTTTTTTTTTTAACTATGTGCATATTTTACTATGATAATGATTGTTTGAAGAGTGCAAAGAAAAGAAATCAGCCCTATTGGACTTCTTGCCCTGGAGGTTCTTTTCCTGGGTTTCTCATTGGTTAAATCCCCTCTGCCCCCCTTCTTTTCTCTACTCCAAGAGTCCTTTCTCCTCCTCCAGACCCATGCTCCAGCCCCCGCACCTCCCTCAGGCTCAGGTTCCCTGACACCTTGCTCCCTCAGACAGGCCTTGTTCATCCACCATCCACAAGCTCTCTGTGTCCGTCTAGGCTGCCCCAGAAGCAGACGCCGAGACGAGAGAGTGAGTGCAGGTGTTTATTGGGGAGGTGACCCCAGGAAGCACCAGCCAGGTTGCAGGGAGGGGAAGGAAGTCACTAAGGGTGTGTGTGCAGGCAAATACCACTGAGGGGGCAACTGGAGCTCGGCCCCACCTAATTCACACCCCGGAGTTAGCCCAACCACGGCTGAGGACACAGATGTATTTATCGTTGTTGGTGGAGGCTGCGGCTGGGGCATCAGCTCTCTGGCCTGCCACGTACACACAATGGGCGGCTGCAAAGGGAGCTCTCTGCCTTCCACACATGGACATGGGTGCCGAAGAGAACACAGGCAGCAGTGCACCTGCAGCCCCCATCACCCTGTTCCCCCAGTCCAGCGTCACCTGGAACAGCCGTGGCACTAGGGTTTGTGGACCCCGGTAGTTATTTCCTGTGGCTGCTGTCACAAATGACCACAAACTGCAAACTTAAAACAACAGAGCCTAGAAGTCCAAATCCAGGTGTGAGCAGGGCAGGGCTGCCTCTGAAGGCTCGAGGGGAGGATCTCTCCCCATCCCTGCCGGCACATCACTTCGGTGTCTGCCTCAGTTGTCACATGGCCTTCTTTTCTGTGTGTCCAAATTTCCTTCTTTTTATAAAGACAAAGTCATTGGATCAGGGCCCCCACCAAACCCATACAACCCCATCTTAACTCAGTCACATCTGCAAAGAGCCTATTTCCAAGTAAGGTCACATTTGCAGGTACCAGGGGTTAGGGCTCGACTGTAACTTGCAGGAGCACGCAATTCAACCCACAAGCATTGACTCGGGCCAGGCTCTACCCTAAGTGCTTTATACACATTCACTCATTGAGGTCTCACACAGCACCCCATGAGTAGGTACTAGTATGGTCCCTGATTTACAACTGAAGCCCAGAGAGGTGAAGTAATTAGCCCAGGGTCACACAGCTAATCAGTGGCAGAGCCCAAAACCCAAACCCCACCAGTCACACCCACCCCAGCTCTAACTACTGTGCACGCTGCCTCTCCAGCTTCTCCTACCAGCTTCTCCTTCTCAGCCCTCAGTCCCTTTGTCTCCGTGCCTTCAACTTCCTTCCCCTTCTCATCCAAACTCTTCATTCGGTCAGTTCACATACACATTTGAAGGTCTTCCAGGTACCAGGTCCTGGGCGAAGTGCTAGGAAACTGCGCAAAAACAGGCCGGGCACGGTGGCTCACACCTATAATCCCAGCACTTTAGGAGGCCGAGGTGCGTGGATCACCTGAGGTTGGGAATTCGAGACCATCTTAGCCAACACGGTGAAACTCCGTCTCTACTAAAAATACAAAAATTAGCCGGGTGCGGTGGTGCATGCCTGTAGTCCCACCTACTGGGGAGGCTGAGGCAGGAGAATCACTTGAACCTGGGAGGCAGAGGTTGCAGTGAGCCAAGACCGTTCCATTGCACTCCAGCCTGGGCAACAGAGCGATACTGTCTTTAAAAAAAAAAAAGAGGCCGGGCGCGGTGGTTCACGCCTGTAATCCCAGCACTTTGGGAGGCCGAGATGGGCAGATGACGAGGTCAGGAGATCGAGACCATCCTGGCTAACGCAGTGAAACCCCGTCTCTACTAAAAATACAAAATAAAAATTAGCCGGGCGTATTGGCGGGCGCCTGTAGTCCCAGCTACTCAGGAGGCTGAGGCAGGAGAATGGCGTGAACCCGGGAGGCGGAGCTTGCAGTGAGCCGAGATCGCGCCACTGCACTCCAGCCTGGGCGACAAGAGCGAGAGATGCCGTCCCCCACCAAAACAAAAGAAAAAGAAAGAAAGAACGTGCCAGGACTCTGAGCAAAAACAGGCACCTGCATTCTCCCCCTGCTGTGTTATGTTTCCCTCTAACTGCCTTCAAATGCTTTGGGGAATGGAGCATTCTGTCTGGGGTAGAGACAGATGCTAATCGAATGTGTGCCAATAAAACTTTATTCATGGACACTGGATTGCATATAATTTTCAGATGTTATAAAATGTTATTCTTCTTTTGATGTTTTCTCCCCAACCATCTAAAAATGCAAAAATCATTTTTAGCTGGCAGGGCCGTTCAGCTGGCTGGCTTTGGCCCATGGGCCTTCGTTGACGGACCCCACATCTGCAGCTCTTGAAAAATCTCTTCAAGCTGCTTTGTTCTTGCTACACTGCAGTCCCTTCTGCCACCCTCAGACCTCAGCCGTGTTGTTTTTTTTTTTTTACAAATCACCGCCTGCTCTTCACAGTGCTCTGGGGAATTAAGGGATGGGCCTGTATGCTAGAGTCAGAGGCCAACTGGTCAGCACCAGATGATGAGAAGTGATGTACTAAAGAACAGGGTTCTGGGCCGGGCACAGTGGCTCATGCCTATAACCCCAGCACTTTGGGAGGCCGAGGCAGGAGGATCACCTGAGGTCAGGAGTTCAAGACCAACCTGGCCAACATGGCAAAACCCCGTCTCCACTAAAAATACAAAAATTTGCTGGACATGGTGGCAGTCGCCTGTAATCCCAGCTACTTGGGAGGCTGAGGCAGGAGAATCACTTGAACTCTTGAAGCTGGGGGCGGAGGTTGCAGTGAGCTGAGATGGTGCCACTGCACTCCAGCCTGGATAACAAGAGCGAAACTCCATCTCGGGAAAAAATCAAAAGAGAATGGCATGGAATGTGAGGGCAGACACCCTCCAGGCCATCTGAAAGGGGACTTGGATGGGGCAGCTTCTCCAGCAACAATATCATGGTTCAATGCATCCTACTCCCCGCAACCCAGTAAAGGCAATTGATTACAGGTTAATCGCAATCCCCTATGCTAGGTCATGTGACTGAATTAATTCTAAAGGGTGACATGCCACAGTCCCAGGACAGCTGTCACTGCTATCCAGCACTAGGCTATACTGTCCGGAGCACTCTGAGATCAACAAACTATGGCCCACAAGCTGAATCCAGCTCACAGCCTGTTTCTGTAATTAAAGTTTTATCAGCACACAGCCACACCCATTCCTTAATGTGTTGTCTGTGGCTGTGTTGGAGCTACAGAAGCCTTGCTAAGTAGTTGCAGCAGAGAGTCTCTGGCCCACAAAGCCTAAAGTCATTACCATCTGGCCCTTTATAGAAAAAGCACACCGGCAGGGGTGCGGTGGCTCATGCCTGTAATCCCAGCACTTTGGGAGGCTGAGGCAGGCGAATCACCTGAGGTCGGGAGTTCGAGACCAGCCTGGTCAACATGGTGAAACCCTGTCTCTACTAAAAATACAAAGTTAGTCAGGCGTGGTGGCATGCGCCCATAATCCCAGCTACTCAGGAGGCTGAGAAGGGAGAATCGCTTGAACCCGGGAGGCTGAGGTTGTGGTGAGCCGGGATCGCGCCATTGCACTCCAGCCTGGGTGACAGAGTGAGACTCTGTCTCAAAAAGGAAAAAAAAAGAAAAAAAGAAAAGAAAAGCCAACCCCAGGTCTAGAAGAGTGGGGAGACCACTTGTCCTTCATGTCACCCCTCCATAAGGGCTGTTTTCAGCCAGGTTCCCAGTAGATACACGGCAGCAACGAGCCGAAGATCGCATCTCCTGATGAGTACCGATGTGCCACTCCACGCTGGCAGTTATAAATGGAACCACATGCCTGAGCCAACATTGTATGTCAACCTTGAGAGTTGTGACAAGGACAGGTGCCTGCATAGGAAACCTCTGCACCATCACTCAGCAGGGAGAGAAGAAAGCTTCCATCGACAGAGCCAAGTATATCTTGTAAAAAAAAACTGCATCCACACTCACGCATAGGTAACGAACACCCTACACCTCACGTTTCTGTCTGTGGGGCATGGCCACACTTGTTATAGCCCAGACATTTCTTTTTTTTTTTTTTTTTTTTTTTTTTTGAGACAGAGTTTCGCTCTTGTTGCCCAGGCTGGAGTGCAATGGTGTGATCTCGGCTCACTGCAACCTCCACCTCCCGAGTTCAAGCGATTCTCCTGCCTCAGCCTCCCGAGTAGCTGGGATTACAGGTACCCACCACCATACCTGGCTAATTTGTGTGTGTGTGTATTTTTAGTATAGATGGGGTTGGCCAGGCTGGTCTCGAACTCCTGACCTCGTGATCCACCCACCTCGGCGTCCCAAAGTGCTGGGATTACAAGTGTGAGCCACCGTGCCCAGTCCTAGCCCAGACATTTCTTAAGATCCATGCACCAGTGGGCAGGTGCGGTGGCTCACACTTGTAATCCTAGCACTTTGGGAGGCCGAGGCGGGTGGATCATGAGGTCAGTTCAAGACCAGCCTGGCCAAGATGGTGAAACCTCATCTCTACTAAAAATACAAAAATGAGCCGCACGTGGTGGTGGGTGCCTGTAATCCCAGCTACTCAGGAGGCTGAGGCAGAGAATTGCTTGAACCTGGGAGGTGGAGTTTGCAGTGAGCCAAGATTGTGCCACTACACTCCAGCCTGGGTGACAGAGCGAGATTCCGTCTCAAAAAAAAAGAATACATGTACCCAAACCAAACTCCTCAATAAAAAAAAAGCCTGGAGGATTGCTCAGCACTGAGACAGGTGCTCTCTGGTGCGGGATCTCAGTACCTTGAGGCCCCACCCACCGTCCCCTGGCTCACCTGGGTTGACTGCAGCTGCGCTGAGCACTAACTGTGCATGCTGACAGCACTTCTCCAATGCCTGCCTCTCTGCTTCTCACCCACTCAGGGCCTTCTCTGGAGGCTGCTCAGCCTCTCTCCAGGGCAGCCTGTAGGACTAGGGATTTAATGCCTCCAAGGCAAACCATCAACCAGTAAGAAATGACAGTCAGTAGACAGCTAGGCCAGCTTGCCTGCCACTCCGTGGGGCAATTCCGAGGCCCGGTCTGCACAGTTCTTCAGAGGACCCCTGGGATTGAATCTCAGTTGCCCACTGGTAACCAGCTGCTTAATGCACTCAGTTGGAGCTTTCTCCCTTCCCCAGGCCACAGTCCCCATTCGCCTGTACTTCCTGGAATCACCTCTAAGATGAACTACCCGCCCCCAAGTGCTTGTCTCAGCATCTGCATTAGGGGAATGCAAACTTGAAGACAGAGCATTTACAATTCTACAATGAATGCATTAACTCACATGTCCTACCATAGGGGTTTGCTATTTATTCACCTATTAAAATTGGTGAAAAAAAAAAGTTTGTGACCAAGCGCAGTGGCTCACGCCTGTAATCCCAGCACTTTGGGAGGCCGAGGTAGGTGAATCACAAGGTCAGGAGTTCGAGACCAGCCTGACCAACATATCAAAACCCCGTCTCTCCTAGAACTATAAAAAATTAGCTGGGCGTAGTGGCGGGTGCCTATAATCCCAGCTTCTCGGGAGGCTGAGGCAGGAGAATCACTTAAACCAGGGAGCGGGAGGTTGCAGTGAGCCAAGATCGTGCCACTGCACTCCAGCCCGGTCAACAGAGTGAGACTCTGTCTCAAAAACAAACAAAACAAAACAAAACAAAAGTTTGCTATTTATTCACCTGTTAAAAGTTACTAACGGTGGCTTTGAAAGAAAGTTGAAATGATACCCTGATTTGTCCTGGAAATAACCACTTGTCTGTTAAGATCACCTAAATACCATATCCTGTGTATTATAAAAATAATCTTCTATATACCATGTCTACAATATGTGCCATATTATAGTACAATTTTCTGAATATATATCCCTCTCCACTGTCATATTGTGAGTTGCATGAGGAGGGGACACAGGAGACACCCCTATTTCACAGGGTTAACTTCCAAAATACCAGCCTTCTGAAACGGTCTCGGATCCTTTTTGCATGTCCAGGGGAAAATATTGTAGCTCCACAAACAAAAGAGAGGGCCAGTAGTGGTGGCTCCCACCTGTAACTCCAGCACTTTTAGAAGCTGAGGCTGGAAAGATCATTTGAAGCCAGGAGTTTGAGACCAACCTGGACAACACAGTGAGACCCTGTCTCTATAAAGAGTTTTTTGTTTTTTTTTTGAGATGGAGCCTTGCTCTTGTCACCCAGGCTGGAGTGCAGTGGCACGATCTCAGCTCACTGCAACCTCCGCCTCCCGGGTTCAAGTGATTCTCCTACATCAGCCTCCTGAATAGCTGGGATTACAGGTGCCCACCACCACACCTGGCTAATTTTTGCACTTTCAGTAGAGACGGGGGTTTCTCCATGTTGGCCAGGCTGGTCTCAAACTCCTGACCTCAGGTGATCTGCCCACCTCAGCCTCCCAAAGTGCTGGGATGACAGGCGTGAGCCACCATGCCTGGCCTATAAAAGTTTCAAAATTAGCTGGGTGTGGTGGCATATGCCTGTAGTCTCAGCTACTTGGGAGGCTGAAGCAGGAGGATCGCTTGAGCCTGGGAGGTTAAAGCTGCAGTGAGCTGTGATCACGCCACTGTGCTCTAGCCTGGATGACAGAGTGAGACCCTAACTCTTAAAAAATTTTAAAAAGAAAGAAAGAAAGGAAAAGAAAAGAAATGACCAAAGAAAAGAAATCAGGCTAAGATAGCTCCATGAATGCAACCAGAGTGTTGGATGCCATTGAGGCAGGAGTCCCAAGTCAGTGCTGTGAGTGTGCGTATGACTTTCCCTCTTCTCTGGTAGCTTAATGCATTAATGGCCCCGATTCAGGTCCATGGAGCCCTCCAGGGCCTTCCCACTCAGCCTCTGGGCTCATCTGTGCAGCCTGCTTTGGCTAATGAGATTTCAGCAGACTTAACACATGCAGAGGCTCAAAGAAGCCCTTGGCATTTCTGCATGCCTCTTGACCTCCTGGCCACAAGAACATGCCCAGACTGACCTGCTGCAGGAGGAAAAATACATAAAGCAGGCAGAGCTGTCTCAAGCTTCCCAGCAGTGCCCTCCTAGATCAGTCCAGAGTTGGCCAACCCCCAGGCATATAACCAAGCCCAGCAGAAGCCCTCACAGACCTGCACACCCGTGAGCTAGATACACATGTGTTGTTCTAAGCCATGGGGGTTTGTGGCTATTTGTTACACAGCATTACTGTGGCCATAAATAACTGATACATCTTCCTTGTCTAAAAATCACACTTAGAGACAGGATGCCTGCACGATGGGTTTTGCAGTCAAACGCTGTACAAACAGCGGCACATGACAGTGAAAACTGCATACCTCTTCCATGGATCTAACAGAGACTCCCTCCTCCACCAAACTTCAGTCAGGTTCCTTTGAGTCCTCTTCTCAGTTAGGCCTTGATGTGGGCCTCCCCCAGCCCTTGGCCTGCCCAAGCCAGTTTTAGCAAAAGAATCCTGCTCAGTTTATCAAGAGTCCTCCCACCCTTGATATCTGATCAAGTTCTTCTTTCCCCACCCTTGCTATCTATGTCCTTGGTCTGCCTTTAGTGAGAATCCTATGAAGCCAGTTTATCAAGAATCCCCCTACCCTGGCTGTTGAATCAAGCTCCCCTGAGTAATGTTCCATCTATTCACTCCCTCACTCCCACTATAAATGCCTCGCTGTCCCTGCTGTGTGCAGAGTGGAGCTCAACCTCTCTGCCTTCTTCAGCAGTCTTGACCCCTATCGCAATAGTCTTGAATAAAGTTTTCCTTGCCATTTTTAGCAAGTATCTGGTGAATAATTTTTCTAATACAGAGCTAAGCCTTCATAGCTATACCTCCTAAGTAGATCTTCCAATATCAGAAAGACATCCAATTCTGGAGCCTCTGAACAATCGGAAAATTGTCACCGTCAACGTGATAACGAGACTCATCCATTTATTCATTTCTGCTATGAGTATTTATGGAGTGTCTGCTCTACAAAACAAACAGGAAGAGGACATGGCTGGGGCAGGCATGAACAGTGGGGTGTGTCCCACTTCAGCATGCCATGAGTAGAGTATAAAGGGGGTGAAGGACTAAGAGAGCGCAAAGGAAGGGGTGACTCAGGACACTTCACAGAAGGGGAGACGGTGGAGCTGGGGCTCCAGTCAACAGTTTCAGTGATTAGAGAGTAAGGTTTCCGAGAGAAATTCTGCGAGGGAGGAGGAGACTGAGGAGACAAGTGGCGCGGAACGCGTGCTACAGTGTGACAGCGGTGAGGGGACACAGGCACTCAGAGCGCCTGCTTTCAGGATCCCAGAGGCAGGGTCATATTTTAGGACAAGGACAATGAGTCACTCCAGATGCCTCCCAAAGAAATGATGGCGGGGGGTGGGAATTGCAAGACAGCTACAGGGTACTTCTCCCGAGTCAGTACCGCAGGACATTGCAATGAGCCATCAGTTACAAAGTGAAGTGCTCAAGACACCAAGGCCTTTGCAGGTGGCACAGTCCCCAAACGCTCTGGAAGCAATATTTTCAGTAAGAGCCACTTCTCAGCCTCTTTGGATTTCCACACAGTGAGAAATATCTATCCATCAGTTTCCTCCAGGCCGAATTTTCCCTTTCTGCTACCCCGTCAACCTACCCCCCACACAAACTTTGTTTCCCTTTATGTTAAACAATGTTTTTAATTATAAAAGCCATGGTGTTTGTGAATGAAAAAAAAATGGAAAATCAGAGTAAGTATAAAAAAGAAATGAAAATTGTCCATTGTTTCGCCACCCAAGCCCGATCACTGCTAATATTTTGGTGGATTTTCTTTCAGTCTTTCTTTGAGGCATAGTTGTGTTGGATTCTTTCACCTATGCAATCATGTGGTGCATTTAATTTTGTATCTAGCTCCTATGACTTAATATTATATCTTATGGGGCCGGGAGCGGTGGCTCACACCTGTAATCCCAGCACTTTGGGAGGCCGAGGTGGCTGGATCATGAAGTCAGGAGTTCAAGACCAGCCTGACCAACATGGTGAAACCCCGTTTCTACTAAGAATACAAAAATTAGCCAGGAGTGGTGGTGCATGCCTGTAATCCCAGCTACTCAGGAGGCTGAGGCAGGAGAATCGCTTGAACCTAGAAGGTGGAGGTTGCAGTGAGCCAAGATCGCACCACTGCACTCCAGCCCGGGTGACAGAGTGAGACTCCCATCTCCAAAACAAAAAATATTATATCTGATAGATTCAGTTTTATGATTAGTGTGGCTAGTGTCCAGTTTGACGTCCTATATGGTATAAGTCTGAGTTTGTTACCACATAAAATTTCATGAAAATATTTTTATGTTGTTTTGTATTCATCATAAATATATATTTTTAAAGACAGGGTCCCACTCTGTTGCCCAGGATCAAGTTCAGTGGTGCAATCATAGCTCACTGCAGTTTTGAACTCCTGAACTCCAGCAGTCCTCCTGCCTAAGTCTCCTGAGTAGCTGGCACAAGTCACCACACCCTGCTAATTTTTTAAAAAATATTTTGTGGAGATGGCGGTCTTGCTATGTTGCCCAGGCTGATCTTGAATTCCTGGCCTCAAGGGATCCTCCCACCTTGGCCTCCTAAAGTGCTGGAATTACAAATATGAGCCACCACACCCAGCTATAAACACCTTTTTAAGGACAACAGAATCATCTATGGAATAGATGTCTTGCATAATGGTTCTGCGAACATATTTGTGCCTGATAATCTTTAGAAATACTTCCTTGAGCTAGACTCCCAGAAGTGAAATCAGAAGGCCAAGGGGCATAAACATTTTTTAGGTAGGATGGTAAAGCATAGACTTCAGAGGACTGCCTGGGTTCAAATCCCAATTCCGTTGCTACTGGGTGATCTTTGGCAAACTACTGTGTGGCAGACGCACCTGACAGCAATCGCTTAAGCATCATCTGAGGATAAGCTTGATAACCTTGTGGTCTAAGAAGAATGTGAGTTCAGAGTCTTAAGTGAAGGAATCCAGGAGTGGCCAAACCCTTATCTAAGAAGGACACCCAAACCCCCAGCCATCCCTTGGAATGCAAGCTGTACAAGGGGTCAAGGCTCTTTGTTTGGGTTAAATGGAGGTTGCTAGGTGGAGGGTGCTAAGTGAAAATGCTATATCAATTACATGCTTTTCACAAATGGTAGTGGTTCTCCTGGCCAGCCTGCCGCCACTGGACTGTCCCTGTATGTAAGTCCCCCCAATAAACCCTACGTCTCCTTTGCTGTCTCCAGGTCACTTCTTCAGCTCTCAGACACAATGTCATCCCTACTGGAGTCCATCGGGGTTCAGCACAGCTACTTAACTGCTCTCTGCCTCTCTCTCTTCCACTATAAGATGGGGATGATTATAGTCCATCTGATACAGGAGCTAGAAAGAAACTCTTTAGGCAGTTAGTAAGGGTAAGAGAGTCCTTGGCAAGGCTTCCCTTTTAATAAAAAGCAGCCCCCAAATCATTTCTTTTCTAACAAAGGGCAGCCTGAAAAATCAAGCTGCAGACATAGATAAGCAAGCTGGAAGCTTGCACAGGTGAATGCAGGCAGCTGTGCTAATAGAAAAGGGCTACCTAGTGTCTCACGCGTCCATGTGAAGAGACCACCAAACAGGCTTTGTGTGAGCAACAAGGCTGTTTATTTCACCTGGGTGCAGGCGGACTGAGTCCGAAAAGAGAGTCAGCAAAGGGTGGTGGATTATCATTAGTTCTTAGAGGTTTTGGGATAGGCGGTGGAGTTGGGAGCAATGTTTTGCGGGCAGGGGGTGGATCTCACAAAGTACATTCTCAAGGGTGGGGAGAATTACAAAGAAACTTCTTAAGGGTGGGGGAGATTATAAAGTACATTGATCAGTTAGGGTGGGGCAGAAACAAATCACAATGGTGGAATGTCAGCAGTTAAGGCTATTTTCACTTCTTTTGTGGATCTTCAGTTGCTTCAGGCCATCTGGATGTATACGTGCAGGTCACAGGGGATATGATGGCTTAGCTTGGGCTCAGAGGCCTGACATTCCTGTCTTCTTATATTAATAAGAAAAATAAAATGAAATAGTGGTAAAGTGTTGGGGCGGCGAAAATTTTGGGGGGTGGTATGGAGAGATAATGGGCGATGTTTCTAAGGGCTGCTTGGAGCAGGATTAGGGGTGGTGTGGGAACCTAGAGTGGGAGAGATTAAGCTGAAGGAAGATTTTAGGGTAAGGGGTGATATTGTGGGGTTGTTAGAAGGAGCATTTGTCGTATAGAATTATTGGTGATGGCCTGGATGCGGTTTTGTATGAATTGAGAAACTAAATGAAAGACACAAGGTCCAAATAAGAGAAGGAGAAAAACGGGTATTAAAGGACTAAGAATTGGGAGTACCCAAGACGTCCAATTACAGAGTGTACAAGGCGGTTCAGCGTAATTATTTGCTTGGGTGGCGAGTTTTTGGGCTCTATCCCTGAGGTTTTTTTTGTTTTTTTGTTTGTTTGTTTGTTTTTGACACGGAGTCTCGCTCTGTCGCCCAAGCTGGAGTGCAGTGGCGCAATCTCAGCTCACTGCAAGCTCCGCCTCCCAGGTTCACGCCATTCTCCTGCCTCAGCCTCCCGAGTAGCTGGGACTACAGGCGCCTGCCACGACGCCCGGCTCATTTTTTGTATTTTTAGTAGAGAGGGGGTTTCACCATGTTAGCCAGGATGGTCTTGACCTCCTGACCTCGTGATCCGCCCACCTCGGCCTCCCAAAATGCTGGGATTACAGGTGTGAGCCACCACGCCCAGCCGTATCCTTGAGTTTTTTTATGTTGTCATATACCAGGCCAGATTGATTTAGGTAAAAACAACACTCTTCATTTAAAAACATACAGAGTCCCCCTCCTTTTTTTTTTAGCAGTGAGTAGTCAGGGCCTCTGCGATTTTGGAGGAAAGAGAAATGCAAAGCCAGCAATTGTTTGTTAAAGAAGGATTAGAAACGGCTAGGAGAGAGTGAGTTTGATAGTGCGGTGGAGATAGCTGGGGAGAGCTAGAGGGTGGCATAAGAACAGGAACAGAATAAGAGTGAGTATAAAAGTAAAGAATAGGACTTCATCAGGGTGAAAGTATTGGGGGGTACTTTGCCACTGAAGATCTTCTATCCACTTCAAGAGAGACTTAAGGGTGGCGATTTGAGGTAAAACCGGGAGCCACTAAATACCAAGAGCCTGAGAAACCGCTTGGGTGATTTGACTAATAAAGGCTGGTCTGTTATCAGACCGTATAGAGGTGGGAAGGCCAAACCGAGGAATTATGTCTGACAGAAGGGAAGAAATGACCGCAGTGGCCTTCTCAGACCCTGCGGGAAAGGCCTCTACTTATCCAGTGAAAGTATCTACCCAAACCACGAGGTATTTCAGTTTCCTGACTTGGGGAATGTGAGTAAAGTCAATTTGCCAGTCCTGGGCAGGGGCAAGTCCCTGAGCTTCATGTGTAGGGAAGGGAGGGGGCCTAAACAATCCCTGAGGAGAATAGCAGATGGAACACTGAGAAGTGATTTCCTTAAGGATAGATTTCCACAATGGAAAGGAAATGAGAAGTTCTAAGAGACGGGCTAGCAGCTTGTAACCCGCATGGAAGAGGTTATGAAATGATGATAGAAGAATGGGCCTGTGAGGCTGGAAGGAGATATTTTCCTTGGTCCAAGAACCATTTGCTTTGTGTGGGAAGAGATTGATAGGTGGGAGTTTCAGTGGGGGAGTAGGTGGGAGTGACCAGATGAGAAGGAGAAAAACTGCCATGAGGGATAGAAGTTGGACAGCTAGCTGCTTTTTTAGCTACCTTATCAGCATAAGCATTGCCCTGAGCAATGGGATCTGATGCCTTTCGATGGCTCTTGCAGTGAATGACTCCAGCTTCCTTTGGAAGTAAAGCGGCTTTTGAGAAGAGTTTTTGTTAAAGAGGCATTAATGATGGAGGACCCTTGCATAGTGAGGAAACCTGTTTCTGCCCATATAACAGCATGGTGGTGCAGGATATGGGAGGCATATTTAGAGTCAGTATAAATATTGACGCGTAATTCCTTTGCAAGACTGAGGGCTCAAGTTAAGGGAATGAGTTCGGCTTGCTGAGAGGTAGTGGAGTAGGGCAGAGCGGTAGCCCCAGTGATAGATGTGGAAGATACTATAGCATAGCCTGCCTTTGCTGGTGTGTGGCAATTAGGCCTGGTGGAACTGCCATCAATAAACCAGGTGTGATCAGGGTGAGGAACAGGAAAGAAGGAAATATGGGGAAATGGAGTGAATGCCAGGTGTATCAGAGAGATACAGTCATGGGGGTCAGGTGCGGTATCAGGGATAATGTGGGAGGCTGGATTGAAGTCTGTGCCAGGAACAATGGTAATTGTGGGAGACTCAACAAAGAGTGAGTATAGCTGAAGGAGCCGGGGAGCAGAAAGTGTATGTGTCAGGTATGAGGAAGAAAATAGATTTTGGAAGTTATGAGAACTGTAGAGAGTGAGTTGAGCATAGCTTGTGATTTTGAGGGCCTCTAAAAGTATTAAAGCAGCAGCAGCTGCCACCAACAGACATAAGGGCTATGCTAAAACAGTAAGGTCAAGTTGTTTGTACAGAAAGGCTACAGGGCACAGTCCCGGCTCTTGTGTAAGAATTCCAACCGCACAGTCCTGCACTTTGGCTGTGTGTAATGAAAAAGGGTTGGGATGAGTTAGGGAGAGCTAGTGTGGGGGCAGCTTCTAGGGCTGTTTTTAAGGAACAGAAAGAGGAGTGGGGAAAGGATTTAGGATCTATGGGGTCAGCTAGGTTTCCTTTTGTGAGTTTATATAATGGTTTTGTTAGGATGGCAAAACCAGGTATCCAAAGGCGAAAGTATCCAAACCTGCCTAGGAAGGAAAGGAGTTGTTGTTCTGTAGAAGGGGTTGGGGTTTCAGAGATTAGTAGGACACAATCGGCAGGGAGAGCACGTGTGTTTTTATGAAGAATTATGCCGAGGTAGGTAACAGATGGAGAAGAAATTTGAGCTTTGGAGGGGGATATCCGATATCCTTTGGAGAATAAATGTTGAAGGAGGAGGAGGGTGTCTTGTTGAGAAGATTCAAAGGAGGGGCTACAAAGTAGAAGGTCATCAATATATTCAATAAGGTGAGAATCGGAAGGGTGGAAAGAAAGTAAATCATGAGAAAGAGCTTGGCTGAAGTCATGAGGGCTGTCCCTGAAACCTTGTGGCAGCACAGCCCAGATAAGCTGCTGGGACTGATGGGTGTCAGGGTCAGTCCAGGTGAAAGCAAAGAGAGGCTGGGACAAGGGGTGCAGGGGAATAGTGAAAAAAGTATCTTTAAGATCAAGAACGGAATAGTGAGTTGTGGAGGAAGGTACTGAGGATAAAAGAGTGTACGGGTTGGGCACTACAGGGTGGATAGGTAAAACAATTTTGTTGATAAGATGCAGATCCTGAACTAACCTGTAAGACTTGTCTGGTTTTTGGACAGGTAAAATGGGGGAATTGTAAGGAGAGTTTATAGGTTTTAGAAGCCCATGCTGTAGCAGGCAAGTGATAACAGGCTTTAATCCTTTTAAAGCGTGCTGCAGGATGGGATATTGGCAGTGAGCGGGGTAAGGGTGATTAGGTTTTAATGGGATGATAAGGCGTGCATCATTTGTTGCCAAGGAGGGAGTAGAGGTGTCCTATACTTGTGGATTAAGGTGGGGAGATACAAGGGGAGGATGTGAAGGAGGCTTTGAACTGGTGAAAAGGGCAGCAATGAGGTGTGGCTGTAGCGTAGGAATAGTCAGGGAAGCAGATAATTTAGTTAAAATGTCTCAACCTAATAAGGGAGCTGGGCAGGTGGGGATAACTAAAAAAGAGTGCATGAAAGAATGCTGTCCAAGTTGGCACCAGAGTTAGGGAGTTTTAACTAGAAGCCTGTCCGTCAATACCCACAACAGTTATGGAGGCAAGGGAAACAGGCCCTTGAAAAGAAGGTAATGTGGAGTGGGTAGCCTCCATATTGATTAAGAAGGGGACGACGCCAGGCATGGTGGCTCACACCTGTAATCCCAGCATTTTGGGAGGCCAAGGCAGGCAGATCATGAGGTCAGGAGATCGAGACCATCCTGGCTAACATGGTGAAACCCCATCTCTACTAAAAATACAAAAAAATTAGCCGGGCGTGGTGGCGGGCGCCGGTAGTCCCAGCTACTTGGGAGGCTGAGGCAGGAGAATGGTGTGAACCTGGGAGGCGGAGTTTGCAGTGAGCCGAGATTGCGCCACTGCACTCCAGCCTGGGCGACAGAGCGAGACTCCATCTCAAAAAAAAAGAAGGGGACGGACTTACCCTCCACTGTAAGAGTTACCCAAAGTGTCCGTGATGGTCCAGGAGGCTTCTGAGGCGATTGGGCAGCATCAGTCTTCAGCTGCTAAGCCGAGAAGATCTGGGAAGGAGTCAGTAAGAGCCTTGGGCCAATTGGACAGTCCAATTTCCAGTGGGGTCCCGCACAGATGGGACATGCCTTAGGAGGAATCCTGGGCTGTGGGCATTCCTCAGCCCAGTGGCCAGATTTCAGCACTTGAAGCAAGATCCTGGGGGAGGAAGTCCTGAAGGAACACCTGACTGCTGTGGCTTAGGCGTTTTAAACTTTTTGTGTGCTGGAGATATGGCTGGGGTTTCTCTCACAATGGAGGCAAGTAATTGCAACTCTTCTCTATTATTGTACACCTTGAAGGCAAGGTTAATTAAGTCCTGTTATGGGGTTTGAGGGCTGGAATTTAATTTTTGGAGCTTTTTTCTAATGTCAGGAGCTGACTGGGTAATAAAATGCATATTAAGAATAAGGTGGCCTTCTGGCCCCTCTGGGTCTAGGGTGGTAAAGTGTCTAAGGGTTGTTGCCAAACGGGCCATGAACTGGGTTGAGTTCTTATATTTGATTTAAAAAGAGCCTAAATGCTAACTGATTTGGGAGAGGTTGGATAGAGAAAAAAGGAGCATTAACCTTGACTATGTCTTTAGCTCCAGCCACCTCTTTAAGAGGAAATTCTTGGGCAGATGGGGGAGGAACGAAACTGTAAACCAGACCGGGTATGAGGAAGGGAGGTGATAGAAGGATTATAGGGTGGGGGAGCAGAGGCTGAGGAAGAATTGGGACCTGGCTGGGCCTGACGAGAAGCAGCCTGGGGAGAAGGGGAGAGGTCAGATGAGTCCGCAGAAGAGAAGGATTCAAAGGACTCTGAGCTTGGGGTGGAGACTGAAGGAACAGACGGGAGAGAAAGAAGAAAGATTTGGGACAAGTCTCATTGGGAGCAGAGACTAGGGCGGGATGAATGTGTAAA
Organism: Pan troglodytes; assembly: GCF_028858775.2. NCBI lineage: Eukaryota > Metazoa > Chordata > Mammalia > Primates > Hominidae > Pan > Pan troglodytes. The sequence continues at coordinate 130,900,210 of NC_072408.2, read as the reverse complement.
GAATGCCTGGACATCAGGGACCTCAGACCACTTGCCCATTTTTTGACAAAAATTATCTAGATCTTGTAGGATAGACAAATCGAAAGTGCCATTCTCTGGCCACTTGGAACTACTGTCGAGTTTGTATTGGGGCCAAGCGGTATTGCAGACGAAAATAAGATGCTTAGATTTTAGGTCAGGCAAGAGTTGAAGAGGTTTTAAGTTCTTGAGAACACAGGCTAAGGGAGAAGGAGGAATGGAGGGTGGAAGGTTGCCCATAGTGAAGGAGGCAAGTTTAAAGAGAAGGGTAGAGACACGGAGAAGGGGGTGGGGAGCAGCCCTGGGCTGCAATGTGGGTGAGCAGCCAAAGCAGGCATCCCCGCAATTGACTTGCCACCAAGGGAATGTGGGTGAATGACCAAGGCAGTCTCCGCAGAGATCAGACAGCAATGGAATGTGGGTGAATAATCAGAGAGGCGTCCCCGCAATGATTAAACACCAGGGGAAGGCTGCCTTCCCGAGTCCATGACCGGTGCCGGCGTTTTGGGTCCACAGATAAAATGTGTCTCCTTTGTCTCTACCGGAAAATGAAAGGAATTGAAATTAAAGGAAGGGAGTGATTGAAGGGTGGCGCCAAGATTGAAAGGAGAAAGACGTTGAGGGATAGTGAGAGAGGTTGGAGAAGAGAGTAAAAAGAGGCCACTTAACCGATTTAAAATCAGTGAGATGTTCCTTGGGCTGGTTGGTCTGAGGACCTCAGGTTGTAGGTGGATCTTTCACAGAGTGAGGGTGAGGACAGGGGACTGGTCTCCCGAAGGAGTCTCACTGACCTGGGTCTTCAGCACCAAATGTCTCACGTGTCCGTGTGAAGGGACCACCAAACAGGCTTTGTGTGAGCAAGAAGGCTGTTTATTTCACCTGGGTGCAGGTGGACTGAGTCTGAAAAAGGAGTCAGCAAAGGGTGGTGGATTATCATTAGTTCTTAGAGGTTTTGGGATAGGTGGTGGAGTTTGGAGCAATGTTTTGCAGGCAGGGGGTGGATCTCACAAAGTACATTCTCAAGGGTGGGGAGAATTACAAAGAACCTTCTTAAGGGTGGGGGAGATTACAAAGTACGCTGATCAGTTAGGGTGGGGCAGAAACAAATCACAATGGTGGAATGTCATCAGTTAAGGCTATTTTCCCTTCTTTTGTGGATCTTCAGTTGCTTCAGGCCATCTGGATGTATACGTGCAGGTCACAGGGAATATGATGGCTTAGCTTGGGCTCAGAGGCCTGACACCTAGGAGCCAGGCATATCCAACATGGAGGCTTCCGTTTTCTTTGTCACCATGCGTGCAGTAAGCAAACAGGCAACATGACACTGGCCAGGTAGAGAACACATCTGTATAAAAACAGATTAGGATGGGACAGCCAGCTTCTTTGCATGCTATGTAAATGGAACACTTGGTCCAACCAATCTTTTGCATCCTATGTACATCAGATACCGCCTCCTCAAGCTCATCTATAAAACCAACGGCATCTTGCCGGGAACCCAGAAACCCGTTCAGGACCCCTTCCTCTGCACGAGGGAGCTTTCCTCTTTCTTTTGCCTATTAAACTTCTGCTCTTAAATTCACTCCTTGCCGGTCTGCATCCTCAATATCCTTGGTATGAGGCGATAAGGCTTGCGTATGTACTTCAGACAATGGGGGTTGTTGTCAGGATTAAGTGAGATAATATATATGAAATGTCACAAGCAGTGTGAGTAAGCCCTCAACAAATGTTCACATTTATGATTGGGATTATTACCATAATTATTATTGTCTTCATCACTGCTCTGACATTTATTGATTTATACATTTATATGTTTATATAATTAATTATTGTGTATATGTTTATAATATGTTTACATATTATTTATATACATTAATATTTATGTTTATGTGTTGAATATATTTATGCCAAAAAACATACTTCCACTAGAATCTCGTTCACTGCAACAGCATTGCATATTATTTTCTTCTTTGCTGATTTGATGACAAAATATTTTAATTTGCATTTCTTTGAATCCAATTTAGGTTGACCTTTCAAAAGGTGTGTTTCATATTTTTCATGGTTTATGTTTGTTTTGTCAATTCTCTGTCCATATTCTTGGCCTACTTAAGTATGGAGGTTGCTAGATGGAGGGTGCTAAGTGAAAATCGTACATCAACTACATGCTTTTTACAATGGTAGTGCTTCTCCTGGCCAGCCTGCCGCCACTGGACCGTCCCTGTATGTAAGTCCCCCCAATAAACCCTACGTCACCTTCGCTGTCTCCAGGTCACTTCTTCAGCATTTCCAACTCTTCCCAAACTCATACTGTCAGAGGCGTTCCAACCAGAGCAACTGCATCTTGAATAGGGGCTGGGTAAAATAAGGCTGAGACCTACAGGGCTGCATTCCCAGGAGCTTAGACATCACTAGTCACAGGACGAGAAAGGAGGTCAGCAGGACTGGCACCACAGATACAGATCACAAAGACCCTGCTGATAAAACAGGATGTGGTAAAGAAACCCACCAAAACTAAGATGGTGATGAAAGTGACCTCTGCTCATCCTCACTGCTCATTATATGGTAATTATAACGCATTAGCATGCTAAAAGACACTCCTACCAGCATCGTGACAGTTTACAAATGCCACAGCAACATCAGGAAGTTACCCTATATAGTCTAAAAGGAGAGGAACCCTCCGTTCCAGGAATTGCCTGCCCCTTTCCCAGAAAACTCATAAATAACCCACCCCTTGTTTAGCACATAATAACAAAATAACCATAAAAATGGCCAGCCAGCAACCCTTGGTACTGCTCTGTCTATGGAGTAGCCATTCTTTTTTTTCTTTGCTTTTCCAATTAACTTGCTTTCACTTTATGGACTCGCCCTGAATTCTTTCTTGCATGAGATCCAAGAACCCTCTCTTGGGGTCTGGATTGGGATCCCTTTCCAGTAACAGCACCTTCATTAAAATATTCCTGATGTGAGCACATCCGTTCTTTGCCAGGCAGAGTGGGAGGCCCTGGGGATAGAATGGAGACAGGGAGGGATAAACAGACGTTCAATTGCAACCTGTCTTGAGGTGTGGGTGCCATGAGGTTATTTGAAAGGGGGATATTTCTAGTCTAGGGGATGGATGCAGGCTGCTCTGAGAAGGTGATGCTGGGCTGAGAGACCTGAAGGAGGAAAAAGGTGACAGAGGGAGGCAGAAGAAGAGGTGTGAGCGAGAGAGAGCCCAAACCACAGTCATAGAAACCAGACAGTTGCCACAAAATACATGAAAGTGCTTCCGAATTCTCAGGCAGCTAGGCCTTCTAAAGAAATGTAATAATGGCTGGCTGCGGTGGCTCACGCCTGTAATCCCAGCACTTCAGGAGGCCGAGGCGGAAGGATCACCTGAGTCAGGAGTTCGAGACCAGCCTGGCCAACATGGGGAAACCCTGTCTCTACTAAAAATACAAAAATTAGCTGGGTGTGGTGGCATATGCCTGTAATCACAGCTACTCGGGAGGCTGAGGCAGGAGAATCGCTTGAACCCGGGAGGCAGAGGTTGCTGTGAGCTGAGATTGAGCCACTGCTCTCCAGCCTGGGTGACAGAGCAAGCCTCCATCGCAAAAGAAAGAAAGAAAGAAAGAAAAAGAAATATAATAATAACAGCTTGGCTCTTTCTAGAAGCTATGTGTAATCCAATTAGTTCTCTCCAAGGAAAGACAAATGCACCAGGAGAGACTGAGCCGTAGGCTCACCAGCGTCTGAGCTCTGCTTCCTGTCTATTTCCTCTTTAATTGTTTCAGTCAACAGAGCATTCCCTTGTGCTTCCAAAGTTTCCAGAAATGTGGCTTTTGACTTCTATGTTACACCTAACAACGTATTTTAGGATCAGCCCCAATGGCTGGAAATCAGCTCACACCGGAACTTCTAGGAAAGATTTACTATTGGCTGTTAGGAAACACAAGGGCTTTCAACTTTCAGCCAAAATTTCCTCCTTTTCTAGATGCTCAAAACCGTGAGGGTCAAGGTTTTCTTCAAAATATGCAATGTTTACTCCATGTATTATATGGTTTCCAATAAATAATGCTGGAATGTTCCCTACTGTTAACTGGACCCTCAGATATTCAAGGGTCCTCTCCTGAAACCATTTCCAAGTCTGCTGGAATGTTTGAATTAACATAAGAAAAGAATCCAAAGGCTTAACTCCCAACCAGGAGAACACAATGACCAAATGCAAACAATATAATAGAAAAAGCTGGGCGCAGTGGTTCACGCCTGTAATCCCAGCACTTTGGGAGGCTGAGGCCGGCGGATCACGAGGTCAAGAGATCAAGACAATCTTGGCCAATATGGTGAAACCCCGTCTCTACTAAACATACAAAAATTAGCTGAGCGTGGCTGCGTGTGCCTGTAGTCCCGGCTACTCGGGAGGGTGAGGCAGGAGAATCGCTTGAACCTGGGAAGAAGAGGTTGCAGTGAGCTGAGATCCTGCCACTGCACTCCAGCCTGGAGGTAGAGTGAGACTCCGTCTCAAAAAAAAAAAAAAAAAAAAAAATTGAAAAAGAAAAAGAAAAGAAATGAGACGGCATTTCCCTGGGACAGTCTTTGTTATTGCACTAAAAGGAAAAGCAGATGAAGGGATGTCAGGTTGAGAGAATCTACCAGCACCTGATCCATCCTGTAGCTTTGAGCTATTCTCCATCCTCTACCTTTTGTACCTTACCCATTACCCCTTACATTATTTGAGGGCAAAAGTCTTTGAGTTGTCCTCAGAATGGAGACCAAATCAAAGGCCCCTCTTCCACCACTTTGGACAGGGAGAAATTAAGCTCTGGTCTCACAACTGGTGGCACAAAACCAGAATGTTTTAGGGTAATTGCCTCACATAAAGTAAAAGTTAATTAACTGATTAGTCAAATATGAGAAGGGCTTCCTGCTCCGTTTGTTCAGAACGCTCCTAGTTGCCATAGCACAATCAGTAAGTCAAGAAGTATTTTTTCAGCTTGTTCTGTATTAAGTGCTCAGAGGCATAGTGAAAAAAAAAAATCGCCTTGCCTGCCAAGAGCCCATAGTTTATTTGGTTTAAATGGTCTGAAATTGTCTCTTCAAAAAGTCAATGTCATAGGGAGAGAAGGTGGAGGAATAAGATTAAAAGAAACAGAACAACCAAACACAATGAGATAAACTTCCTTGGTTCTTGGTTTGAAAAAAGAGGTAAGAAATACATTTTGTGGACAATTGGAGAAAATGGAATATTAGATGATATTTGGGAATTGTTGCAACTTTTCTTACATGTGATGACGATTTTGGATTCTGCAGGAGAAAGTCATTATTCACAGAAGATGCACGCGAAACCGCCCTTGCAGAATTACGACTGAGACGGTAAAAGAGATCTAACTTAGCTGACTCCATCTTGCTTCCAACCTCCAAGCTGTCTTTGTTCATTCCTGGGCGTAGGCTGAACTAACTTTGGGAGAAACTTAGTTTCTAGTTTCTAGTTTAAACAAAGATGGTAACAGCCCTTTTCCCAAAGCAGACCTCCTTCTTGCCTGGGGACTAGACTAACATTAGCCACAGGATTAGAAACTGCAGTTTAGGAGTCATGCAGCTGGAGGCTACAAGATTCTGACCCTCCCTAAAGTGCTCCTAAGATCAGTGCTTGAGATATTTTGCAGATCCTGCACTTGATGCATCAGCTGGCACCACCCAGATGCATAAACTGGCTCATCTGATCTTGTGGCCCCCACCCAGGAACTGACTCAGCACAAGAAGACAGCTTTGACTCTCTATGATTTCATCTCTGACCAATCAGCACTCCTGGCTCACTGGCTTCCCCACACCCACCAAGTTATCCTTAAAAACTCTGCTCCCTGAATGTTTGGATAGAATGATTTGAGTAATAATAAAACTCAGGTCTTCTGCACAGCTGGCTCTGCATGAATTACTCTTTCTCTATTGCAATTCCCGTCTTGATGAATCAGCTCTCTAGGCAGCGGGCAAGGTGAACCCCTTGGGCGTTCACCTTGCTAAGGAAGTATTTAGGGGTGAAGGCTCATGATGTCTGCAATTTGCTTTCAAATGATTGGGCAAATAATATATAAACACAGATAGGTAAGGTGGGTGGATAGATAGAGAGATAGAGATAATAGGTCATAAAGCAAATAGGGCAAAATGTTAACAATTGCTAAATCCAGCTGGTAGACATATGGAGCTCACCTTTCTCTATGTTTAAAACTGTTGGCCGGGCACAGTGGCTCACGCCTGTAATCCCAGCACTTTGGGAGGCCGAGGCGGGCGGATCATGAGGTCAGGAGATCGACACCACGGTGAAACCCCGTCTCTACTAAAAATACAAAAAAAAATTAGCCAGGCACGGTGGCGGGTGCCTGTAGTCCCAGCTACTCAGGAGGCCGAGGCAAGAGAATGGCGTGAACCCGGGAGGCAGAGCTTGCAGTGAGCCGAGATCGCATCACTGCACTCCAGCCTGGGCGACAGAGCAAGACTCTGTCTCAGAAAAACAAACAAACAAACAAACAAAACTGTTCATAATAAAAAGTGTTATCTATCAAACTGATTGTTTATAATATTACTTACATGAGATATAATATTGCTAGTATGATACTCTTACTAGGGGATATGTCATCCAAGCTTTTTAAAAATCTACGTGCTCAGATGGCTGGGTGCGGTGGTGCATGCATGTAATACCAGCACTTTAGGAGGCCGAGGCAGGAGGATCACGAGGTCAGGAGTTCGAGACCAGCCTGACTAACATGGTGAAACCCTGTCTCTACTAAAAATACAAAAATTAGCCAGGGGTGGTGGCGCGTGCCTATAATCCCAGCTACTCAGGAGGCTGAGGCAGTAGAATCGCTTGAATCTGGGAAGTGAAGGTTGCAGTGAGCCAAGATCGTGCAACTGCGCTCCAGCCTAGGTGTCAGAGTGAGACTCTGTCTCAAAAAAAAAAAAAAAAAAAAAATCTACCTGTTCAGATTGGCATTGTGTGAGAAAACCATTCTTTCTTCTCAGAAACAGAAGGTCTGTTATTAAAGATATATAATAACAACTACAATTAATGCTTTACTATTTTCAAACATTTTTATGTATATTATATCATCTAGATCAGGGGTTGGCAAGTTTTTCTATAAAGGTATATCTAGTAAATGGCTTTGTAGGCCAGTCTCTGTCACAAACATTCAACTCTGTCCTTGTGGTGTGGTTATGGCTATGCTCCAATAAATCTTTATTTGCAAAACAGGTGCCAGACTAGATTTAGTCCAAGGACTGTAATTTGCCAACCCCTGATTTAACTCCTCTCAATTATGGGTAGGTACTATTTTCATCCCCAGTTCACAGATGAAGAAACCAAAGCTCTGCAAGGTTGGTACTTGTTCAGCCAGTTGAATGATAAAACTGGCATTCCAGTCCAATGTTCTTTTTTTTTTTTTGGTTGTGGGGCAGGAACGGAGTTTCACTTTTCTCACCCAGGTTGGAGTGCAATGGCGTGATCTCGGCTCACTGCAACCTGTGCCTTCCAGGTTCAAGTGATTCTCCTGCCTCAGCCTCCTGAGTAGCTGGGATTACAGGCATGCACCACCGCACCTGTCTAATTTTGTATTTTTAGTAGAGACGGGGTTTCTCCATGTTGGTCAGGCTGGTCTCCAACTCCCAACCTCAGGTGATCCGCCCCCCTGGGCCTCCCAAAGTGCTGGGATTACAGGTGTGAGCCACGGCACCCAGCCTCAAGCCAATGTTCTATTTCTACTATATCACATCTAAACAAACAAAACTGCCACACTGTCCCACATTATAACTGTGCCATTTTACACGTCTACCAGAAATATATATTTGATCCAGTCTCTCTGCATCCTTAACAGCATTTGATGTTGCCACTATTTTTTATTTTAGCCATTCTGATAGGTTTGTAATAACATATTGTTATTTTGTGTTTTCCTAATTGCTAATGATGTTGAATATCTTTTCATGTGCTTATTTGTCATCTTTAATCTTCTTCAATAAAATGTCTCTTCACATCTTTTGCCCATGTTCTAGTCAAATTGTTTGCATTTTTACTACTGAGTTTTGAGAGTTCTTTTTTATATTCTAGATATGAGTTCTTCGTCACATATGTGGTTTACAAATATTTTCTCCCACTCTCCAGTTTGTCTTCTCATCCTCTAAAAGGGGTATTTTGCAGGGCAAATTTTTTTCATTTTGATGAATCCCAATTTACCAGTTTTTCACTTTATGATCATGTTTTTGGTGTCAGGTCAAAGAACTGTCTATCACTAGATCCTAAATATTTTTCTCCCGTTTCCTAAGAGTTTAAAAATTTTATGTTTTACATTTAAGTACACAATTCATTATGAGTTAATTTTTGTAAAGGTGTGAGACATAGGTCAAGGCTCATATTTTTGTCCATGGATGAATAATAGCTCCAGCACCATTTTTACAAGGAGATAACTTTTTTCCATTGAATTTTTTTTGCACTTGGGACAAAACTCAGTTAGGTATGTTTGTGTGTATCTATTTCTGGGTTGTCTAATTGGTCAATTGATCTATGTGTTTGTCAATACTATACAGTCTTTATTACTGTAGCTGTACAATAAGTCTTGAAATTGGATAGATCTTCCCGGGATTTTTTTTTTTTTTTGAGATGGAGTCTTGCTCTGTTGCCCAGGCTGGAGTGCAGTGGCATGATCTCAGCTCACTGCAACCTCCACCTCCCAGGTTCAAGCAATTCTCCTGCCTCAGCCTCCCAAGTAGCTGGGGTTACAGGTGCCCGCCACCGCACCCAGCTAATTTTTGTATTTTTAGTAGAGATGGGGTTTCACCATCTTGGCCAGGCTAGTCTCAAACTCCTGACCTCGTGATCCACCCACCTCAGCCTCCCAAAGTGCTGGGATTACAGGCATGAACCACCACACCTGGCCCCTCCTGGGATTTTGATGGGAATTGTGTTAAATCTGTATAGCAATTTGGGGAGAACTGACATTTTTATTACGTTGACTCTTCCAATCCATGAACATGGTATGCCTCTCCATTCTTCTTCCTGCTCACCAAGAAACCTTCTGAGAACAAATTGGCTTCCTCTGTATGTCTGCCTTAAAGAAGATAATGCACTACTCACCCTGGCATGCATAATCCAGTAAATGTGTAAAACTGGCCATCCCAAAGTTAAAACTATGAGAAACAAGTTTTCAATTAGTAGATTAACAAACTAAAAATAATACTGGTACCCAGTGTTGGCATGGGTTTGGGGAGACAGGCATTCTCGTACACTGTTGGGTGTGAGGGTAAATTGGTACAATTTTTTCCAGAGTACAATTTGACAATATGTATGGAAAAAAATCCTAGAATGTTGTGTACTCTTTGGCCCATGCTTCTACTTTTAGCAATCTATATAGAAGATGACAATTTATAAGACTCCATCTTGTGCCGGGCATGGTGGCTCATGCCTGTAATCCCAGCACTTTGGGAGGCCGAGGTGGGTGGATCACCTGAGGTCAGGAGTTCAAGACCAGCCTGACCAACATAGTGAAACCTCGTCTCTACTAAATACAAAAAATTAGCCGGGTATGGTGGCACATGCCTGTAATCCTAGTTAAGGCAGGAGAATCACTTGAACCCAGGAGGTGGAGGTTGCAGTGAGACAAGATCTTGCCATTGCACTCCAGCCTGGGCAACAAGAGCAAACTCTACCTCAAAAAAAAAAAAAGATTCCATCTTGCTAGGAAACTCATTCTTGCTCTCCTGATGGCCTTGAAGAAGCAAGCTGCCATGTGTGAACTGCTGACAGGTAGCAAAGACCAAAAAAAAAATGGAAGCTCTTAGTCCCACAGCCATAAGGAAATGAATTCTTCCAACAGCTGAGTGGACTTGGAAGAAGATTCTTCCCCAGTTGAGCCTCCAGATGAAAACACAGCCCAGTCAACACCTTGACTGCAGCCACATAAGCCCTATGGATCTGGGCTCCTGATCAGCAGAAATTGTGAGATAACATCTTGTTTTAAGCCACTAAGTTTGTGGTAGTTTGTTATACAGTGATAAAACTAATATACTATGTTAAGCAAATAATGGACTAGTGAAGAAAGATTTATACCAAAAAGCATCAATCAATATTTATACTCACAAAAGTGAAAAATCAAAATGTCCCAAACCAGAAAATTAAATAAATTACAGTGTGTTACAATAAAAGAGTATATAGCCATTAAAAAAGCAGTGTATATTTGTTGATATAGAAGGACATTCATGATTTATTTTTAAGTTGAAAAATAGGCTAAAAAATATTATGTAGGGTATCCTATCCTGTTTTCACTAATATATTTATATACTATATATTTATTATTTGCATGTATGTTTATATGCATATATTTGTATAGGAAAAGGCTTGATATGGCTATGTATGTCTGACTTAAAGAAGATAATGCACTACTCATTATCACATGCATGATCCAACCAGAGTACTTTGTGACACGGCTGGCACCAAAGATATGTAGCAAGGGAGGCAGCCCAGTGTAGTGGTTAAGAGCTCAGCCTATGGAGGCTGGACCACCTGGGTTCAAATCCTGGCCCCACAATTTGTAGGCTATGAGACCTTGGTAAAGTTACCTAATCTTTCCACATGTAGTTTCCCATGTAAAATAGGATGGTAGTAGTACTCCCTCTATGGTGATGCCATGGGATCCAATGGGCTGGTATTTGCAAAGCACTTAAAAATAGTACCCGGCTTATCAATAACACCTGCTCTTAATGTTTATCTCTCGGTAGTGGAGTTTCTTTTTATTTTACTCAACTTTTCCCTATGGTGGACCATTTATGCAATTTAAATCAGTTGGAATTTTGACTTTATGTATCAGTCTCATGAAAGTGCTAGAGATTGGGGATTGGGGAAAAGGTTACAGAGGCACAGAATTTAAACTTGATCTTGAAGGAGGAGAATTTCAACAAGAGGGCAAGGGATGCCACTCTTCCCAGCTGAGGGAGCAGCTTAAGCAACGACACAGCAGAAAGAGGGCAGAGTGTTTTGATGATATGCCCAGAGCAGCTCTTATATTGAACAAGCATGACCCATCATATACAATCAGAAAGCAACTTGCTTTTTGTCTCCCACTGTCCTTCTAAGTGCACCCTGCAGGGACAATTCTCCTTCCCGTAGGTGAAGTATGGGGCAGATCCTTTACCTTTTCTTGTCACTCTGAGGTAGAATGGTTCTTCAAGCCTTTTGAGTCCTAAAACCCAATTTCAATGCCATCATTAAAATGTCCAGTTCATATAAAAATCAGAACTCCAAACTTGATTTAAAGTTGATTGTTCTCCCTGCCCCCAGTTCAGGCCCCATTTTTTCTCTCTTTCCCTTTCTAGGTGTTGTTCCCCTTTCCTATCTTGATGTCTAACCCCTTTGGGAGGGAGAAAAGGTAATGGGAGCCCCAAAATTGGGACATGGCTGGCATCATGAGGGCCATCTGGCTGCCGGTTCTCTGGTCTTTGTATGTTTAAAGCTGAGCCCTTCTCTCATGGGTACCTTTGTAGGGTCTCACCCAACAGCCCCCTGGGGCAGGCTGATGCCTGGGCCAGGGCCTTTCTTGGCCCTGGGAATCCTGTGGCACCACCCACTTCTATTTACTAAAGGCTGTTCACCCTCTTGGTCAGGTGGCCTCTGTAGCAGGACCTAAGACAACCTCATACTGGCTGCTGCCATGCCATGGCCCACTAGCTGGTCCAGGAGATAATATTCAAGCATGCTTTACCCAGCAAACTCTTGGTGGACAGAACATCCAATACAAACACCTCTCCCTCCCCTTTCCCAAAACACAGCTTACCAGCCCCTCTCTCAGCCTTTAAGGAGCCAGATAACAGACGACTGTGTCCAATCTTAAGAAGACAAAGCTCTCTAAGGGGTCAGAATAAAGCTCCTCTCCCACTGGGTAGAAGAGACAGAAGGGACTCACAGAAGAACTACACCCAAAGAACCCTCTTCCTTTTTTTTTTTTTTTTTTTTTTTTGAGATGGAGTCTCACTCTGTCACCCAGGCTGGGGTGCTGTGGTGTGATCTTGGCTCACTGCAACCTCCGCCTCCCAGGTTCAAGCAGTTCTCCTGCCTCAGCCTTCAAAGTAGCTGGGACTACAGGCGCATGCCGCCACGTCCAGCTAATTTTTTGTGTATTTAAGTAGAGACGGGGTTTCACCTTGTTACCCAGGCTGGTTGCGAACTCCTGAGCTCAGGCAATCCGCCCGCCTCAGCCTCCCAAAGTGCTGGGATTACAGGTGTGAGCCACCGCGCCCGGCCCAAAGAACCCTTTTCTTACTTGCAGTGCTGGACCCTTTTTATATTCCTGAGGTGTGGGGGGTTTAGGACCCAAATACTCAAGTTGACAGGCACTTCTTTGGAATATTCTGCCCATGGGGGCAGCCCCTCCTTTGGAATATCATGTCTGTTGTCTCGGTGCTTCTGCCCAAGCCTCCATGAACACACCCTCTCCATCTGCATACTCCCGTGTACCTGGCACTCACCTGTGGCAAAAGGTGAGGCTGGAAAGACAGGGCAGGCCGGACAAGAAAGTCCAGGAGGACGAGGAAAAAGGGTTAGAAAGACAGAGTGGGCAAGCTAGGGCGGTGTGAAGTTTGGGCCTTTTAGGGAAAAGGCAAAGGTTGGGAAGAGCTGAGCATGGAGGGTGCTGGGGAGCCATGGAAGATAGATTTGGGCTTCCTTTGGACCCGGGTTCCCAGGTGCTTGGCACAGATCTCCCGATTTTGGAGGCTGCATGCAGGGCTGACTTATCCACCAGGCCCAGCAGGAACAGCGCCTAGGCCCAAAATACTTGTAGGAGCGCAAGAAATGTTTTTCTTTCTTTTAAAATCAGAGTGAGGAACAAACCCTGAACTTTCGTTGAAGACAATGCTTGAATACATAATATTAATAGATTTGCCTTTATACCAATGTAGTTGTAAAATGTCATTCTTAAATTTTATTTTTATGGAGGAAGAGACCTTCAAAGGCAAAAATGCCTAGTGCCCACCAAAGTCCAGATGCGGCCCAACTAGCTTCTTGCCTTTCATTTCTGGTTGTTGAACACATGGTTACTCAGGCAATCTCAAAGTCTGACCTGGAATCCCCTGCTCTTTCGACTCCCCCATTTTTTCACTTTCACCCACGCTGCCCTGGCCCCAGCTTCACTGAGGCGTTCAGTTCTTGGCCTTGATCTTGTTTGGTCAGTCAGCCTACTGGTCTTTTCTCAGCAGCCCTAACCTGGGACTCGATCCTTCTGACCTCACTACTGTTAGGTACACGGCCACCGCTCCCTTTGAGCACCCCGAACCCTGAGTCAGTCAAGCCTCCTCTTCCTCTGCTCCTAACCCTTATGGTTTCCTCTTGGTGGAGAGGTCCGCCATATTGTGCCAAAGATGCGGCCACAAATATGAGCCCAGGCGTCCATCCGGACCTCAGCATTGCCTGGCAACCTTCTCATCCTGCCTTATCTCACTTCCGGGTCTCCCATGACATTTTCCTCGTCTCCTACAGGAGACTTGGAAACTTGGAGGTCGGTCAGCCTGTTGCTTAAGTCATGGAGACTACCTTGCAAGATGGTCTCATATCAGCCTCTTCCCTGCTAACTTTCTCGGCATTTTCTCTCACCTTTTCCTCTTCCCCTACTGTCTAAAAACAACACTGTTCCCTCCTTCCTCCTGCCCTCAGTTCAGACCCCATAGTTGCTTCCCTATTTCCCTTTCTAGGTGTTGCTCTCCTTTCCCATCTTGATGTCCTACCCCCACGGAGGGGGAAAAGGTGATGGGAGACCAAAAGTTGTGACCACCACAGACAGTCCCCTTTCTCTTCTCATCAGCCTAGGAACATCCTTGAATCTTCTGTCTCCGAAAATCACATGTCAAGCTAATAGTCCAGCTTAGAAACCCGCCGGCAAGAAAAGAAAGTGGACGTATTGGTTGCCTCTGCAAGGGCAGTGCAGGCTCAGGAACTTGGGGGCAGAAGAGGGAAGGAGGCGGACTTTGCAGGATTTGCCGTATCACTTTTTGAACAGGACACCTGTTCAAAGGGTAGCATTCCTCCCTCCTTGCCCTTCACTGCTAAGCAGCTCCCTGGGAGGTATTTTCTTCAAAAACACCATTTTTTCCTGTGCCATATACTGATCTATTCTTGAGAATCCCAGGTATTAGGCGTTTTGTGTGTTCCCAAATTTTTGACATTATAAGGCTGTCATAACAACCACCTTTTACCTAAGTCTACGATCATATCTCTGATGATTTCCTTAGAGGAAATAGCTGAAAGCGACCCACCAGACAGATTCCTAAAAGCAAATTACTAGATCAATGAGGTTTCTCATCTACAGTGCCAAACTCTCCCTCTAGAAGGTGGTTGCAAACTCAGATGTCCATAGCAATGCCAAGGAGTGCCATTCCCCATGCAGTCTCCCACCTTCGAATATTTTTAGTCTTCACTATTTTAATAAGTTAAAATATGTTGTCTCATGGTGTTAATTTGCATTTCTTTTATAATTGCTGAGGTTGAAAATTTGTTCAACTTTCCATTTGCAATTAGTTATTATCCAATTATAGTTCATCTTCAATAAATTGTCTATTCATAGTCTTTGCTCATTTTTCTTTTGGGAGTTTAGTCCTATTAGTACAAGTACTTTGTTCTCTTAAGGATATGACTGATTGATGTATTTTATAAGATATTTATTTTTCCCAGTTCATCTTTGATTTTTCATTTTCTATGAGATTTATATATATATACATGTATGTGGAAATTAAATTTTTTAAGTGGCCAATCTATTTACTTTGAGGATTTTTTTCTATTGCTTTTACACTTGGAAAGAATGAATTTTCTTATCCAGGAACTACATAAATAATATCACATATATTTTTTCTTAATTTATCCATTATTTTATTTATGTACATATTTCCTGATGCAACTAAAATTTATTTGGAATTTAGGATGAGACTCTTAACTGCTTTTTTCCTCTAAGAGTCAATTTTCCCCAAAATGTTTATTAACTATGTATTAACCAAGCTTTCCCTTCCGCTCTTTAGAGGGTGCTTCCTTTATTGTAATTTCTTTTTTTGAGATAGAGCTTCACTCTGTGGCCCAGGCTGAAGTGCAATGGCAAGGTCTTGGCTCACTGCAACCTCTGCCTCCTGGGTTCAAGCAGTTCTCCTGCCTCAGCCTCCCAAGTAGCTGGGATTACAGGCATGTGCCACTACGCCCGGCTAATTTTTGTATTTTTAGTAGAGACAGGTTTTCATCATATTGGTCAGGCTGGTCTTGAACTCCTGACCTCAAGTGATCTGCCCCCCTTGGCCTCTCAAAGTGCTGAGATTACAGGCATAAGCCACCATGCCTGGCCTCTCTATTGTAATTAAACATACTATTTTAAGTCATCTGTTTTTGCGCTCTCTGTTCTGTCCCTTGATCTGCCTGAGTATTCTTGACTTAATGCCATTCTCTGTAACTATTATAGCTTTACAATATGTTTACCATCTAGTAGAATAAGTCCCCCTCAATTAGTTTTCTTACACAAAATTCTCACCCTTACCTATTTATTCTTCCTAATAAACGTCAGAATCATTTTGTCAAGTTTCTAAAACTCTAAGAGGTTATTTCAACTGATTCTACCTCCACATCTTTTTTATCCATCTATTTCTTTTTATTTCCACCATTATTCTTCTAGGTCTTCCCATTGCTTTCCTGGTAAATAATTGATTTTTCTCCTGGTGAACTTATCAGTTGGTTTACTCAGGGCACCCTGAGACCCCCGTTAAGAACATCAGCTGATACTTACAACACTAGGTTAAACTTAACCCACACAATTAGTACTCTATATGCGTCAACTGTAGCAAATAGTATTACTGTTCCAAAATGTCTGTCATCCGTCCCTGAGGGGGGATTATACTTTCTTTTTTTTTCTCTTGGAGATGGAGTCTCATTCTGTCACCCAGGCTGGAGTACAGTGGCACAATCTCAGTTCACTGCAAGCTTCGCCTCCCAGGTTCAAGTGATTCTCCTGCCTCAGCCTCCTGAGTATCTGGGATTACAGGTGCATGCCACCACACCTGGCTAATTTTTTGTATTTTAGTAAAGATGGGGTTTCCCTGTGTTGCCCAGGCTGGTCTTGAACTCCCAAGCTCAGGCAATCTGCCTGCCTCGGCCTCCCAAAGTGCTAGGATTACAGGTATGAGCCACCGTGCCTGGCCAGAGGACTATACTTTCTTGTCCCATTGGTGAAAGCTTGGCCACATGACTTGTAGAATGTAGGAAATGGATATTGATGTGATATGTGCAATTTCTGAATAGAAGTTGTAAGAGCCAGTTTGTGATTCACCATGTTCCTTTTTTTTCCTTTGCTATAATGATGGATAACCTTTAGACAGAGGCAGCTCTATCATCCTGGGTTCCAGAGCAAAGAGGACATGGAAAATAGCCATAGAGGAACCAAAATGAACATGCAACACGAGCAAGAAAGGAACCTCTGTTGACATAAGTTGGTAAAATATTGGCAATGTTTGTTACCGCAGCCTAACATAGCCCATCCTGACTGATACACTCAGGAAAATTGTAGAAGACAGTGTGGCAATTCCTCAGAGACATAAAGACAGAAATAACATTTGACCCAGCAATCCTATTACTGGGTATATACCCAAAAGAATATAAATCATCCTGTTATAAAGACACATGCACGTGTATGTTCACTGCAGCACTAATCACAATAGCAAAGACATGGAATCAACCCAAATGCCCATCAATAGGCTGGATAAAGAAAATGTACATATACACCATGGAATACTATGCAGACATAAAAAAGAATGAGATCATGTCTTTTGCCAGGACATGGATAGAGCTGGAGGCCATTATCCTTAGCAAACTAATGCAGGAAGAGAAAACTACATATCACAAGTTCTCATTTATAAGTGGGAGCTAAATGATGAGAACACATAGACACATAGAGGGGAACAACACACACTGGGGCCTATCAGAGGGTGTAGGGTGGGAGGAGGGACAGGATCAGGAAAAATAACTAATGGTTACTAGGTTTAATACCTGGGTGATGAAATAATGTGTACAACAAGCCCTCATGACACAAGTCTACCTATAAAACAAACCTGCACATGTACCCCTCAACAAAAAAAGAGAAAGAAAGAAAGAAAGAAAAGAGAAGAGAAGAGAAGAGAAAAGGAAAGAAAAGAAAAGAAAGGGGCCAGGCACGATGGCTCACGCCTGTAATCCCAGCACTTTGGGAGGCCGAGGCGGGTGGATCACCTGAGGTCAGGAGTTCGAGACCAGCCTGGCCAACATGGTGAAACCTCATCTTTACTAAAAATACAAAAATTAGCTGGGCATGGTGGCAGGTGCCTGTAATTCCAGCTACTTGGGAAGCTGAGGCATGAGAATCGCTTGAACCCAGGAGGCAGAGGTTGCAGTGACCGGAGATCATGCCATTGCACTCCAGCCTGGGTGACAAGGGTGAAACTCCATCTCAAAAAATAATAAAAAAAAATAAAAGAAATGTATGATACATGGATTAACAATTTGAGTATGTCTGTTAAGGGGAAATACAAATTAAGTTTCACTGGTATAGTATTCTATAACCTTATTTGCTTTTTATCCTTGGTATATCATGAATGAAGACACTGATTAGCCTAAAGTTATCCACAAAGTCAAAAGCATAGGTGGCTAAGGCTCAAAGTCCAACTTCTTGGCCCATATATTTCTTTCTCAGTGCCTGAAATTCAGATACCCAAAGGAGTGTCTCTCTGAAAGACAAAAACTTCATAAGCAAAGATTCCTGTAAACTGATAATGAGACTGTCCTCATTATAGGCACTTGAGTATGTAAAACAATGAACACCAGTGAGTCTCTCCGGCCATGATTTATCCCTTCTCCCCTGCCCAAGGTCAGTCTAGCAACTATAAAACACTTGAAAATACATCAGATTATTCAAACCAGGTCAAGATGATCCTCTTTATCTTCCCCTCCTGTATCTGTTAGTCTCTTTTTTACGCTGCCTTTTGCTTTCTCTGCTGTCACTGAGAGTAAAATGAAACCAGCTCTCACCAAATAAATGAATGCAGGTGGCACATCACTCCAACCCTTCCAACAAGCAGCAAGTATGAGCTTTGGATTTCACCGATAATTGTGAGAAAGATGAAGGGGGAAAAGGTAGAACAATCCAGATGTCCCAGAGAAAACACTCTATGCCAAACATATTCACTCATTCATTTATTCATTCATTCAGACACTATGTTAAGGGAATGCTATGGGCTGAACTGTACAACACCCCCCAAATTCATATGTTGAAGTCCTAACCCCCAGTACCCCAGAATGCAACTCTATTTGGAGATTAAATCTTTAAAGAGGTGATTACATTAAAATGATATCTTTAGGGTGGGCTCTAATCCAGTATGACTGGTGTCCTTAGCAGAAGAAATTTAGACACACAGAGAGATGCCAGAAACATGAGCAGACAGAAGGGCGGTCACATTAATTCAGCAAGAAGTAGGTTGCTGAACCAGAGCCAAGCAGAGGGGCCGCAGAAGAAACCAAAGCTGCTGGTGCCTTGAGCTTGGATTTTAACCTCTAGAACAGTGAGAAAATAAATCTTTGTTGCTTAAGTCACCCAGTTTGTGGTATTTATTATGGCAGCCCTAGCAAAGTAATATAGGGAACAACACACACATAGGCCCTGGCCTCCCAGAATGTATAGATTAATAGTGGCCATAGAGAAACAAACATAAATAGAAGAAGGTGTGATAAGTATTAGGACAGGCAGATGATAAGAAAGCATGATATGGAAGCACCTTATGTGGAACCAGGGAGAATGGATGTCATTCAAATCAATTAATATTTCCCATATGTCATTATATTTTCAATATCTGTACCATTTACTTCGTATCTATCATGACAGAGATACAATGTTAGCATCTTTTTTTTTTTTTTTTTTTTTTTTTGAGCCAGAGTTTCACTCTTGTTGCCCAGGCTGGAGTGCAGTGGCTTAATCTCTGCTTACCGCAACCTCCGCCTCCTGGGTTCAAGTGATTCTCCTGCCTCAGCCTCCTGAGTAGCTGGGATTACAGGCATGTGCCACCATGTCTGGCTAATTTTGTATTTTTGGTAGAGACGGAGTTTCTCCATGTTGGTCAGGCTGGTCTCGAACTCCTAACCTCAGGTGGTCCACCCCCTTCGACTTCCCAAAGTGTTGGGATTACAGGCATGAGCCACCGCGCCCAGCCTAGAATCTTATGGAATATTATGATGAGTTCAAGTTGCTGATTTGAATGACAAGATACACATAAATGAATATATAATATAAGTAGCATATAGTAATCACCTGCCTAAAGACAGTAGCTTGGCCCAGATAATTTCTGTATTTTCATATCAGTTCTGTGATTCCATGATGTACTTGTATTTCTATGGCAAACACGATACTGAACTTTAGCATTACAAGTGCTTCTCTGTGACATGAATATATGGGGTTTAACAGTGTTTTAGTAAAGCCATTGTATCATCAGCTATTGCTGTGTAACCAAAGGCCATAAACATCTGAGTGACATTCAGCAATAAGCATGTATTTCTCACCATTCGGATTGATTAAGTGTTGACCGATCTCGCTCAGCTCAGTGGTTCTACTTAGGGTGCCCAACTGTTCCAGTCTTCCCAGGACAGATGGGGTTTCTGGGATGTGGAACTCCCAGTTTTAAAACCAGGACAGTGCTGGGCAAACTGGGAAAGGTAGTCATAGTCATCCATCTGCACTTGAAGCTATGGTTCCAGGCTGAGTTTGGCTATTTGCTGAGGTTGGGCTCCAAGTGTTCATATGGGGACTCAGACTGAACGGACAGTAGCCTGCCAGGCAAGCTCTTCTCATGGTGAGAACACAGATGCATGAGGGTGAGTGGGAACGCGCCATGCTTTTTAAAGCCTAAGCTTAGCCAAGAGTGGTGGCTCACGCCTGTAATCCCAGCACTTTGGGAGGCCAAAGCAGGTGGATCATCTGAGGTCAAGAGTTCGCGACCAGCCTGGCCAACATGGTGAAACCCCATCTCTACTAAAAATACAAAAAATTAACTGGGTGTGGTGGCAGGAGCCTGTAATCACAGCTACTTGGGAGGCTGAGGCAGGAGAATCGCTTGAACCCGGGAGGCAGAGATTGCACTCCAGCCTGGGCATCTCAAAAATAAAAATAAAAATATAAAATATAAATAAAGCCTAAACTTAGAACTGGCATGCCGTCACTTCCAATAAGCAGAAAAATCAGAAATTCTTGACAACACTGTTTGAGAGCCCTGATCTGTCCATGCTTGAAGCAGTTATAACTATCCTGGACTTTTCAGTTATATGAGCCAGTGGTTTTTAACCTAAAGTCAGTTGAGTTAGGTTTTCTGACATCTTTAAACAAGCAGGTTCATATTACAGGGATCACAGATCTCTCTCTCTCTCTCTCTCTCTATTGTTCTTTTAGGATAAGTAAGGCTGAAAGTTGGACTAGAGATACAGGCAACTAGTAATAAGTTTTTGAACTTTACAAAAGAAAACGCCCATGAAGTATTGCAGCGGATAGGAAAGGAGGGAAGGCTTCAGGATACAGCCCCGCAAAATAAGCGCCAACTCCTGACACCCTGTTAAGGGTCCCCACAGAGGCCCACCTAAATGCCCATCTCCTTTTGATAGAAATATCCTATGCTTTCTTGAAACTAGACTATTGGATGTTCCCCAAACAAAGCCCCCTCTCACCCATTTTGTTTAACAAACCATTTATTAAACACCGACTGTATGTGATGCACTGTGCTAGGTTCTAGGGATGGAAGGGAGGGCAAGATAGATGAGGTCCTTTTCATGGTACAAATAGTGAAGCTTGGATGGTTGGCATCAAACAAGCGATATCCGTAAATGTGGTGAGTGTCCTAATAACAGCACATTCGGCAGAATGAGACTCAGGGAAGAGGTCCCACATTTTCACTGGTCAAAACCTATTCATCTGTCCTAAGAGACACCACTTGCTATAACAAACCACCCCAGCAGCTCAGTGGCTGAATTCTATCTTCTGTTACATCATAGTGTGATGTGGGTTGGGTAGCTCTCCTGGTCAGCTCTTTTCAACAAGCACTCAAGGATACTGGCTTCTACCACTTATCTTAAACACGTGGGCTCTGTGTGGAAGAGAAAGGGAAAGCTTGGATGGCCACACAAGGGGTGTTACAGTCAGACATGGAAGTGGCATATTTCTTTTTTTTTTTTTTTTTTTTTTTTGAGACAGAGTTTCACTCTTATTGCCCAGGCTGGAGTGCAATGGCGCAATCTCAGCTCACTGCAACCTCCGCCTCCCGGGTTCAAGCAATTCTCCTGCCTCAGCCTCCCGAGTAGCTGGGATTACAGGCATGTGCCACCACGGCCGGCTAATTTCGTATTTTTAGTAGAGATGCGGTTTCTCCATGTTGATCAGGCTGTTTCGAACTCCCGACATCAGGTGATCCACCTGCCTCAGCCTCCCAAAGTGCTGGGATTACAGGTGTGAGCCACTGCGCCCGGCCGGAAGTGGCATATTTCACTTCCACCACTTCTGACTGGCTCTATCGCATGGCCCAGCCACGTGACTCTAACCTCATTGCAACACAGGCCCGGGAAGAGAAAATGGGATGAGTGGGCATCCGGCCCGTCCCTGCAGTGTCATCTTTCAAGGTCTGCCTCCAGTGCCACCAGCTCCACGGAATGGGAGATATCCCGTCCCCTGAAGGAAGGTCCCTCCCTCTTCTCACTTGCTCTGCACTTTACTGGTGACTGTGATGGGCTTCACTTTCTGTTTTGGCCATTTGTGAGTCTGTCTGTCCCCTCCTAATTAGAGGGAACCCTCTTGAGGGCAGAGATCCTGTCTAAGTCGCCTTAGTGTCTCCCATAGTATCTGCCACGCTCATGGATGGTGGGCAGCCCACATGTTTATGTGCTGAATTGAGGATGGCAAACCGCCATCACTGGTTTGAACCGTAGAGTAAAAGTTGAAATGTTCTTTTCCCATTTCTTCTCTCAGGCCACCCTGAGACCAATTCTCATTCTAAAAATAATTGCAATGTCTTTTAAAGGGGAGATTTCTATGTGACTATAAAATCCCACCATTGACATTTATACCTATGTTCCACTTCTTTCTACAATTCATTATATTTTTCCACTCTTTACTTCTAGCGAATGGAAAGTGGGTTTAAAAATAGACCAGTGTATTACAGGAAAATTCTCGATCCTAGAAAAAACAGAGGGCCACTTCAAAGGAAGTGGGTGGAGCTGCTCTCCTGCGGGCTTGGAGGTTGAAGGACCTTTGTTTCTCATGCGTTGTGCTTGACTGCCCCCTTGCTGGTACGCCCTGCAGCAATCACGGCCTGTTCCAGCAGAGAGAGGGGGGTTTTGAAGAAATAAGCTTCCCCGGGACTGCGTCCTGAAGCTGTCTGCACGGAAATATGTACAAAGGGAAAAGGAGCAGAAAGAAATGTGGAACAGATCTAGTTGATTCTCAGTTGGCATATCACAGGGAACGTTTTCTATCCCATTTCCCTGTTCAGCGCGAGAGGTGGGGGTTTTTCCTCCCTCCTTGCTGTCGCCTGCCTTTATTTTTCTGAGAGGCTTTTTCTGTTCACTTTACTCTCTTCCTGTTAAGCTGCCTCCCTCCACTCTCTCCTTGAAGCCAAAGACTCAATTCCACTCTGCCTCCTAGAGTTATGAAGACCTTGATTTTTTTTTTTTTTTTTTTTAGACAGGGTCTCACTGTGTTGCCCAGGCTGGAGTGCAGTGGTGCAATCTTGGCTCACTGCAGCCTCAACCTCCCAAGTCCAAGCCAACCTCCCACCTCAACCTCCTGAGTATCTGGGACCACAGGCACGCACCACCACGCCTGGCTAATTTTTGTATTTTTTGTAGAGATGGGCTTTGCCATGTTGCCAGTTCAAGTTCAGGCTGGTGTTGAACTCCTGAGCTCAAGCCTGCCTCAGCCTCTCCCAAAGTGCTGGGATTATAGGCATGAGCTCCCCGCCCGGCCGAGACCTTCCTTGACTTTTAGAGCTGAAAAAAGACTAATCAGCAGCTTGTAGGGCTTTTTCATGTTATGGAGGGGGCATCCTGGTAATTCGTCTCTTCTTTTGTAGTTCAGAGAGCTTCCATTGGGGATTTTCAACTAAAATGCAGGACTGCAGAATCCAATTTGTGAAAAGGCTCTTAACCAGGACCTGGGAGGAGATTTGGGAGCTTGAAGGTTCCTTTCTAAGCTCAGGTTAATATTTATAGGACTGAAAGCACCTCCGGAGCAGTGAGGTGTCTGGGGTCCAGACACGGGGAGATGGCGCAGGGGCACCCAGCACACATTTCCACGTGCCCTTTCCCTTTCATCTTCTCCTCCACTAAAGACAAGGTAGGGCTGATATTTTCTTTCACTTAAAAGAAAACAGAATCCCGGGCGCGGTGGCTCAAGCCTGTAATCCCAGCACTTTGGGAGGCCGAGGCGGGTGGATCACGAGGTCAGGAGATCGAGACCATCCTGGCTAACACGGTGAAACCCCGTCTCTACTAAAAATACAAAAAATTAGCCGGGTGCGGTGGCGGGCGCCTATAGTCCCAGCTACTCAGGAGGCTGAGGCAGGAGAATGGCGTGAACCCGGGCGGCGGAGCTTGCAGTCAGTCGAGATTGCGCCACTGCACTCCAGCCTGGGTGACAGAGCGAGACTCCATCTCAAAAAAAAAAAAAAAAAAAAAAAAAAAGAAAACAGAATCTGTGGCCCTCAATCCATCATGGTAGCACCGGGCTGGGAGCCGTCCTTTGACACGCTCATCTGGGGTGTTGGGGACTCAGGAGACAAAACAACTTCCCCCGCCTGTTATGGAAATCCCAACATCCCCTGAAGATATGAATGCCTCTTGGGAGGGGAAAATCATACCGAAGGATCAATTTGATTTCTTCATCACCAGAAAATTAGATCCCTGATGACTTGGTGTGAGTGTCCTGGAGACTCTTTGTCTGCACCTCTCCCACAGCCCAAGCTAAAGCCACCTCCCCATCCCTCAAAACCTGTCGTTTCATGGAAGCAAACAGATTTAGCAAGAGTTTTTTCAGTCCTCACTAAATGTTTTTTTCTAAACAGTCACTTTACTAGGAAGTGAAATACTAATGTCTTCACCTAACTCAACCACCTGGACCAAAGAGTAACTGGGTGAAGCCATTTCCCGAGAGATGGGAGGCAGCCTTCCTTCCATCTGCAGCATGTATTCAGACACAGACTTACAGGTCACATTTCCACAACGTCTACAAAAGACCCAGAGGAAAGAATTAACGGGGAAAACAAGTGTTTAGTTCTTCAAGTTAAGAATAACCACACACACACACACACACATACACACAGGCCTACGGGAAAAAACACGCATTATGCCTAAACCATTAGATAAACACCACTTCCTCTTCCAGTTATTTGAAATCCAAAAGATCTAATTATTGGATTTTCTTGCATTAGCCTGACTCCTTAAAGGAAGGATCCAAATAAATAAAACTGAATTCACAGACCCCAAATCATTTGCGCTGTATTAAAATCTTCAGAAGTTGAAGGTGAAGGCCAAGTTTATGAATACAAATTGCTCCTATAACGTGAGGAATAAAATAGCGTGTTTTAACTGTGGAAACTGAGGCATAAAGCATAGTATAGACCTAAGAATAAACACAGGGTTGGGCGTGGTGGCTCACACTTGTAATCCCAGCACTTTGGGAGGCCGAGGTAGGTGGATCACTTGAGGCCAGGAGTTCATGACCAGCCTGACCAACATGTCAAAACCCTGTCTCCACTAAAAATACAAAAATTAGCCAGGCGTGATGGCGCACGCCTGTAATCCCAGCTACTTGGGAGGCTGAGGCAGGAGAATGACTTGAACCTGGGAAGCGGAGGTTACAGTGAGCTGAGATCACCCCATTGCACTCCAGCCTGGGCAACAGAGTGAGACTCTGTCTCAAAAAAAAAAAAAAAAAAAAGATAATCACAGGAAAGTCTTACCTTTGGCGCTGGTTCTTAACATTCACTTTCCAGCCATAGGACAAAAAGAATTATTTTTCTTCTTTTTGAGACAGGGTCTGGCTCTGTTGCCCACGCTGGAATGCAGCACAGCCCCAACCTCCTGGGCTCAAGCAATCCTCCCACTTCAACCTCCCGAGTAGCTGGGACTATAGGCACACACCACCACGCCCAGCCAATTTTTGTGGGTTTTTTTGTTTTTGTTTTTGTTTTTGTTTTTGAGATGGAGTCTCTCGCTCTGTTGCCCAGGCTGGAGTGCAGTGGTACCGTGCCCGGCCTATTTTTGTGTTTTTTGTAGAGACGGGGTTTTGCCATGTTGCCCAGTCTGGTCTTGAGCTCCTGGGCTCATGTGATTCACCCACCTTGGCCTCTCAAAGTGCTGGGATGACAGGCATGAGCTGCCGTGCCCAGCCCAAAAATAAATGTTTTTAATGTTAGTGAACCACCCACTTTTTATACACGTATCCAATTTTATGGTGACAATGGGAAAAACCATTTTGTCCAGGAATCTTCTAGACTCCAAGTCAATTCAAAACTGGATAACCTTCCCAAGCCCCAAAATAATACTTGCAAATGTTTTTACTTATTCATTCAGTGAACAAACATTTACTCATGGGGAGAGTTTTATTTTGTGAGAAGAGACTAAGTAACATGAAGATTTGCTGTCTTTGAGGAACCTTAATTCACCTTGAGAGACAAAAACAAACATCAGTTGGGCAAGTCGCAGTGGCTCACGCCTGTAATCCCAGCAGTTTGGAAGGCCAGGCAGGCAGATCATGAAGTCAAGAGATCGAGACCATCCTGGCCAACACGGTGAAACTCCGTTTCTACCAAACATACAAAAATTAGCTGGGCATGCTGGTGTGTGCCTGTAGTCCCAGCTACTCAGGAGGCTGAAGCAGGAGAATCGCTTGAACCCAGGAGGCATAGGTTGCAGCGAGCTGAGATTGCACCACTGCACTCCAGCCTGGCAACAGAGTGAGATTCTGCCTCAAAAAAAAAAAATAAGTCTTGATGACTTGAGAATGGTAACATTTGATATATCCATAAATGGCAAATGTATTTTTGAACTTAATACAATAGCTCTTTGGAAATAAAAAGTTGACGAGTGCTCAAAGTGAGGCAAGGTTGATCAGGCAGTTCCCCGTGGAGGAGCAGGCCCTGCTGGGAGCTTGCATGGATGGTCAGGGAAGGGGAGGCAGGGACACAGGGGAGGAGAAACAGCCCAGCCACAGAAGGCAGAGCAACCACACAGAGACCCCAGGAGTTGCCTTCCTGTCTCAGTCCAGAAATCACACCTTTTCTCGGCTCTTCCATTCCCACTTCTTACCTCTGGTTGCCTCATACTGCCTTGGAAGCCTAGGATTCCAGGGACCTTCATCAAGAGCACACAGAGGGTACATGGCCCAGCAGCTGGCTAATGGCAGGAGCTTGACCAAAGGCAGCTGATGCTATCAATGCCATCGTTGTCATTGTCACAGGCCATGAGCCGCATATCTGCTATTTCACCTTCACCTGTACCTTTCAGGAGAATCTTCCAGTCATCCTACCTTTCTAAGAGAGACGAATGAAAAGAAGAACAACAGAGGATGGAATTTTTGCTGGAAGCTGGTTGGGCAGCCAGTTAGTATTTATAGTCTGTCTGTCCTGTTTCCCCTCCTTATCTTACTCCTGTGTTAATTTATTAGCTATTGACTCTGTGCCAGGTCAGTGGCTGGCACAGTGAATAAGATGCATGTGGCTCTCACAGAGCTGACATTCTACCACAGTGAATAAGATGCATGGTTAAGGCATGATTAACCCTGCTTTAACCATGCATCTCATTCACTGTGTACTTTGGGAGGCCAAGGCAGGTGGATCGCTTGAGCCCAGGAGTTCAAGACCAGCCTGGGTAACATGACAAAACCCCATCTCTACAAAAACACAATGCAGGGAACTATGTCACCTGAGGCCCAGGCTGAGGCTGCAGGATGGGTAGAGGTTGGCCAGGTGAGGAGGTAAAGGGGCTGGTTAGGGGAAGGCCTTCCCAAGCAGAAGTCCCCACATGTGCAAAGCACGCAGAGGAATGAGGGACAGCAGGAGGTGTTGAGGGGTGCCTGGGCCTCAGGAGGTGGGGTGGGGAGGGCGCATGGAAGGAGACCCGGGAGCCTGGCAGTGCCAGGTAAGGAAGAAGTCTGAACATCGTGCTCAAAGAGACTGAAATGATCCTACTGGGAGGTAGGAGAGGCAGAAGAATTATTTTATTGCTTTTATAAAATTGATACCTCATCCATTATTAAAACTCAAGAAATCCAGAAAAGTACAAAAAAGATAAAAATTTCCAACTCCTACTACCCCTAAATAACATTCATGAACATTAGGTGGATGTTATTCTAAATATCTTGCTACTTGTATAAGAGAGATGGAAGATGGGCAGTGGGTGTGTGGGTGGGTAGATAATGGGTGAGCAGATGGGCAGGCATGCAGATAGACCAAGTTTTATAAAAGTGATATCACACTAAACACACTATTTTTAAATAAAAAGTATTATACTTAATTTTACTTGGATTTAAACAAAGAATAAGAAAGTGAAAGTAGAGTTTTAGGAATTGACCAACTTAATAGTGTGGTTTTTTTTTGGTTCATTTTATTTCAAGAGGAATATTTCCTGCTTGAGAATATGTTTCTGTTGCCTTTATAATATAAGGACAATGTGGCTGGGTATAAAATTCTAGGTGTCAGTTCTTCTCTCTGGAATTTTCTAAATGTTGCTCCACTGTGTTCCTACGCAGATTTTTTTTTTTTTTGAGACAGGGTCTCGCTCTGTCACCCAGGCTGGAGTGCAGTGGTCCCATCATCGCTTACTGCTACCTTGAACTCCTGGGCTCATGTAATCCTTCCACCTCAGCCTCCCAAGTAGCTAGGACAACAGGCACATGCAACCATGCCCAGCTGCCTGCACTGATTTTGTATTAATTATTTTGCTACAGCTTTTCCATTCAACTCTGCATTAGCTCGGTCTTATCTTCAAATAACTTTTTCAAAAAAAAACTTAATAAACATTATAGTCCTCCAATATTTGAAAATGAGAGCTTGTTGCCTTTACATTCAAATGCAAGGAGAAATCAATAAACGGAACATGTCATCAAATATACAAAACACACTAGGTAGTGATAAGCCTTCTGAAGAAAAAAGAGGGCAGGGTGGTGGGGAAGGTCTCACAGATAAGGTGACGTTTGACTGGAGATCTAACGTAATGTGGGAACCATGCAGACAGCTAGGAGAAAGACCATTCCAGAACAGCAAGTGCAAGTCACTGAGGTAGGAATGTGCTAAGAGTGTTCAAGGAACAACAAAGATACCAGAGTGGCTGGAGCATAGTGAGAGAGGGGGAGTTGTGACAAGACAGAGTCAGAATATAGTAGTTGGCCTGGTCAAGGAGGGCTTTAGAGACCTTGCTAAATGCTTTGGGTTTTATCCTGCATTATGTGGGAAACCATTGAGCATCCATTCCTCCTAATTTACTCTCCACGTGCCAGCTAGAATTATCCTTTTAAAACGTAAGTCAGTGGTCCCCAACCTTTTTGGCACCAGGGACCAGTTTCGTGGAAGACAGTTTTTCTGCAGATGGGGGCAGGGAATGATCCCAGGATGATTCAAGAACATTACATTTATTGTGTACTTTTTTCTATTATTATTACATTATAATATACAATGGAATAATTATACAACTCACCATAATGTAGAATCAGTGGGAGCCCTGAGTTTGTTTTCCTGCAACTAGACAGTCCCATCTCGGGGTGATGTGATGGGAGATAGTGACAGATCATCAGGCATTAGATTCTCATAAGGAGCATGTAACGTATATCCCTCGCATGTGCAGTTCACAATAGGGTGTGCATTCCTATGGGAATCTGATGCTGCTGCTGATCTGCCAGGTGGTGGAGCTCAGGTGGTAATGTGAGTGATGGGGAGCAGCTGTAAATACAGATAAAGCTTCACTCACTGCTCACCTCCTGCTGTGCAGCTTGGTTCCTAACAGGCCAAAGACAGGTACCGGTCCATGACCCAGGGGCTGGAGACCCTTGACTTAAGTCACATCATGATGCTTATATGACAACTTGGCTGGGTATAAAAGCCTTGGTTGCACATTCTTTTCCTCAGAATTTTATGGATATGGCCTCACTGTTTTCTTGCTCTGAATATTGATGTGGAACGTCTAAAGTCTTATTTATACTTCCTAAATATTACTTACCTTTTCTGATCAAATACATGAAAAATTCTTTCTTTATCCTAAAGCTTATTAACTGACCTAAAGCTCATTGACTAAAACCAAGTAGTTTTAGTGTCCATCAAACTTTCTAAATATTTCCAGCAACATAGTATGCTCTCTTAAGCTGAAATTCAGCAATTCCTTCATTTCCAGGGAAATTTCTTCCAGCTCTGAATACCTTTTTGGTTCCATTTGTTGATTTCTTAGGTCACTATTGGTCCTTACGTTTGACGCTCACCGTTCTTGCATTCTCTTTAATTGCTTTTTTCTCTTTATTCTATTTCTCCTGGGAAAGAGATGTAGTAGGGTGGACTATATGAAACTGTCATATTTTTGTAGGTCAAAAACAGTCAAATATTAGCAATTTCATATGACTTGACCTAGTTTGGGAATTCATTAGAACTTGAGTGGTAGCTGAATTCACAGAAATTGAGCTCTTCTCCCCTTCTGTCCTGAAGGAAAATCTTTCCCAGAAGCTCTCATGAGACTTGTCCTCATGTCTCACAGGTGAAACCTGAATCACAGGCCCACCCCAAAGACCAATCACTATCAAAGGGAACAGAATGGCTTTGCTGATTTAATCATGATTCATCCTAGGGCTGGACATGCAGACACCCAAACAAAATCTGGCCTCTGTATCATCAAGGAAGACAGGAGACAGGAGGATGGTTGCTGGGAAGGTAACTTGGACGGGGGAGTGTGTTTGGGCCTCAGCCTGATATCAGGGATTAGTGCTCACATGGTTTTCTGGGAAGACCCACACAGAGCGGAGTCCCAGGGTCATGGAGTGGTGCTCCACTGACATCTGGCTCTTCAGAGGAGGAGGTTTGTCACTGTCAGAGATGAGACGGATGAGGTCAAGGGCTCTGAAAGCACAGAAGGTTTTGAAATTGCATAAAGGGTCTGTATTGCCAGGCCTGGGGAAGTGCTAGAGAGAAGAGAAGCCTGGCCCTATTGACACTTTAACTGGCCTCATATGAACTTCTTTAAAGAAGACTGAAGAGCAGAGATTTTATGTAAAGGAAAAGAAATTCAGGGGCTGGGCTGGGGAGGACACTTATTTCAAAGAGCTTCTCTCCAGGCAGCTTTTCTCTCTGCCCCACAGGAAAGCTTTGTGAAATAGCATCCTTCCCTGCTCAGCCCCTGACGCGTTTGCAAACAGAACAGACTGGGTTTGTGCAGTGGCACTGCCACCCCCCACGCCACCCCAGTCACTCATGCAAAGAGCTATTGCCAGTGGGAAATGAAAAAACAAAGAGAGGCCTTTTCCTCTGCCTGCTGACCTCCTTTTAGGATCCTGGTCTACAAAATATCATCATCATCATTTCCATTTTGGAAACAGATGAGCCTAGTCTTGGGTTCAATAAACTCTTCAAGCCTGAATCCCAAGGCACACTCACTGCCTCCCAGCCTATAACACGCCAAGTTAGCAGAATCTGTGGGCTCCCAGTTTTTCCACCTAGAAAGCAGGAGTGAATGCGTCCCTCTCTCACTACACGGGTACATGATAGAAGATCAGTGAGGCCGCAGGAGCCAGGAATTCTCCTCAGCAGCCTCCCTTCCCTCTCAAAGCATCCCACGGTACCCTCTGCAACAGGATCTTCAAATATTTTTAATCATGCATCCCTACCAGGAAAAAAAAAAATGAGCACAGTGATAGTCGAGTCCTGCAGGAAGCAGACACTGAGATGCAGTTAGGAGGCTGAGGTTAATTGCAGGTGACTCCTGTAAAAGATACAAGAGAGAGGCACAGGAGTGGGCAGACGAGCCTCCAACACCATGCAGATCTGGCAGCCACCGCCGGCCCCACCCAGGCTCCAGAGCAAAGACTGCCCACTGGAGGAATCCCCCATTGAGCAGAAATGGCCAGGCCCAAGGACACCTGCTGTGCTTGGTGTCGGGCCGGGCTGCCCCTGCTCAGAAGCCGAGGGGGAGCCTGAGGCACATTGAATGACTGGAGGCTGCCAGATAACCGCACTTCCTGCCTGAGCAAGCTCCTTCTTAAAAGGAGATCCGAGCAATACACCTCTATAGTTGCTGCATGCCTGTGTGTGTGTGTGTGAGTGTGTGTGTGTGTGTGAGTGTGTGTGTGTGTGTGTGTGTGTCGCATGGGCTGCTGTATTATATGTTACATGCCCTAAAAATAGATCCAAAAATTAAAATTTCACAATGATGTGGCACGAAACACATAAACAGGCGCTCTCATGTTCTCCCTCTGCTCGCCCCCGACTGCACTGCTGTCACCCGACTCTGCAGACTCTGTTCTGGGAAGGAACATGCCTGTGCATGCAGCTGTTTCTTCTTTTTTTTTTTTTTTTGAGACGGAGTCTCCCTCTGTCACCCAGGCTGGAGTGCAGTGGCGCGATCTCGGTTCACTGCAACCTCCACCTCCCGGGTTCAAGTGATTTTCCTGCCTCAGTCTCTCGAGTAGCTGAGATTACAGGTGTGTGCCATCACAGCCGGCTAATTTTTGTATTTTTAGTAAAGACGGGGTTTCACCATATTGGCCAGGCTGGTTTGGAACTCCTGACCTCAAGTGATCTGCCCACCTTGGCCTCCCAAAGTGCTGAGATTACAGGAGTGAGCCATGGCGCCCGGCCACATGCAGCTTCATGGACCACTCCCCGCTTGCCTGAAGAGGTGCTGGCTCCCCTCTGTCCAGCAGCAGCTGATTATTCCTTGGGCCTCATGGGCTGCAGGGTCAGAAAGCGATCCCGCAATTCAGGGCACTCACCTAGCCTTTTCATCCCCTGGTTAAAGTCTTAGATCCAGCATCTAAACCACATAACTCCAGCTTTTACCACAGAAACTCCCAAAGACGCATAGCAACTGTCACAACACGCAGCTCTTCTTGTCCTTCCCTCAACCCTACAGCAAAGCAGCCACCAGGAGGCAAGACCTTTTGGATGCTGAAAGGGGAGAAATGGATACTTTGCCACAGCGTGTGCAATATTGAGCTGCAATCATTTCCTTTGTCTGCAAGTTGAAAATCCCCAAAGCGCAACCCTCTTCAGGAGGACACAGGAAGAGCTGCATAGGGTCTGGGCTTCAAACTGAAGCCCAGACACAACCATTGAGTCCCAGGGATTATGAACAGAAGCCAGCGCTTGGACACCTCAGGGGTTGCCCAAGTCTCACAGTATCTTAACGGTGCTAACGCCATCATGATCCAGAGTGCACCCACGTGGCTTTCTGAGGTGCTGTGTCCCCTGCTCTCTGAGACTATAGGGTGTGAAGCTAAGGAGAGGAGACCGAAAGGAAATACAGAGATCTAAAGCTTGGGAGGAGAGCTGAATCATTTGACAGCAGCTTCCCCCAGAGCAGCGGTCACGATAATTTTATGATGTTATATCCAGCACCAAGCTCATCATTGCCAGAGGACAGACCCCGCGACAGCAGAGATTTTTGTTTCCAAAGAAAAGTTCATTTCTCTTCTCACAGCAGGGCCTGGCTTTAAATATTTGTTGAGTTAATTTTGCTCTTCTCCTAATATTTAAGTTTCATTAAGGAGCTGAGGTACCTACAATAAAAATGTGAAGGAACACAGGAGAGCTGTTCCTTTGTCTTCTCCTTGGGAAGTCTGGGGCCACTGCTTCTGGTGCGGTGCTGTCATCCCTAGCAGCTCCATCGTGCATTTGGTGGCCTCTCTTTTTCCTTTTTTTTTTTTTTTGAGATGGAGTCTCACTCTGTTGCCCAGGCTGGAGTGCAGTGGCGCAATCTCGGCTCACTGCAAGCTCCGCCTCCCGAGTTCAAGTGATTCTCCTGCCTCAGCGTCCCAAGTACCTGGGATTACAGGTTCCTGCTGCCACACCCAGCTATTTTTTGTATTTTTAGTAGAGACAGGGTTTTGCCATGTTGCCCAGGCTGGTCTCGAACTCCTGACCTCAGGTGATCTGCCCACCTTGGCCTCCCAAAGTGCTGAGATTACAGGCATGAGCCACTGTGCCCGGCCTTGGTGGCCTCTCTTGACCAGTGATAAACAGGTGGCAGCAAAAGACAGGGAGAGGCCAGACTTGTGCAAACGGGCCCAGTGGAAGCACCCCTAGTGCCTAAGGCATGCATGCACTCTGTTCCTCTAATTTGGGGATGGAATCCAAAATCCTGGCCTACCTCAGTGGTTCTCAACCAGGGTAGGGGCTCCCTGACCCACGTCCCAGGAAACAAACAGCATCACTAAGAGACCCTCTGCTCACCCCGAGTGGCTTCCACACGTCACTCTCCTGAGCAGCCACGCAGGGCACTGGGCAGAGGAAGGACAAGCAGGGCAGGGGAGAGGCCCTGGCTCATCCCGCGTTGCTGGAAGGGGGTTCGTCCTTCGCCTGGTGCAGGGGTCCCTGCTTAGGGATGCAGGAACCCCTGCCAGTCTCTAGGCCAGGAGAAATGCTTGTGACAGGGCAACCATTCCGTCTACTGATGCTCCTGGAACCTATCCTCATATTCAACGCCACAGAGATACATTTTTCTGCTGAAAGAGTTCTGACTCAGGGTAAGACAGAATTTGGGATTAATAAGGTGACCCTAGAACACCTCCCATAGAAGAGAGATCTGTGTGGGTGGCTTCCGGTCCTCACATAGGAGAAAGACTCCATTCAACTTGAGTCCATCAGATCAACATTTCTCCGCAATCATTCATGATTAAAACAAGATAATAAAAAGAAAGGCAGAAGAAAGAATTAAAGATATCCCCTAGTGATTGTTCAATTTTACTGGTGTGCTGATGGAAATGGTGTAATCTCATTGCTGCAAGAAGCCGTATAGTTGGGGAAAGCCTCTTTTATGAATGTCAAGCATCCCTCCTATCTGGGGGAACCCCCCATTCCGTGGGGCTTGCTGTGAGGCAGGGACCCACCACCCGCTACGGCCAACGAAGGCTGAGGGACAGATAACCCAGCCCCGGGAGCTGTGGCGTAGGCATGTGGCCTCAGCCTGGAACCTGGTAGCTGTGAATGTGACCTTATCTGCAAGAAGGACTTTGCAGATGTGATCAAGTTCAGATGAGGTCATACCGGATTAGGGTGTGCCCTAAATCCAGTATGGCTGGTGTCCTTCTAGGAAGAGGGAAATCTGGACACAGAGACACACGCAGAAGGAAGATGGCCGCATGGAGATGGAGGCAGAGATAGGAGTGAAACATCCACAAGCCCACTGAAGCTGAGGGTTGCCGCGGCCCCCGGAAGCTGAGAGGCACAAAACACATTCCTCTCTAGGGCCTCAGTGGGCACGTGCCCCTGTGGCCTTCTGGCCTCCAGAATTGTGAGGGTGAACTTCTGCTATTATAAGACACCCGGCATGTGGGCTTTGATATGGCAACTACAGGGCGCTAACACAGATGCCCACACTAAGGACCTGACCCTTGAGGCTGTGACACAGAGATCCAGTGATGGGGAGTTTCCCAGCAGCAGGACAGCACCAAAGGCCCATCAGGACAGCAAGTGTCAGAGGCTGCAGGGCCCCAGAGACCAGGACAGATTGCCCAGGGCAGTGGCCAATGTCTGATAATGGCAGGACTTATGGCAGCGTCCACATCAGCCTGTACCTGTGACCCTTGACCTGCCTAGCTGCTCTTGGTCTTACCGGTTTTACAAGCCTGACTCTCAGTCGGGCGCAGTGGCTCACACCTGTAATCCCGGCACTTTGGGAGGCCAAGGGAGGCAGATCACTTGAGGCCAGGAGTTTGAGACCAGCCTGGCCAACATGGTGAAACCCCGTCTCTACTAAAAATACAAAAAAATTAGCTGGGCATGGTGGTGGGCGCCTGTAATTGCAGCTATTTGGGAGGCTGAGGCAGGAGAATCTCTTGAACGCAGGAGGCAGAGGTTGCAGTGAGCCGAGATCATGCCACTGCATGCCAGCATGGGTGACAGAGCGAGACTCCATCTCAAAAACAAATAGAAAAAAAATGATAAAATAAAACCTGATTCTCCATTCCAAACGCTGCCCAATATCCTTCTAGAAAGGTCCTATTCTGCTCAAGTTAGCCAGTTAATTTTTACTGTTTGCAAGCAAAATCCCTGACTGGTATAAAGCCTCATCCAAATAATTCAGAATACATTATCTATGCATACAAAAGGCCCCGGAGCTTTTTTCTGACTCTCAACTGGACATAATCGTTACATGCCTGTGAACACTCAAGCAGTGATCATCATCAGTAATTCATCAATGTTGCAATGACAGGTGATGGGTAGTTAATGACTATTGTGAAAACTGCACGTATCTCTGGGGGTTTACTTAGCTGTAAGAAGTAAGCTTTACTTCTCAAAATCAAGGTTAGAATTTCTGCAACATGGAATTTACAATATGTATCATCTATTTTGACTTTGATGCTATGCATTAAAGTGTTTTTAATAATTGGGTATATATTAAACATTTATCGACTTAACTAAAAGATATAAAGTTTTAAGAAAAATGGGTGTATTATAAAATCCCTTCAAAACACCCCAAAATGCTAAAGAAATAAGAGATCAAGTAGGTAGACTGAAATAAAACTCTACAGTGTTAAAAAACAACAAACAAAATTGGAAACGAGAAGAGTGGTGCCTCAGGAGGAAATAACAGCATTGGGACACTCGGCAAGCTATGACGGAGCCAGGCAGCCCCGCACAGGAAATGCACGTTACTGCCGTGAGCACCGCCAAGAATGTGGACATCACGTTCATAGTGTGCGGCCCTCCCGGGCCCTTTGATATCAACATGCCCTCACGTTCAATAGAAGACATTTCCTGTGCATTTCACCTCTTCCCTGATCCCCAGGAAGTCCTAGGCAGGAATTCTGGCTGAATCTGCTTCCATTTCTAAATCCCATATTTGGTCAAATCCAATTATGTTGCCCCTTCAAGATTTCAATCAGAAACACTTGTATTTGAATTGAAAGGCCATAATGTGCTTACAAAGAAATATATCCATAAAAACACATTATACTTCATTAACAGTTATCTATTGACCAGGTGCGGTGGCTCACGCTTGTAATCCCAACACTTTGGGAGGCCAAGGCTGGTGGATTACTTGAGGTCAGGAGTTCGAAACCAGCCTGGCCAACATGGTGAAACCCTGTCTCTACTGAAAATATAAAAATTAGCCAGTTGTGATGGCACGTGCCTGCAGTCCCAGCTACTCAGGAGTCTGAGGCAGAAGAATCACTTGAACTCAGGAGGCGGAGGTTGCAGCGAGCCAAGATCGCGCCACTGTACTCCAGCCTGGGCAAGAGAGCAAGACTCCATCTCAAAAAAAAAAAAAGTTATTTATCATGATGTATATTACATTAGACAAGCTAGTTGGGGGGGAAAAAAACCCTAAAAGTAAGTATCAATAACTTTCTGAAAGATCACTTCTGTTAATCCCTATTAAAGCCATCAAATCTTTTTCTCTAGCTATCTGAAAAAACCATCCAGGCAAAATGATACTAAATTTTTGGTTCTTATTCCCTTTTCCTGTTTCACTAGGAGCAAACAAAATCTATGTGGTTTCATTCATTTTCCTTTTTCATTCTTTCGGAGTTCTGGTCCTCCCAATAAGCTGTCCTGTGGGTGGAAATGTTTTTCAAAGAGAGGATAAGGTTGTTCTATCCCACTGCAAACTCACCCAGTGCCCAACTGCAGGGTTGCTGAGTCAGTGGTGCAGAAAAGCAAACCACAGGTGATAGTTTCCCAAAGTTTCCCACAGTGGGTTCCAGGCCAAGTTGTCCAGCCTCTTTCTGAGTTAATTCTATCTCTGCAAGTGCTGTGTTGAAGACGGAATTTGTTTCCTCCATGAATACATCCTTGTTCTGGTTTTAACATCTGTGGGTTTATATATAAGGGGTGAATGAATTTTAAAGGTTGGACGATCCCATTAAAAAGAAGTATTAACAGGATCTTTTGAGTTCCTGGATCAAGTCACCCTTAACCACATGATACAAGAAAACATGTAGGGACACACCAAAGCTTCCTGGGCAAGTTGGAAAAAGGAGGATTTCCCTTTTAATTTACAAAGCAGAGTTAATCAGCCAGGCTCACATCTTACATAAGCAGACTTGGGTCAAAGACAACGTCAACCAGAAACATCAATCACAGTGAGTGTGCCAGGAGCTGTGCCCACCCCTGCTGGGCACTCCTCTGATCCGGTGAGGAAACCCTCTTATTATCCTCACTTGATAGTGAGGGAAACTAAAGTCACACAGCTAACATGAGAAGGTGCTGGATTTGAATCCAGAGCCTGTGGCTGAACTGCCCTTTAGTGATGAAAAGGAGATTTTTAAGGAAAGTGGGAAAAAAAAATTAAAAATATAAATATAAAATGTATATTTTTTCCCTGAAAAAAGTTTCAGGGAAATATTTGAACCTGAAACTTAATAAAGTGATTAGGGGAGGATGGATGTTTATATAAATCAGGGTAAATCATGCTTATGTAAATCAGCCTAGTAATTGGGGACCTGGGCGTGACTGTCATATCACCTTATTTCAATGGACCAAAAACACGTTATACTTTCGTTTTTTAAACAAATCTATTTTAAGTTACTAATACCATTTCTTTCAACAAAGGTAAAAACAAAGAATCACTTGAATCGTTTATCTGCCACTGAATTTATTTTTTAAGTCAAACTTTTCCCACTGATTTATAATTTCAGGAATGCTGAAATTTTTGTATAAAAAATTCATATTTGTATAAAAATATTTGTATGAATATTTGTATAAAGGTGATTTAGTGTTTCATCTTGCATAAAACAAATTTATCCCATTTCACTGCCTCATGCTCCCGTTTAATAGAATACTTCCCACTTAAAAAATACATCCCACTTCACGTGCTGGGATTCGCACTTAACAAAAGATCTGATTAATCCCTGAGGCATGACAAAGACTCTGCCCTTGATCAAATGTTAGGTTCCTCAGAGTCCTCTTCTCCAGGAGGCCTCATCCTCAGGTTCTGTCTCCTCTCAGTAATTTTCCTCCATTACCCACTCTGCCTCTTGACTATAATCTACAGCTGTCTTTGCTGTTTTCGGAGTTGAGCCCTATCTCTCTCCCCTACTGTGACGGTCGTGACCCCTCAAAATGGTCCTGAATAGTGTCTTCCTTACGTGTTTTTTTTTTTTTTTTTTTCCGGAGTCTTGCTTTGTCTCCAGGCTGGAGTGCAGTGGCGCGATCTCAGCTCACTGCAAGCTCCGCCTCCCGGGTTCACGCCATTCTCCTGCCTCAGCCTCCCGAGTAACTGGGACTACAGGCGCCCGCCACCACGCCCGGCTAATGTTTTGTGTTTTTAGTAGAGACGGGGTTTCACTGTGTTAGCCAGAATGGTCTCGATCTCCTGACCTCGTGATCCGCCCGCCTCGGCCTCCCAAAGTGCTGGGATTACAGACGTGAGCCACTGCGCCCGGCCGAGAATTTTTTCTTTAACGGGCAGAGCAACTCGCCACCGACCCTACTTGGAAGTATCTTAGTGAAAGTTTTCATATAATGCAAAGCTATTTGACTTTGAAAACCAAACTTCAAAATAAGACTGCTCCAAGAACATTCCAGGATATTGTCTTTCTCTCCTCTCCCCAAGTGGTCTGCAGTAATTCTGGAATGATTCTCAGAACATTCCAGAATGTTCTCTCTCTCCTCTCCCCAAGTGGTCTCCTTCATTCCTACAACACTCAGAGATGATTTTCAGTCATTCCAGAAGGATTCCAGAATGTTCTCTCTCTCCTCTCCATTGGTCTCATTCATTCCTACAGCACTCAGATGATTCTCAGCCATTCTCCCAGGGTCCCCCCAGCATGGGCCCCATCACCCCCAAACTGCCCCCACAGAGAGTTTCCTGCCTCTTCTCTTTCCTCTCCAATTCAATACTACCAGTCACTTCCCCATTGAAAACTCCCCCGTGTCATTCAACATCATGAATAAGTTCCAAATTCCCTAGCTCTGGACCATCGAATCCCTTCCAGCATCCCTAAACAGATCCTGGGTTCCAGAACCTTCTGGTCTCTTCACTTGCTCTTGACATCATGGCCTCCCGGAATATCGCGATGCCAGCTCCCACCCACCTGAATCTCCACAGTTTCGCCCCATTCTTCTGACTTCAAACACATGCCGAGCTGTACTGTGGTTCTCTCTCCTCCCCTGTGGGTCAGAAGAGTCCCAAGGGGAGGAACTATTTTATTTCTTCACCACCCACAGTGCGTAGCACAATGCGTTAGTCATGGTGGGTATTCGGTAAATATGTATTGAACAATTGAACAAATGTCACCATTGAATTCAATAGAATGGGAAACAGGGAAAGCATCTTAAAATACTGATTTTCTGGGAGAACTTTTTTTAATTGCCAGATGAAAATTTTAAATCATACAAAGCACACAGGTGCCCCCTTGTGGCTGCGAAACAGTGCAGCATCACCAACAAAAATGGCTGACTCCCAGAGTATGAGAAAGAGGGAGAGATTAGGTTAATCAGTTCAATTAGTTTAGTTCTGAGATGTCCAGCCTGGAGTCTTTCTTCCCTGTAACAACGGGCGGGTGTACATCGAAACCATTCCAATCACAAGCCTAAGGTCTACACAAGCAGCTCAGTAGCTGTTGTTACTCTGAGAACTCAGCTCCTTTGTATGCCTGGCAGGTAACCGGAGCTGTGGCTACAACAGGGGGTTTGACTGGGCCCCTTCAACTTAATTAAAGGAAACGTCAGAAGCACAACAATCGGCTGCAGGGTGGGACCTTGATTGCATCATGGTTAAAATAAACCAGCAGTAGGAGACGTTTGCGAGAGTCCACAAAAAAACCTGTACATGAAAATGTTCATAGCAGCTTTACTCATCATCGCCAAATGGAAGATTCAGCCTAAATGTCCCTCAACAAGTGATGGATGAGTAAATGGTGGACACACCATGTGACAGGCTTCTCCATAACAATAAAAATCAGAGGCTATTGTGACACACACGACATGGGTACATAACAAAAGCATTATGCCATGTGAAAGCCTTACACAAGGGCACCATGCTATTTATATGAACTTCCAGAAGATGCAGTGATAGGAAAAAGTCAAATCAGGGGTTGTGTGGAGTGGGGGGATTGACTGGGAAGGGACATGGGGAACCTTCTGGGGTGATGAAAATGTTTGGTATCTTCACAGGGGTTTGGGTTAGACAGCTAACTATTTGCTCAATTCATCAAATATTATACTGGAAATTTGGGTCTTTTATTTATATGTCAATTTTACCTCAAAAGGAAAGAACCTAACAAATACTGGACTCCAGCAAATGATACTCATGCTGAAGTGTTTAGGGAGAAGGGTGCTGATATCTGCATCTCACTCTGAAATGCACTGAAAAATTAAGATGGATTAATGGGTGACTGGAAAGATGGATAGACGGACAGGTATACAAGAAAGCACACAGCCAAATGGTAATTCCACAACTAGGTGGTGGACATATAGATGCTCACTGTAAGAGTCCTTCAATTCATCTGATGTTTGAAAA
Source organism: Pan troglodytes (assembly GCF_028858775.2). Lineage (NCBI taxonomy): Eukaryota > Metazoa > Chordata > Mammalia > Primates > Hominidae > Pan > Pan troglodytes. The sequence continues at coordinate 130,859,505 of NC_072408.2, read as the reverse complement.
TGTTTTTATGATAAAATCTTGGAGGAAAAGACATTGGGAATAACTGGGGATATCTGAATATCGACTGCGGGTTAGATAATTCAATACTAGGGATATCTGAATATTGACTTGGTGTTAGATGATTCAGTGAATTGCGTTAATCTTTTATGTGTGATAATGATGGTGCCATGGTTAGTAGGAAGATGTCCCTATTTTTAGAGACACATTCTAAAGTATTTAGAGGTGTTATAACATCTGAAATATGCTTCAAAATACTCCAGGGGGCAGAAAATGAAGCTAATATTGCAAAGTGTTGTAATGATGACACCCACGTGATGAACTTAGGGGTGTCAGTTACACCATTTGCTCTCCCTGTTCATGAGAAGGAGGACATGCTCTCCCAAGGAGCCTGGACTGCAGCATTTGAAGTTCTGTCTCTTCTGTCTTGTCCAGCTGCCTGCTGACATTTTTCCTTTTAAAATTTACATAGTTAACAATTTGCTAGCCTGATAATGAGCATGAAGACAGAAGAGAAATTCAAAGAGAATGAGTGAGACGAGAAAATAAAAGATAACAAAATTAACCAGTCAGAATGACGAAAGGCTTAGAAAAAGGCTGGGTAACCGGGAAGGAGGGAGCGTGTGGGTCCTCGTGTCCCAGGACGTCTTCATGACGTGCCCCTCCGACCCCTCCTGCCTTTCTCGCTGGCTTCACCAGGTATCTCTCCAAAGTCAAGGCCTCAATGGTGCGCACCACACCCTATCAGCCAGCAGGGTCCCAGGTCCTCCCTCCCATCTCTCCTCTCCAATCGGCCTTCTCCAGCTCTGCGGCCACATCACATCTCAAGAGTCTGTCAGTTCAACTTTTGCGGGTCTCCCAAAGGGTCTGGTGTAAGCCCCTTCCGACCTATCCTATAATCTCCTGCCCAAGATATTTCCTGATTATTTTTCTCCCCAATGCCTCTGTTGCGGAGATTTAATTTTAAGCGCTCTAGCATGGAGCCCCTGGCAAGGGAGATAAAAAGGGCTTTAGCGTCTCCCGAGGCCCGGTTTAGAATCCCAGATCCATCACTTACTTAAATGGGGAATTTGGACCAATCAGTGAACCTCGTGTTCCGCAATTTCCTCCTCTGGAAAATGGGCATGTCAATTGGGATTGAAAGTTACAGCAGCACAGCGCCGCCTGCTCCTGGAATGCACAAATGGCGCGTTTCTTTATTTTGCATGCCCACAGCTGGGCATTTGAGACTCCTCCCTAACCCTCTAACCATATTGCTCAGACAATTCAAATTCCAGCAACAACGAGATACTTACAGTTCCCCAGACGCAGGCTGTGACTTCATGCTTCAGTTCTTCATGTAAGTTTACAGTTTTCAAAGTGGGGTCCCTAGAACAACAGCATCAGCATCCCCTGGGAACTCGTTAAAAACAAAAACAAATTCCCAAGCCTTACCCCAGACCCAGTGAATCAGAAACTGGGGGGCAAGGCCCAGAGATTGGTGTTTTCATGAGCCCTCCAGGTGGTTCTGATGCAGGCTTAATGTTGAGAACCACTGGTATATATTCTCTCCTCTGCTTAAAGTGTGCTTTCTCACTGTACCTGTCAAGTGAACTCCTACACATCCCTCAAAGCCCTTCTGTAGAAAGCCTCTCCTGGCTCCCAGGACCCTAGATAGGGTGATTTTCAGCCCCTAGCAAGGTGATCCTCACTTCTTCAGGGCTGTCCCAGAAGTAAAACTACTGGGTCATCTGGTAGTCTGGGGCATGTGGCTTTTTAGTTAGTTTTGTCCTCTCACTTTCGCAAGTCCCTGGACACTCTGTCCACGTCCTGTGCTTGAATGGGGCTGCATGTCTCCTTCCCTTTGAATTGCTGTAAGACAAGATGTCAACCTCTAAAATATAAAGATGGTTTATATTCCACACATCGATGCCTTGAAGGGAAGGAGAGAAGGCAGAGGAGAAGGAATTTTTCTAACCACTGAAGGCTCAAAACTTCCCATCTCTAGACTAAAACCTGCTCTTCCAAGCTGCTGTGCCACATCGCCATCTTTTAAGTCTCCTTATGTTCTTAGCAGAGCTTTCCTCTGTCAGATCATAGTCATTGATGAACTCCACAGGAAAAAGAGAACGGAAGATCATGTGCACCTGTTCACCCACGTGCTTGGGATTTTTAGAGCCAAAAAGAACCACTTTATCAATAGGCTGCCTTCTCAGAGGTGGTTCTTGGCATGTTTCACCAAGCAGTTGTTTAGAGTTTTTAAAACACTCCCATTTGTGGTATGATTGATACACAATGGCCTGAGCTCTCAGAAGGGAATCTGTGTCTTCAGTCCACGGCACAAATGAAGTAATTGTTTCTAATCTGATGTCTCCACTAGACTATCAACTTCCTTTTTTATTTTCCCAAAGAAATTGCCTGAGGAAATCACATCACGCTTTTATTTTGTATATCACATCACCTCCTACAAAAGTCTTATTAGCATTATTATATCTTTTTTTTATTTTGCAAGTGAGTGATCATTAAAGAACTAGCCTTGCTATATAGTTCATAGAATTTACAAAGAATTTAAATAGATGAAACAAAGTAAATGTGTTTGGGTCATCAGGTTCAACATTTAAATGAGATAAGAAAGGCTGGGGCTGAGCACAGTAGCTCACACCTTTAATCCCAACATGTTTGGGAGGCCAAGGTGGGAGGATTGCTTGACGCCAGGAGTTGGAGACCAGCCTGGGCAACATAGTGAGACCCTGTCTCTACAAAAAATACAAAAATTAGTGAGACGTAGTGGTGTATGCCTGAGGTCCCAGCTCCTCAGGAGGCTGAGGCAGGACGATCACTTGAGCCCTGGAGTTCGAAGTTACAGTGAGCTATGATCGCACCACTGCACCACAGCCTGGACAACAGAGCAAGACACTGTCCCTAAAAAAATGAACTAAAGACAAATTTTTACAAAGGCATAAAGAGAGAAGGGGTTGAAACTGGAGACCACAGGGTTCTGTGACTCCTGGAGTGGTTGCTTTTACAGCATTGTGGTGAGTCAGAAAAATGTTTTATGGACAAATTTAAAAACTGTCTTTTAAAAGCAATTCAGAGAACAAAGTGGAGGGTGGTAGTTTTTGTCCTCCCTTAAAGAAAAAAAGTTAAGGAAAAAAGTTTAGAAAGTTGTATGTGGCTGGGGGGTAGATAAAGAATCCAAAGCGTAGCTCCCAACCCCACCTCTTTTGACCACTAGAGGGGGCACATACATCCCTTCATTCCCAGACAGCTCCCTGCATCGTTTCCGAAAGCTGTACTTGAAGTCACCCAGGGCTTAATTTTCAGCCTCTGTTCACGCAGCATAGACTTGTCAGGTCTTTATAATGCTCAGTGTCTCTTATTTCTCTTTGTACGATAACTTTGGCATTTAACTTTTCCATGCTAATCAAATATACCTCCAGGGTTTGGTTTGGTTTTTTGTTGTTTTAAAATAGACCAACGCTAATAAAGGCAATAGCAACTCTAGTCCCAGGAAAATGGGAACAACAGAGCGAATCCTCCAATCTTAGACTTGTTTTGTTTTGTAAAAGAAAAACAAACACCTCTCACTATGTTGTGTTCTTTAAAAATACTCACAATAGGCCGGGTGCAGCGGCTCACGCCTGTAATCCCAGCACTTTGGGAGGACGAGGCGGCGGATCACGAGGTCAGGAGATCGAGACAATCCTGGCTAACACGGTGAAACCCTGTCTCTATTAAAAATACAAAAAATTAGCCAGGCATGGTGGCGGGTGCCTGTAGTCCCAGCTACTTGGGAGGCTGAGGCAGGAGAATGGCGTGAACCTAGGAGGCGGAGCTTGCAGTGAGCCGAGATCGCGCCACTGCACTCCAGCCTGGGCAACAGAGTGAGACTCCGTCTCAAAAAAAAAAAAAAAAAAAAACCACAATAGCAAAGACATGGAATCTACCCAAATGTCCCTCAAAGATAGACTGGATAAAGAAAATGTGGTACATATATACACCATGGAATACTATGCAGCCATAAAATGGAACAAGTTCATGTCCTTTGCAGGGACATGGATGGAGCTAGAAACCATTGTCCTCAGCAAACTAACACAGGAACAGAAAACCAAACACTGCACCTTCTCACTTATAAGTGGGAGCTGAGCAATGAGAACATACGGACACAGGGAGGGGAACAACACACACTGGGGCCTATTGGTGGGGACAGGGCAGGGAGAGCATCAGGAAGAATAGCTAATGCATGCTGTGCTTAATACCTAGGAGACAGGTTGATAGGTGCAGCTAATCACCATGGCACACATTTACCTATGTAACAAACCTGCACATCCTGCACATGTACCCCGGAACTTAAAAAAAATACCCCAAACAAATGATACAAAGAACATAAGCTCTTGAGTATATGAATAACACTCAACCACCCATGAGTGAATCAGCAACTTCTATTCTGCACGAAGGAAAACAAAAATGAACCCCAGGTTGGCTTTTTTCCATTTGATTATTGGTTCTTTCTCAACCACCTATGTAACTTCAATTTACTTAATATAAAGTCAATTATATAATTCAAAACTAAATCATGAAGCCAAATAAAGTATAATTAATTCTAAAGCCACGTGTCTATTTTATTATTCCCTGCTCATGGGGATTATCCAAGTCATCGCATCTACCATCCCTCTGCATATTAAATTTGTATATTAAAGCTGTGTCAATATTCAGAGGCAATTATCAAGAGGGACTAGAGAACTTGGAGGGGCTTGTAAACTGTTCTGTGCATTTTGTCTGAGAGTGTCAGAAAAAGAAAAGAGATCCTGGCCGATACCGAAGTGCTGAAGAAAACCACAAGTCATTTGACTGCAAGCTCCCTGATGACAAAGGCCTCTGAGCCTGCAGGAATTCCCTGCATGGAGCCTGTGAGGCTGACAGCAATTGATATTTCCCAGGCATCTTGCAGCCCGAGGATCTCTCGGGGATCTTGATTAGGACTTTGTTGGGACAGACACACGCTAGAAGGAGATGAGTCACGTGCTTTCCTGTCGCTCTGCCTCGGGGAGGTCAAATGAGCTGGCCAGTGTGAAGCCAGGGCACTGGGGAATTGGATGAAGACCCCAAAATGCTGACTCTCCTACCCGGACTTTTTGTGACATGAGATCAGCTAGTTAACGCCTAAGATTCTGTAACCTGAGATGAGATCGTATGAGTTTTGCTGTCTTTTTTTTCCTTTCCTCAAAATTACTGTTTGATACATATCATTTTTACTTACTCACGAGGGACAGAAATTTCCCCGGGGCTTGTCTAGTTTGATACCTTTGCTAACTAAATCTGTGGAGGTGAACGGTCAGTCTGCACTCCCTTGAACCTGGATGAGAGGGGTCTCTGTCCTGGGCCCCGTGCTTTAGAGGGCCCCACTCACAGCCTCTCCAGGGTCAAGGGAATGTGCCAAACCGGAATGTTGCTTCCGTATCAGGCTCCAAATTTCCTAGCACTGGAGGTTCCTTCTGAAACAGCGCAGGCGTTCCTTCAGGGCCTGCACAAACCCGTTCTTCAGATGCAGCCTCCGAAGAGCAGGCCGCTGGTACCCACGGCCCTGCCCATGGGCCTGCAAAGGGGCAGCTATGGGGTGGTGTGGAGGGATGGCCGGAGCTCGAATCATGGGCTGGGTGTCCACATGTGTGGACTCCAGGAGGACTCGGGTGGGGCAGGAAGGGATGTGGAGCAAAAAGGGACACAGGCAGGTGGGACACATGCCAGCCCCTACTGCCCACCACAACCCAGGGGGAGCTCAGGAGTCCCCGCATCCCAAAGGCCAAAGCTTGGCCTTCCAGGTGGTTCTGAAGAGTTCATTGTCAGAACCGCTTTGTTAACTTGATTTGCTTTGCTAACTTGATTTATAACTTTTTTTAAAAAAAAGAGACAGGGTCTCACTCTGTCACCTAGGCTAGAGTGTGATGGCGTAATCATAGCTCACTGCAGCCTTGAACCCCTGGGCTCAAGAGATCCTCCTGCCTCAGCCTCCCAAGTAGCTGGGATTATAGGTGTGTGCCACCATGCTTGGCTAATTTTTAATTTTGTAGAGATGGGGTCTCACTATGTTCCCCAGTCTGGTCTCCAACTCCTGGCCTCAAGCGATCTTCCTGCCTTGGCCTCCCAAAATGCTGAGATGGCAGGCATAAGCCACCATGCCTGCCTTGATTTATGACTTTTAAAGGTGGGTCTCCATTTGTACTCTTGCCCAGCCCCCCAACACATCAAGGGCAGGCCAGTGACACGTTAATGTGAAGTCATTACTTGCACGTCTCTGCGGGGTCTATTCCAAGATACAACCTGCAGATGAATGCACACACAGAAAATGTATAAACAATAAATAAATGAAAGAATAATTAAAAATATTATTTCTCCCTGGTAACCTGCTTCCGACAAATTTCAAAGAAACTGTTACATAGAGGCTGAGTGTGGTGGCTCACGCATGTAATCCCAGCACTTTGGGAGGCTGAGGCAGATGGATCACTTGAGGCCAGGGGTTTGAGACCAGCCTGAATATCGTGAAACCCTGTCTCTACTAATAATACAAAAATTAGCTGGGTGTAGTGGCACACGCCTTTGGTCCCAGCTGCTTGGGGGAGGCTGAGGCAGGAGAATGACTTGAACTGAGGAGGCAGAGGCTGCAGTGAGCCGAGATCATGCTACTGCACTCCAGCCTGGGTAACAGAGTGAGACTCATCTCAGAAAAAGAAAGGAAATTGTTACACAGAGGCAGAAGGAGCATATGGAATTTGGCCACGCTGGGTGTTACTGGTTTCAACTAAATTCTACCAAATCCCAAGGCAAACTTCCAGCAAAGCAAGGTGACTGGCGAGCTGATGGGGTCATTTGTAAAGAAATGCTGATGCTCTCAAATGTGTACAAGCACCAAGATGCCAGCTGAGAGGGCTCCAGGAAGTTGGCTAGCAAGGGCACGCCTCTTTCCCTCTGTTCATCTGATTGTCAAGAACTCACCGGTGTGCAGAAGAGTTGGCGATCCTCACAAGCCCCAGGCTTGTAGCTTGTGACTATTTGCTTTCAGAGAAAGGGAACTAAAAGATGCTTTTTCCCCCTCCTGCTTTTGCTTGGCCCTGGCTCCCTGCAAAATCTACCTGAGCAGGTCTGGAGTCACCAGGGACCACCTCCCAGTGCCTTCAAACACGGGGCTCTTGGGCAGCACTCTGGGACCTCAGCGCTTCGCCTGCCGGCAAATGAACACCACACCGCTGCCAACCCACTGCTGCCACCACGCTTCCAGCTACAGCCACGTCTGCCAGACCCTGCTCCCTCTGCCAGATGCAGGCTCAGCTGTTGTCACCTTCACTGGGACAGCCAGCTCTGACGGGCAGTGCCAGCCTTTCTGCAAGATCACAACACTTGGGACCACTGCCACTTCCTGGGGATAGTAATAATAACAGCTAAGATCTACTGAGCCCTTGCTCCGTGCCAGACACCAGCTGAGGACTTCACTTGCTTAAGCTCACTTCAGCCTCGCAGCCATCCGGAGATAAATACCGTCATTCGTCAGTACAATACTTTACAGATGAGGAAACTGAGGCTCAGAGAGGTAAAGACACTTGCTCAAGGTCACACAGCTAGATGTGGTGGAGGGACTTTGAGTCTGGGCTCACCACACTCTGCATCCAACCCTGCAGCACCTTGGGTGCTGCCACGCCCTCGGGCTCAGCTGCTGCTCCCAGTTGCCACCCCCAAGTCTGCCCGGCTCCCCTGGAGTCCCTGGCTCTCCCACACCGTGTGGCTTGGCTGCCTCTGGTGGAGCAGCGTCACTTTGGCCATGTCAATGCCAGCCTCCCCGAGGACCGCGTCTTCTTGGCACTTCTATCTCTAATGGATCTGTGACAGGGGAAGACTTATGACTATGTGATGTCCTTGTCGTCTTCTCCCTCAGACCCCAGCCACTGCCATCCTCCTTGACCAGGCCCTTGTGGAGAGAGAGAAAGAGACAGACACAAAGACAGAGAAAGACAAAGAGACAGGGACACAGACAGACAGGGAGAGAGAGGGAGATAAAAAGAGGCAGAGACAGAGAGACAGATGAACAGAGACAATACAAAAACAGAGTGACAGAGACAGGTGGATGGAGGTAAGAGATGGAGAGGCAGACACAGGCCCACAGGGCAGCAGGGAGGCCCTGACGATGGCTGCAGTCCTGCAAGCAGGAGGTGGCGGTGGCTCGGAAGAGGGTTTTAGCTCAGAAGATGGGAACAGATGCAGGGTGTATTCTGAGGACAGAATTGACAGGGCTTGCTGACAGATGTGAAAGGAAAAGGGAAGTGAAGGAGGCTGCTGGGTGTGGGGCCTGGACACTCACTGCAGGGAGGCGTCATTCACTGCGACTGATAAGCAGTGTCACAGCCAGTTTTGTGTGTCAGCTTGGCTTGGCATGGTTCTCAGATATTCGGTCAAACACCTGCCTAGATGTTGCTGTGGTATTTTTGGGATGCGATGAACACTGAAGTCAGTAGCCCCTGAGTGAAGCCAAAGACCTGCCAGGCTATGGGTGGGTCTCACCTAATCAGGTGAAGGCCTTGGGAGAAAAAGACTGAGGTTCCCCGGGAAGAGGGGATTCTGCCTTCAGACAGCCTTCAGGCTGGAGCGGCAACATCCACCCTTCCCTGGGGCTCGGCTGCCAGCCTGCCCTGCAGATTTTAGACTTGCCAGCCTCCACAACTGCATGAGTCAGTTCCTTAAAATAACCTCCTGTCTATATAGAGAGAGACTATGCATATATATAGCCTGCTCACGGATGACACACACATCCAGGACTCTCCTTTGAGATCCACAGTTGCAGATTCTGCCGACTTGAGTGTCTTCTTCGATGTTGGGAAGCAATTCAACTCAAAGTCATTCAAACCTGGTCCTCTCCTGATGCTTCCTCCTTTAAAAAGTGGCACGACTCACCATCCCATGGCATGAGCCAGACACTGGGAATCTTCCTGGACGAGTCCTTCCGGCTTACTCCTTGTGGTGGGCAGACTCATGGTCCCCAAAGGTGTCCACGCCCCAATCCCCAGAATCTGGGAATGTTACCAACATGGCAAAAGGGGCCCTGCGGATGTGATGAAGGACCTTGAGAAGGGAGATGGTCCTAGATGATCTGAATGGCCCCTGTGTCATCATAAGGGTCCTCCTAAGAGGGAGGCAGGTGGCTTAGAGTCAGAGGAGGAGACGTGGCCACAGAAGCAGAAGTCGGAGTGTTGGGGCCAAGGGACAAAGGAACACGGATGCCTCTAGAAGCTGGAAAAGGCAAGGAAGGAGATGCTCTCTGAAAGCGGCTGGAGGGTGCACAGTCCCAACACCTTGGACCTACTCCAAACTTCTGACCCCCAGAACTACTAGAGAATACATTTACTTTAAGCCTCCAAAATGTGTGGTGATTTGGGACAGTGACGATAGGAAACTAACATGCACTCCAAATCCAATCCAGCAAGTTCTATGGATTGTTCCTCCCAAATCTCCCTCCTGTAGATATGCCTCTGCCCATCTCTGCCACCGCCTGCCCCCAGGGCTGGCCTCCTCACTTCTCAGCTACTGTGCAGCCCTTTCCTTGGTTCATTATCTCTGTGCCTTCCCTCCCACCTCCAAAAAGTGGAGACCCCTCTCCACTGGGCAGCACTGCCCCCACCTAACTGGAACCACTTGGGGGGAGTTGGGGGCTCCCACTTTCCTTGGATGAGACTGAAACCCTAACCAAGGCCCTGAAGGGCCATCCCTTCCCTGCTTCTCCAAGCTCCCTTCCCCGACACTCCGCCTCCTTCCCTGCCCTGTCTCAAGGTCCTTCCTTCCGTCTGTCAAGCAAGCCCCTCCAACCCAGGCCTCTGCATGTGCTGCTCCCCGTCAAGCGCCTCCCCTTCCTCTCCACCTCATTAGCACCTCTGACCCTTCACTGCTGCCTTCCCTTTGTCAAGAAGGCTTGCTCTGCTCTGTACGAGGGTCAAATCCTGTGGGGATCCCACGATGCGTATGTCCTTCAAAACATCACCTTGTACATAAATATATACAATTTTTATCAATCAAAATAAATAAGAGGAAAAATAGGGACTGAATATAGCTTTTAGCACAGCCACGGAGCTAAAATATTTAAAAAGCCAGAGTTGCCCATCAGCATGTCACACCCGCAGTGGGCCCCCCGCCATCCCTGTGACAACATGACAAAAGGGGCCCTGCAGATGAGAGGGGTCTCCACCCTGCAGAGCGTGACCTCCACGCAGGCAAGGCTGTGTTTGTTCTCGTCCGTGCCGCCCTTGAAGGGTGCTTGGTGCATGGCAGATGGGTGACCATGTGTGGGGTAAATCAGTAAATCCAGATGAGCTCCGAGCATGAGCAGCTCCTCTCCAACCCACGTTCAACTGCGCAGCCATGGGGAAGGTGGTCCTCTAGCTTCCTCTCAGGGCTGCCACCTCTTCCCCCTCTGAATTATTCCAAAACAACTTGGAAAATTCCAGAAAATGGGTTCCCTGGAGTCTTGCAGGTGGTCTCATGGGTCCACCACTATCTCCGCTCCATTGTCACTGGGGGAGCGCCGCTGACAAGAGGTTCCACCTTGCACAGCTCAGTGACCTAAAGTTGATCTAATGTCCTCTGTGGTTCCAAGGAGGGCGGGCCACATGGCCCGGGGGCCCTGGCTTGGTGCCCTGGCCCATGCAGCCATTCCCTAAGGCCCAGATACCCAGGACCTGATTCATTCTTGTGAACCTGCAATGTTCTTCCCTTCTGTCCCTCCTGGGAGCATGTCCTCAGGGGCATGCAGCTTCTCTCTTTACTGCAGGAACAAGAAAGGCCTCTCTACGTCCACATCCCAGCCCAAGAGGGGTCTCCACCCAGCCCACACTGTCCTGCACCACCCCTTTCTGGAATACTAGCGCCCCTTGCCAGCCTCCCTGAGGGCAGAGCTGCCAGACTTAGCCAATAAAAACAGGACAGCCAGTTAAATGCATATTTCAGATTCACAAGAAATATTTTTCAATGTATCTAAAATTCAAATTTAACTAGGCAGTCTGCATTTTATCTGGCAACCCCAGCTAAGGGTGACTCCTCGGGCCCAGGGATGCGGGGCCCTCCCGCTGCCTGTAGGGCCTAGCAGTGCCGCACCCAGCTAAGGACAACCACAGAGCCTGGCCTCCAGCTTTCCTGAAGAGGAAGAAAGGAAAAACCACACGCTAACTCTTCAGCCATGCATCCTGTTACTTACATCTATGTAGTCAGGAGATAAAAGCAGGTTAAACTTCACTAGCAGGCCTCCGAGTCTTTCCCAGGTTCTGTGATGGTTGAGAACCACATTGCAATGTGTGTGGTTATCGGCGTGGGTCACAGTGGGTACAGCCAAAGATGGTATGAAGAAGAAATGGCCATTGCTAGATTGCTCTCTATAAGACATGGCAGGAATTGGGGGATTTAGGGTAAGCAGGCAGGTTAGGAAGGAGGGAGGAGATCAGGAATGGGGAAGGAAGCCAAGTATGGTGGCTCACGCCTGTAATCCCAGCACTTTGGGAGGCCAGGGCAGGAGACTGGCTGGAGGCCGAGAGTTCAAAATCAGACTGAGCAAAAAAGTGAGACCTCCCCTGCTACCTCCATCTCTACAAAAAGTTTAAAAATTAGCTGGGTGTGGTGGCACATGCCTACAGTCCCAGCTACTTGGGAGGCTGAGGCGGGAGGATTGCTTGAACCCAGAGGCTGAGGCTGCAGTGAGCTATGACAGCACCACTGCACTCCAACCTGGGTGACAGGGCAAGATCCTGTCACCACCCTCCCCAAAAAAGATAAAGAGAGGCCCGACAGCATCATGGGAGGTTATGGCCTGCTGTGAGGGCAGCTGTGGGACTCCTCAGGGACAGGAATGGCCAGAGACTGCAAGAACAGAAGTTCTATCATTCAACATGCAGTTCCTACATGCAGACGGAACCCTCCTGTTGCTATAAACCATCAGTAAAGGACACCCCCCGATACACAGCCTGAGTCCGCAGTGTCTATGGAGTAACACACAGGGCGGCAGAGTCATGAGAGTCAAGATGCAAAGCCGAGTCAGAACTCAGAAACAGCAGGATGTATGGACCAGCAGTGACTGTAAGAAATGGAAACACCCTGTCCCCTCCTCCAAAATAAGGTGTACCAATCCCTGAGGAATTGAGGTTTGTACTTATTTTACTTAAATTATAAAAACACAAACATACTTTATTTTTGGTATTTTCAACTGGCAATAGTATAACTCATTCGATTATTAGTATATATTGGCCAGGCGTGGTGGCTCACATCTATAATCCCAGGCGAGGAATTTGGGAGGCCGAGGTGGGTGGATCACCTGAGGTCAGGAGTTTGAGACCAGTCTGGCCAACATGGTGAAACCCTGTCTCTACTAAAAACACAAAAATTAGCTGGGCGTGGTGGCGCACACCTGTAATCCCAGCTACGCAGGAGGCTGAAGCAGGAGAATGGCTTGAACCTGGGAGGTGGAGGTTGCAGCGAGCCAAGATAACGCCATTGCACTCCAGCCTGGGCAACAAGAGCAAAACTCCGTCTCAAAAAAAAAAAAAATTAGTATATATCACCAAAAAAGGATAATGTGTTGAGTGTCCTTATTAAAAAGAGGAATTAACATTCAGTCAAAAAATTTATCCTGTGTTGTTTACAAAACACATACCTAAGACAAAATACAATCGAGTTTAAAGGGAAAGGATCAAACATTTCAGAATAAATGGGGGAAATCTGGGGAAAAAAGTAATAAACGACATGGCTGTGCAAATATTAAAGAATAAAAGCCCAGTAACTGGCCGGGCGCGGTGCCTCACACCTGTAATCCCAGCACTTTGGGACACCGAGGCGGACAGATCACGAGGTCAGATCAAGACCATCCTGGCTAACATGGTGAAACCTCGTCTCTACTAAAAACACAAAAAATTAGCCAGGCGTTGGGGTGGGCGCCTGTAGTCCCAGCTACTCGGGAGGCTGAGGCAGGAGAATGGTTTGAACTCAGGAGGCACCACTGCACTCCAGTCTGGGCAACAGAGCAAGACTCTGTCTCAAAAAAAAAAACAAAAAAAAAAAACAAAAACCCCAGTAATTAAAAGTTGGGATTTGGCTGGAACAGAAATAGATCCAAATAAGAATTTGACTTGTAATATAGTTGGCATTTCAAATCCGTGGAGAAAAGATTTAGTAAGTAGTCATAGAATAACTGACTAACCAGCCAGGGAAATTTTAACAATTTGAGTCTACTGTATTCCTTACAGAAAAAAATAAAAAGATTGTGGATGGATCAAAGATGTAAATGTAAAAAACAAAAGCCTAAAAGTAGTAGAAGAAAATACAGGGGAACTTCCATCAACAGAGGCCTAGTGATACATACTGAGGCCTTCCATATGGTGGGAAGTAATGGAGCCATCAAAAAAAAAATGCAAGCACTGGTAGCTAACAGTCACTAGGAGCACTGCTCACTGAAAATTGACATTGCTACAGCACAAGCACAGAATGCAATCATGTTCTCGGGAAACAGCAGGATGTGTGTGCACACCTCCATTTGCGTATACAGGAACTATCTCAGGAAAGCCACACTGGAAAGTGGCTGCTCTGGGGCAGGGGATCTGGGAATCAAGAATGAGAGTCAGGCTAGACTATTCTCTGAATTGTCTGATGTGTGCATACTTTTCCCCAAATACAAAATTACTAAAAGATAATTTTAAGAGATAAACATATCTTAGTCAAACACAACAAAATTAGGAGTGAAGGTAGGTATATCAATGTAGAACTCAAGCAAACACCATTGAACAGGATGAACCTGGTATTTTACACACATAAAAAGCCCAACTGAGGCCGGGTGTGGTGGCTCACGCCTGTAATCCCAGCACTCTGGGAGGCCGAGGCGGGTGGATCACAAGGTCAGGAGATCGAGACCATCCTGGCTCACATGGTGAAACCCCATCTCTACTAAAAATACAAAAAATTAGCCAGGCGCGGTGGCGGGTACCTGTAGTCCCAGCTACTCGGGAGGCTGAGGCTGGGGAATGGCGTGAACCCTGGAGACGGAGGTTGCAGTGAGCCGAGATAGCACCACTACCGTCTGGCCTGGGCAAAAGAGTGAGACTCCATCTCAAAAAAAAAAATTAGCTGGGCATGGTGGCTGGTGTCTGTAATCCCAGCTACCTGGGAGGCTGAGGCAGGAGAATGGCTTGAACCCAGGAGGCAGAGGTTGCAGTGAGCCGAGATCGCACCATTGCACTCCAGCTTGGGCAACAGTGTGAGACTCCATCTCAAAAAAAAAAAAAAAACCTAACTGAAACAAAATCATGGATATTTATAAAGTGAACTGCACAGAATTAGAAATACAGAGAAAATTAAACCAGAAGCATAGTGGAAGAGAGTTCCCTTAAACGCTTTCAAGATCAAGTAGGAAAATAGTAAATGCAATACAAAGAATCTGAATAATACAATGAAGTTTAATGGTATCCATCTATTTACAACCTTTAATGCATAAAAAGTCTCATTTATTTGTCTAAATGAAATCAAATCCCGCCCAAGTCTGCTCTCACAGAATGTGCTTCCTGGGTGGTAACAAGACTGTCTAGGAGAGAGGCCTCTGCCCTGCCCTGTGCTGGTGGTGCTCAGCAGCCCGTGTGGAAGCCAGTGTCATCTACACAGATGCTAGCGGCCAGCCAGGAGGGCCCTCCTTCCTCCAGATCAGGCTTGCATGTGGCTATTTGTTCCCAGGGGCACAGCACTGAGTCCTCAGCAGCCAGGACCCATCCTGGCTCTCTCACTTCTGAAGCATCTCATATAAGGGGCTCAGTCCCCAGCATTCATGGAGCCTACCTCTCTTCCCAATCTCAGTAAATCCTTCTTTGCACTTTGTCTAGAAGCACCAGCCTCCCTCCTTTCCTTCTCTGGAAACTTCCAGCCAGTTGGTACAAGTGACTTAGACCAGAGATGGGGAAATTTTTTGGTAAAAAGCCAGAGAAAGAATATTTTAGGCTCTGGGGGCCATTCAATCTCTGTTGCAACTCTGCAATTCTGCTGTTGCAGCATCAAAGCAGCCACAGACAAGCCAAGAATGGATCAACATGGTTTTGTTCCCATAAAACTGTATTTATGGACACAGTGTGAATTTCATTAAGTTTTCATATTCAGAAAATATCAATGTGTCAAAAACCATTTAGAAATATACACATTTTTAGCTTGGAGGCTATACAAAAACAGGAGATGAGCTAGATTTGGCCCATGGGCCATAGTTTGCTGACCCCGAACTAGATCACTGAAAATAACGCCTATTGGGATTAATTCATGGGATTCTAGCAACTAAAAAAAAAAGTTTTAGAAAAAAGATAATAAGCCAAATTAAGGAAGGGAAGAGGATATGATTAGTGATAATAAAAGAAAGTAATAAATAAGACAGGAAAATACCCCAGCAGAAGTGATCACCAAAGCCAATGTCTGGTTCTTCGGGGGAGTGGAAGTAGAGAGGGTGGCAAGTCCAATAAAGAAAAAAATGGAAAATATAAACATACGATGGGAGATGTAAGATTTTATCAAAATGCCAATGAGATTTAAGAATTTAGAGTTATATACATCTCTAAAATATATTTGAAGGTCCCCAAAAAAGGGAGTTTTTTTCCTAGAAAACTATAAATTATCAAAAATAAGGGGGAAAGATCTAAATTGACCTATTAGTTTTGAAAAGAGTAAAAACACTGTCAAAGCTTCTAAGCTCCACCCTCAAGGATCTGAGCAATTTTGGATGAGTTCTATCACTTTCAAGGATCAGATGGTTGATTTAAACAATATGAGATGTTACCTTAATTTATGCTCCAGGCAAGTGAAGTGGGACACAGATTTTATTATTTTTTCTTGTATGAATACTGCCCATACAGTCCAGGGGCACAGATATTAACCTGTGCTATTTAATTTATTCCAGAATAAGGAGGATAGAAAGCTTTTAAATCCCTGATTAAATCAATTCATAACTAAAGAATCTCTCTTAAGGTTACACACGTGCAAATTTTCAAAAATCCACCAAAGGTGGAAGGATGTAATACTTTATGACCATAAAAGATGTTATCCTTATATTTCAAAATGACTCAGTACATTAACAAGGGAAAGGACCAGGAGCATATGATGATCTTGGTGAAGGCCCAAAAGTCATTTGGTAAAATTTAAAAATCCTGCAGTATTTTTTCCAGCTTGTTTGACTGCTTAGTTTCATATTCCTTATCTCATAAATGAATTGAAGGCTATGAAAGTTTTTCATTTCGGCCCCATCCACAAGATGTGCCCCACAGTGCCATCTCTGCCACTCATCTCTACTACACTTGATTTCCTCTTTATTTGTAACTTGGGATGAAATGGACAGGACTTTTGGCTCTTTCTCAGTGACTTCAATTTTTTATTACATTATAGTCAGAGAATATGACCTGTGAGATTTCTACATTTTGGAATCTGGTGAGATTTTCTTTCTGGCACAAAGCATGGTTAATTTCTATGACCATTCCAAGAAGATCTGCTGCACAAAGTTCACACACAGTGGACACATCAAGTTTGGTAACAGTGTTAGTTAAATAGCCAGATCCTTCTTTGTCTAGTTGATTTTCAAATTCTGATGAGTGATGGTTAACATATCTTGCTGTGACTGGGAATTGCTTAATTTCTTACCATGTTCTATCTTTCAAAGCTATGTTGTGAGCTAATGAAAGTATATAACTATCTTCTTGACAAATTATTCCTTTCATAAACGGACTGACAATACTACCACCAGTTGCTTTCTTTTAGCATTTCCTGATCTTTTTCAACCCCTTCACTGTCAGCCTTTTGGGTCACCCCTTTATTTTAGGTGGTCTCCCATAACCATCATATACACGTTTGTGATGTCATTTACAAATCAACTTGAAAATGTCCCTAAGTAGCTGAATTTAATCAGTTCACATTTACTATGATTAACAATATGCTTCAACTTACTCCTGCCATCTTATCCTTTCCTGTTTTTTTAATTTCTTCTCCTAATGTTTACTGGATCAAGTGAGGCAAGCAAAACACAGAGGATTCAGTTCTTTCCAGACACTGCCTGTTTCAACTATAACAATGTGGTAACAACAGCTCCAGGAAGCAGGGCTTGCTGCTCTACCAGACTCTCCCGTCATCCTCCACAGACTGTAGAAACAGGACTTACCCTTGAGACTAAGTCCCTGTGGGTCTTGACCTTATCTCAGAAAGGGGAGCGGGGGGCACACAGGGATGGAAGAGTATCAGGGGTAAAAAAAAAAAAAGACATTTTGGGGACAGACAGGATGAAGACTAAAGAGGACTGACTCAAACAGTCAGAGATCCCAGGCAAGTGAGGTAGGACATAAAAACTAGACATGAGAGAACATAGCATTGAGCAATATGAATAGGTTTATTTGAGAACCTAAATACAACCCACACCAGTACTGGGGCCCTCACCCATTTTACAGCAAGAACTGCCTCCTCTGTAACGAAGACAGATTCAGTTGAGATCTAGTGTTTTCCATTCAGGTAGCCAATTCCGTCCACATCCAGCCAGTCCCCTCTGAATACTCAATTGTCCTCACCTATATTCTTTTAATACACTGTTCGCAGAACTGTTGTCTTAAGCGTATGACATCGAAACTGCCACACAGCCTACCTCCTGGGCCCAGCATAACAACACATGCACATGTATCCTTCCATCTTATGCCAACGTCCTTTTCCCTCTTTCCTCACAACACAGCGTTGTGTTTTTTCCTCCGTTTATTATACCCATCATTTCCTATCCATTCCACTAACTGGAACTCTTAGGCACCCCTTTTGCCTCCCAAGATCCCCAAACAACGAGTAACCATATGCCAGCCAGTGTTCTTTATCTCTTAGAGTCACAAACATAAGGAAAGCCCCCTTTCCTAGAAAAATGCATAGACCTACAGGTACACAAAATTCTGCACATAACTTAAAAAGGTTCTAGACCTCCCCAAAAGCCGTCTGCAGGTCTTAGGTTTTAAAATTCTGTAAATACAACACCCCCACCATAATTCATGATGCAGAGAAGACCTGGATCAGGGCCAGCAAAGAATTAAGAGAGGGAGGGAAAGTCGGTCTCTCAGCGAAGCCATATTTAGACACAGTATTTAGGAAGGTACAGAGTCTATAAAATGCATACATCCACCTAAAAATACACAAAATCTGTATGTGCTACTTTACTCTAGAAATGCAGGTTATTTACATATGCCTAAATCTGAGCAATAAAATTGCTTTGGTATAAAGTGTCATTTTCCACCGATATTTATGACAAGTTCTTACTGGCATAAACAAACACACGGCCTTGGGATCTCTGGATTTGTTCATGTGTTTTGTAATATGTTAAAATGAGAATGATAAAAAAATTCTTAAGTTTCAACTTACTTATGATTATAAAGTTATTCTACTTCATGTACATTGAGAGTGGAAATAAAGATATCCCAGGCCTCCCTGCTCCTTAGGGGTTTGGGTAAACTTGACTCAAAACTCCATTAATTCCATGGCCTGTAGAAGCTTTTAGCTACCCTGAAGATTTCTGCATATTCTGCATATTCCTTGGAGCTTGTTCTCAGGGGCACCCTCTTCTGGCTCCTATATTTATGTGTGGTACTTACGTGTTGCCCCATTTCACCCTGGATACAGCACTCAGCCCTTCCACCAGTTTCCATAAGAAATCCACCATGCCAAACACCCCTAACTTTAGGGAAAGACTTTGTGGTCACGAAGTTTTCCTACACAAGAGCTCAGAACTTCAGACCATCCTACTCCACTGGTTCCCTGGTCCTCTCTCCCACTCCAAGTCTACCCTTTGTTTTCTTACCTCCAACTACCCCAGGAGATTCAAGTTCTCTCTCTTACCATGTGGAGCAATTCAGCCCTCTCCAGGTCCTACCCCAATTTTAGATGTCCAAACCCAACACAGAGCTCAGCAAAACAAAAAGGAATCCAAATAACATGACCTTTCTTCCTTAATAGGCAACTGGGAATAGGAATTCGTTATAGCACTAAATGCTAGGCACTTTACGTTTATTTACTTCTCCCAACATTTCCATGAATTAGATATTTTCAAAACCATTTTAAAGATGAGAAACTTGAGGTTTCGAAAAATTAAGAAAATGAATATGGTTAGAGGAAGTGCTGTATCATCTTCATTTTTCCTCTCTCCCTCTCTAATCCACAGATCTTAACTCAGCTTTGCTATTTATATATGGCTCTTGCCCTGTAGTAGTATCAACCTTTCTCATCTTTTCCTAGATTTTACCACTGAGTATATTTTCCATCTGCTTCTGATATTTGCTTTCCATTCACCTAGTTTTTCAAATTTCTGAGAATATCAGTACATTGTATAAAGACTGAGAAATAATTCAAAAATTTTAAGAACAGAGCCAAGAGCTAGAAGGTCCCTTGGAAGGCATCATGTCCATGCTCACACAACACAAAGTAATCCCTCTTCAATTTCTGAGATGGCCTGACGAGCCGTGCCCACATTCTCACGCAGTAGACTATCTCAATGTTGGACTCTGATGCAAAGAGTTCTTCCTATCTGCAAGAGGCAATCTGCCGTTTATTCATGCTTCCAAGTTAGAAACCATGCAGTCATTCTGGACTTATCTTGGCTCACACTCTAAATCCTAGCAGGCACCAAGAGTGAATCCCATCACAGATGACCTACCCTTGCCCCCACCACCCACCCCCATCAGAAGGGCTAGTTTGGGTTGCTCCCATCCCAATGGTGGAATTGCAATGCAGACTTGTCTCTCAAAGCTGGTAGACGCCACAGCCAGTCAGACTGTTGACTGCGGCACAGAACGTGGGTCCCCTCTGCTTCAGCTGACAGCACTTCACGCCTTCCCAGGCATGGGCTGCAGTCAGCAGGGGCCAGGGCAGGGCTTGGAGGAACTGCCAAGGGGCACCAGGAAGATCACAGAAAGCACCAAAATGGATCACCCAAGGAAAAGGAATTAGCTGCCAACATTTTAAGATTAAATTGTGTGTGAAAATCGAGGTTGGTGTTTTCTTAGAAGAGCTGTGGGCCTGTATTCGCCGTGAACACAGAGCCACAGCCGAGCTGAGGCAGTCCTCTCAGTGGACTGTGCTCTCTCCAGCTGGATTATTCCTGACTTGAGTCATTTATTACCTGTGTGGCTGTGACCTCAGACCAAGGTGTCCTCACACCTTGGTGTGCCCGAGACAGGCCCATTCTAGGCTTGTTGTCCAGATGTGAGTATCAACAGCACCCCCTCCCTTCACTCTCAAGTGCTCAGTTTGGACAATAAATTACATGGTCACCCTGGGCTTAATGTGCAAGCCAATTCTCCACCACACACCCATACCCATACTCCCACACACGACCACTGAATTCACACAACTACATGTCAAGCACAGAACCCTGTTATAAAGCGATTTTATTAAATTGATTTGGACATACTGTAGGTCAAATAATATTTTCTGAAGATAACAATTATGGACTTTAAAGCTCGACATAAAATTAGTAGCTTCAAAAGGGTTAGTCATATTCCCCAGCAACAGCATGATAAAATAATTCAACTATGTAGAAATATAGAACTCTAGGACTAGCTGGAAACTCGGAAATCATTTAGCCTAATGTTCTCATTTTGAGAGAAAACTAGACTCAAAGATTAAGCGATTTGCCCAAGCTCACATACCTAATAGTAATAAAGCTAGAAATCAAACCAATTTTTCCTAAAACTAAAATTCTATCAATGATATTTCAACTGGCTCTCTATCAACTAAAAGTCTAGGCTTTTCTCTAATGCTCCACCCTATTGTGACATGAAAGAGTGATAAGACACTACAGTAAATCGTACTTGTGGAATTCAGGCCTGGAAGGGGCTTTGGCAAATAACTAAGCCAGCCCTCTCTTTGTAAAAAGGAGGAAAAGTATCTGAAGTGACCTACCAAAGGCTTGTTAGCAGAGATGTCTGGATTAAAATCCAGATATTGACAAATTCACCCCCAAATCCCATCTCTAGTTTCATGGCCCACCCACTAAATCATGTGCTCCTTTTAAATCTCCTTTACGTGCTGAGGTTTTAGTTATACAAAAACCCCTTCCAGTCAAACAGAAAAAATTAATTCAAATATGGAGAGAAAAATCAAACTTTCAGTATTTTCGTGACTATTTTGAGTAGTTCGTTTTCCAACCTCTTAGACAGCTGACAGACACCACTAACCTGATCACCTATTTCAGAGCTTCAAAGATCCTTAATTTCCCCAAAGACTTCCTGAGCAAAAGGACTACATGTGGGAAATCAATGAAAACAGGAATGAGAAAAGTTAAAAATTGGTTGCTTTTGTTCCTGTCATTGGGGACTTTTGGTCTTCTAAACATTCCTTGAGTTCCTCCACATGAGTTTTTAATATCAATCTAGCAAAAATTAAAACAAACAAAAAAAGGCCTATGAAAGTCAGGATACTGACCACCTCGGCATCTCTCCCCTTCCCCACTGCTTGCGAATGCCAGTGCTGGCCTGTTCCTTAAACGCACCGGCTCATCCCCCAGAGCAGCCTGTGTGCTCTGCCAGCGAGTGCTGCTTCTCCTCTGGCCTCAGCTCAACATCCCACCGCGGAAAGGCCTCCCTGACCACTAGCTAATGTCACCCCACCCCCACCCCACCCCACCACTAAAATCATCACCCTAGTTTATTTTCTTCATAGCACTTAATCACTATCTCAAACTACATTATTTATTTGTTTACTTATCATCTGTCTCCTCCACCAGAAGTAAACTCCACGAGAGTAGGGACCTTGTCTGTCTCATCAGTGGTATTCCCAGCACCTAGCACAGTGCCTGGCATATAGGAGGTGTTCAATACATATTTGTTGAATGAAGAAAAGAATGATGGATTAATAAAGACGTTCATGCCTAACAAAGAACTGATACACAGTAATCAATGAAGGGGTATCAAGAACTCCTATGCATTATTGCCCAACATTACAGAAATAGAGATTGAAACATTAGTGACTCCTCCTACCATCCACTTCTCATAAGGTCTCCCTAGCTAGGAAGGAGCTCCATCTGTTACCAAAGGAGCCCAGAGGGCAATTCTGATGAAGAAAAGCTCTCACTTTGCTTGCTTCTTCCTCCCTGCTATTTACATTCAGCTATTTCCAAAAAAATTCAAGTGAAAAATATGTGATGCAGCCACTACAAAATAAGTCTAACAGAGACAGTGATGAGCAGAATCCACACAAATAAAAAAGGTTCAAGGACATATATGTCTGCCAATGACTTTTCTGATAGGCTAAGTGAATGGGAATTATGAGTCACCTAAAATCTAAAATGAAAGTTAATGCCATCTAGGAAGGGATGGATATTTATGGGGATTTTGAGGACATATAGGTAGGGTGGGTTCAGAAATAATAGGATATATGGAAAGATATGCAGGGGTTAAATCAAGTGTTAACCTCAGAAATACCAGAACGTGATCTTAGTGGGAGCTGTCTGTTTTCCAATGCATTGCCAGTATGCTCGAATAAAGAGGAAGGAAGGGCATGAGCTCCTCAAGGGGGAGTATCTGGGATAGCTTTTAAGCAAAGTATAGATAGAAGGTGACTCAGGAGGCCGGGCAATGATCGTGGCTTTTTGTGTAGTCTTTCAACTATGGAGGCATCGTGCTGGAATCCCAGGAAGCGACATCTGTGACTGGGACCTGAGAGCCATCCTGGGTGGATGCTCAGAGGTCCACATTCAAAGTCAACCTGTGGAACACACTTGGCATGAACCAACAAATCAATCTCACATATGCCTCCTCAGAAACAATGTTCTGCTAGGGATTGCGTAAATATTTCTTGGGTCAATGTAGGTATATACAGGGTTTCCTTCCTAGTGGCACTTATGGGTTTTAAGATTTTAAACTCTTAGCAAAACGTTTTATATAACTGATATTTTGAGATGGTTTCTCTCCTTTGTGTGGACTCTCTGGTGGATGCAGAGGCTCGTACTCTGACTGAAGGCCTTTCCGCACTCATCACATTTGAAAGGTTTCTCTCCTGTGTGGACTCTCTGGTGGATGCACAGGCTCGAACTCTGACTGAAGGCCTTCCCACATCCACAACATCTATAGGGTTTCTCTCCAGTGTGGACTCTCTGGTGGATGCAGAGGCTCGAACTCTGACTGAATGCCTTCCCACACTCATAACATTTATAGGGTTTCTCTCCTGTGTGGACTCTTTGATGCATGCAGAGGCTGGAGGTGTGCCTGAAGGCCTTCCCACACTCTTCACATTTAAAGGGCTTCTCTCCGGTGTGGACTCTCTGATGCATGCAAAGGTTTGAACTATTACTAAAGCCCCTTCCACACTCACTACAGACATACGGTTTCTCACCTGTATGAACTCTCATATGAATTTGAAGATGGGAGCTCCAATTGAAGGCTTTGCCACACTCGTAACATTTATAGGGCTTCTCCACTGTATGGATTTTCTTATGTCTATTAAGTTTTGTTGTAGTGCTAAAATCCTTACCACAATCATCACATTTATAGACCTTCTCTCCTGTATGGTCTCTCCAATGAATATGAAGTTCTGATATATGAAAGAAACCCTTATCACACTTGTCACATTTATGGGGCTTCTCAGCTGTGTGAATTTTCTGATGCATAAAAAGATCTGCTCTCTCAGAGAAAAATTCCCTACACATGGGGCACTTGTAGATCATTTTTCCTATTTGGTATCGTGATTTCGAGGAGAAAATTTCCTTACGATTACTACAGTTACAAGACTGTTATTTCATAGAGTCTCTTATTTGGCCATTTTGGCAGTCTATCTCAGGCTTGCTCTATTAGGTAAGTTTAAGGTCAGCCTAAGCTTTTCCCTGCCTGTCTTTCTACGGAAGGTTTCTTCCTGCATAGTGTTCCTCACTCAGTATTATTATCGATTATAAAGTGACATTGACTTCCACGTGAATTCTGTAACTCATTAACACAGAACTTTGTTTTAGATCCTGAGTTGTCAACATTCCAAGGGGCTCTCAAAGTGCAAACCTTTGCGTTTTTGAGCCCCTGGAATCTTCCTCTTGTAGAGTAATCTTGTACGTCTCACTTCTAGAAAAAGGACTGTACAGTATATGCCCTGTATCGAAGGATGAGATACTGCTGGCTGGTCTCGAGCCCCTGCAGTTGCCCCTTGAAGAGTCAGTTTGGCATTCTGCCTCTTGCACATCAGACAGGAAAGCCTTTCCAGCAAGCAGGCTCCTCGGGGTCCAGGTATGGCAAGCCCTGCTTTGGGGAATTCCCTACATGGGTATCATGCCGTCTCCTGTAATAGAAACATAAATAAATAAATTGAAAATGCTTTTATCTGGAAAACTGCTATTGATTCCAAAATTAATTTTATATAAATGTGACAGCAGTAACACAAACCTTTTTTGGTCTTGAAGAAGCTCTCTTATCTTCCAAAGATGTGTCTCTTGGATTTGCAGTTCTGAAGGAGAGAATTTGTAGATATCATGCTCCTGTTTACAGCTCAAGTATATAATCCAATTACAATCACTCATTGTAATTATCTGAGCAACATCAAGGGGAACATTATTGAAAGAGAAAAGAAATCCTCAAAAAGACCTACATGTGAGTATGAAAACCAGCTGTCCTGTAAAAAGGAACAACAATGAAAACGATCTCCACTTTGAACTTCAGAAGGTACAACATTGCTGCTTTTGGAGATAAAACATCGTATTTGACTTGCCTTCTAATCTATAGAAAGAATAAGTACATGATGTGTTGGTATCAAATGTCATTCTCCTACTTGTCCTCAATGATTTCCTGATGTACTTAAAATAAAATCCCAATCCTTAACTCAAACACCTGACCTGCCCCTCTCCCCACCTCACTCCCTGGGCTTCCTGCCTCTGGCTTTCTTTTTCAGCTCTCAAACACCCTAAGCCTTTCCTGCCTCGGGGCCTTTGTACATGCTGTTCCCAGCACTTAAGCCACTCCCTCCCCTACTTTGTGCAGAGCTTTGCGGGTCAGCTGCCCCTCCCCTACCTAAAGAGGCCCCCGGCTAGACTCTGTTTTCATCTCCTTTGATTCCTTTAAAGCCCACAGGACTTGTAATTATCGTATTTGTTCCCTGGTTTTTAACCTGTCTCCTGTACTAGGATGTAAGTGCCATGAAGGAGGAACTGTGTGCGTTGCTCTCTGTTATAACCTGGCAATGAGAGGTGTTCAATGAATATTTTCTGAAAATCTATAGAGTACTTCAGGACACTCTCTGGCACCCACACACGTGTCCTGCTTCATTCTGGTGGAGCAGATAAAGGTACATTTCTTAGTGCCTTATTTCCAGTCTTTCGATAGCCTACAGGGGACAAAATACACCACAAATAGAATAAGGAGGAGATAAAAGAAGAAAATAAATCTCAAAATATTCACTCTGAAATCTTTTAAGGTTTAGGACTATGTTTTAGCAATCTTTTCATTTCTTTTATACTATACGCAATGATACTTTAAAATTAACTAAATGAAATCAATAGGTCTTCTTAAAGTAACACTTTTAATATGTTCCATACAAAGAGAACATGCATGGGTGTTTGAGGAGATGTAATGTTAAAATGTAAAATAAACTGGACTGCTTATAGGTGAAAGTGTTACAATTACAAAATTCAATTAGGTCCCCAAAATTTCGGCAAAAATGGTCATCTATCTACAAAAATTATGTTTGCATCTATCCTTTGTCCTAGTAATAATTCTAGAATATATCCTAAAGACACATTGGTAAAAATAGGAAATGACTGATATACCCGGTTATTCACTGAGGCAGTATTTGGCAGCAAAACTGCAAGCAACCGAAGGCCATCGATAGGGAACTAGCCGAATCGAGTATGGCACCTCCTCACAAGACAAAAAGGAATGAGGACGAGCACTGTGCACTGACATGGAGTGAACCCAGGTCACACGGTTAAGTTAAAAAAAAAAAAAAAGTAAGGTACACAATAGTATATGTTCTATGCTACCGTTTCTGCAAAAAAGGAACGTAATATATAAAATAAACTCTGGCCTGGCACACTGGCTCATGCCTGTAATCCCAGCATGCCAGGAGGCCGAGGTGGGAGGATCACTTGAGGCTAGGAGTCTGAGACCAGCCTGGGCAACATAGGGAGACCCTGTCTCTACAAAAAAAATTAAATTAAATTAAATTAAAAAGTTAGCCAGGCATGGTGGCACACACCCGTAGTCCCAGCTACTCAGGAAGCTGAGGCAGGAAGATGGCTTGAGCCTGGGAGTTCAAGGCTACATTGAGCCAAGATTGCACCACTGTACTCCAGCCTCAGCAACAGAGTGAGACCCTATCTAAAATAAAATATAAAATATAAAATAAATAAATAAAATAAATAAGCATGGTGAAAGATAATCCAGAATTTAATTCAATGATTACTTATGGGGGAGAATACAGTTGAGACTTCTCTGAATATACTGTTACATGACTCTGGAAACATATGTTTCTATAGTTAAAAAATAAAATTAAATGAATGTTAAAACAAAATAAAGAGAATAAACCTATCATATTGGTGACATAGCCACAAATGGCTTTTGAGCATAGTATACTGATTGCACATACCTAGAACATATTCTTTTGACAAATAAGCTGCAAAGAAATCACACTTCTTTCAACAATTTAACTGTTACCGTGGTGTATTTTAAAGTAGGTTAATACAAATAAGTAGTTTATGTTAAAGTTGTTAGGAGCCAAGATTCAATGTAAGAAAAATTAGATTTAAGTATAAAATCAAAGTTAAGAAAAAATTCTGTAATATAAAATTTGACTTGGACATATCAGTTTGAATTCACTTTTTTTTTCTTTTTAGTTATCACCAAAAAGACCTGGAAGCAATAAGAAGCGATAGCAATGAGCACACCTACAGCCCCTTCCCTTAAATCCTCTCCCCACCAAGAGGCAAGGGGTCCTTGGAGGAATGGCTGGGTTCAAAGCCAGAGTAGCACTTACAAAATGAGCTTGGGACATCCTGTTATGCCAGAAAGCAAGAGGGCCGTGCCAAAGGAACACAGAGCCAATTATGCAACTGAGCATCAAAAGGAATAAGAAAGGCAATTGAGTGAGACGCATTAAATATACAAACCCCAGGAGCTCATAATGACTGTAGAGAATGGGGAAGAAAGAGACAGACAGGCAGGCAGAGAGATGGAGAGACCCAAGGCACTGAACAAAATTGGAATTAACTAGGGGCCCAACTTTTTACCCTAAAAATTGGTAATTAAATGGAGAGAAGCATCTATCCTATTTCCTCTATGAACTCTCTTTCAAGACAAAGAAACAACCAGCTAATATGTGCATTCTCCTCATCAAACACCTGATTCAGACCATGAAAAGCAATGGGTGAAAAAAGCGGCTGGAAGGCTGATCCAGGACTTGACATTGCCAGGACCAGGCTGTCACCACCTGAAGCCAGGGATCGATCTTAGCATGACTCAAAGAGGAACAACCAGACACGTGTGCCTCCTGCTGTGGTGCAATGGGAAACAGCCAGCACCCTCTGAAGACATTCTTGCCAAAAGACTGAAGCAAAACCTAATCAAGCCTCTGGAGCTAATTTTTAATGGAAAGAACTGAAGGGACAGAGGAACTACTAGGAAGCAAGTAGCAAAATATCAAAAGGTGAGCCACTCTACAGCACAACTGCCCCTTTTTTTTGCAATAAGGACACGAGGGAAAAAAAGCCGGTAAGGTGGGAGGAGTTGCTCTAAATGAAAGCGACTTGAGACATAACAATCAGATGTAATCAGAGGACCTTCTTTGCAATCTGAAGCAAACCAGCTGCTAAAAGAGGACAGTCAAGGAAATGTGATTCGGGGTATGAGATTACACTGTGTGCTGTTAACTATGTGATCATGTCATTGTAGCTAATGTAAACCAATGTCTACAGCCTTAGAGATGCACAGTGAAGAACAGGAATGACGGGACATGTCGTCTGACATGTGTGACTTAAAATGCTTCAGCAAACAAACAAAAAAAGGGAAAGTAAAAAAGAGCAGACAAAGCAAATGTGGTAAAATCATTGTAACCATTGCATTTAGGTAAGAGATAAATGGATGAATAAAATAGTCTACTCTAAAATATTCTATTGTAAAATATTGTGTATGGTTGAAGTTTTCATGGTTAAAAAAAAAAAAAAATCTGTGAATGCTAAGATATTCCTTTCCTGCTCTTCTGGCAATGGCAAACTAATCCCAGGACCACCGCATAGAGGGGCAACTGTGACTGAAACGAATATAATCCCCGAAACAGCTCTCATTTCCCCAGTCAATCCTGAGCACAGGATAATGAACACAGGAAGAGGTCTCTGGACAGCAGGCGAAGGCAGTGGCTGCAGGGCAGCGACAAGCAAAAGACAAAGGCAGCAGCACTGCGCTCTGCTCTTTTGCCTGGCAAGCTAACCCCAGCAGGGGTGTCTTCCAGAGCCCCCTCCAGGAATCAAGCTGCCAGGGTTAGGGTACTCCGCCAGCCTAGCCTCAGGAGAGTCCAACTCTGCTCAGAAGGGCAACAGTTCAATACCAAGGTCCCTGACAGGGGAGTCCGACATGACCTCCCACTAGAGTTCTTCTTCAGGCATCAGGCACTGCCATTCCTTCCGGATAAAATTCTCAGACCTGTCTGTAAGTCTCACTGCACGGTGGGGGGATGAGAGGGGTAAGGTGCATTCTGTAGGAAAAAGAAAGATAAAAGAAACTCCGGCAAATTTTCCACGTGACCAACCAAAGAACAGAAAGGCCAACACACAGCAAGGATCTCCAGTACAGACTCGCCTAACACAGCCCCCACCCAACTCTTCCGCACAGATAGAGGCAGCTGTAAATCCAGAGGCAGATACAGGTTATGGAACCCCACAGAGCTCAAAGATCCTGAACGCACCACGTTCCCAAGGCTGTCTCTCACTCCAGACTCCCCTTATGTCTCAAAATCAACGTCCTACTGGGGCTTTCAAGGGGACATCCCACATGACTGCAAGTCCCTCTTTCTGACCTGAGGAGGAAGGCTGCCAAGGACAAACTCAGAGCCTGCACCTGCAAGCTCAGGAACACCCCCAGCATCCTGTGCACTCGACCCACACTGGAGGAGAACTCAAACAACAAAATGACAGTGCAGTTGAAAACCAAGAAAACGAAAGCTTAAAATTTAGCCCATCTACCTCAAATCCTCACCTTTCATGAAAAGGAGCCTTTCCTCTCTCCCTGTAGTTTGTGATACCACAGAATACTGAATCAGTACTAATATTTCAGTACAATTAAAATTGAGGGCAACTAGCTAATAAAGAACTGATGCTAAGATTCAAGGAAGTCAAAAACTGAGTCTTAAATACAAGAACCATATCCTTAGAGAACACGTGCTCTGGGTCACGGCATAAGAAAGGGGAACCTGAAGACGGGGGTACAGG
Organism: Pan troglodytes; assembly: GCF_028858775.2. Classification (NCBI taxonomy): domain Eukaryota; kingdom Metazoa; phylum Chordata; class Mammalia; order Primates; family Hominidae; genus Pan; species Pan troglodytes. The sequence continues at coordinate 130,830,089 of NC_072408.2, read as the reverse complement.
ACTAACAGGCTGGGAGAATGAAGCTGGTTTCCCTTGAAGGCTGTTCAGACCAAAAGTTCCTCACTCTAGCGGCAGAAGAGGTGAACCCGCTGCATGGAGGGGAGACTACCACTCCAGCATAGGGCCGAGGCTGTAGGAGTTGGTTGCAGCAGCCCTAATGGGATGACCAGAGCATCAGAAGAATGCCAACTATTTACGTGGAGGTAAAGGTTGGTAAGCTACAATCGATGTTCCACAAAGTGGACTCTGAACTGGATTATATTCAACACAGGCTGGATATGAAATAAAGACTAATCACCTTGACTGGGCAGGAGAGAAAAATCCAGTTACACTCCTAAAGGAATTAGCAGCCATTCAGCCTTGACATCAGACTATGTCCACAGTGTTCAGCCAGCAGATGCCGACTACTGAGCAGGAGGCCAAGTGCCTCGTCTGTGTTGCTCTGCACAAGGCTATGACCTCCATGCAAGAACTGCAGAGGCACAGGGACCCAGCTGTCACCACCAACTGAGGAAGAGAATAGCGCCGCCCAGCAACTAACATCCCACTGCCAGGCTGGTAAAGAAAAGAGTGTGCAGAAGGGCACACTGGTGCAGAGCCCAGTACCAGGGAGGTATAGGACAATGTCTTACTAGCACTTGGGGCTGGCATGGAGACAGCTTGTTGTAGGGATGGGCCAGTGATGCCTTTAGAAAGACGGGGGATGTGAGATGGAGGGCAGATGCTGTATGAATGAGGAACATTCCCAAGAGAAGGGAACAGGAAAGAGGGAACTTTAAAATGTATTCCCACTTAATCTTGGAACTTCAGGCCAACATGTCACCTAACACTACTTTGCATCTGTTTTCTTTTTATATAATGAGGATAATACAGACATGCTGGCCTATCTCACACACACACACACACACACACACACACACACACACACATACACACACACATTCTATAAATTATCATCCAGTCAAAATGTGAAGTAACAAACTTTGGAAACTAAAAGATAGACAACTGTATTATATATTTACATTGTTTTCAAAAATGCTGACTGCATGTTATGGTAAGACTGCCAGCACCGAGTATGTGACCTGTGGTCATTCAACAAAACCCAACTCAAGTAATAAACTGGCTTCTTGTGTGAACAAAAAAGTAGAGAGGGTAGACAAAATAAGAACAGCAAAAAGCTCACGGTTTCTTAACCTGGGTTCAACTCGTGTGGTGACAGGCCCATAGGAGTACATTTTGTTTTTTCCTCTACTTTTGAGTTCATTTGAAATTTTCCATAATAAAATGTAAGCCAGGAAGCCTTTGCTTAGAACAGTGGTCCCCAACCTTTTTGGCAGCAGGGACCAGTTTCGTGGAAGACAATTTTTCCACAGACTGGGGGCAGGGGTGATGGTTTTTGGGATGATTCAAGTGCATTACACTTAAATTGTGCACTTTATTTCTATTATTATTACATTGTAATATATAATGAAATAATTATACAACTTACCATAATGTAGAATCAGTGGGAGCCCTGAGCTTGTTTTCCTGCAACTAGGTGGTCCCATCTGGAGGTGTTGGGAGACAGTAACAGATCATCAGGCATTAGATTCGCATAAGGAGCGTGCAACCTAGATCCCTTGCATGTACAGTTTACAACAGGGTTCACGCCCCTACGAGAATCTAATGCCGCCGCTGATCTGAAAGGAGGTGGAGCTCAGGAGGTAATGCAAGCAATGGGGAGCGGCTATAAATAGATGAAGCTTCACTGGCTTTCTTCCCACCACTCACCTCATGCTGTGTGGCCTTGGTTCCTAACAGGCCATGGACCGGTACCCATCTGTGGCCCAGAGGTTGGGGACCCCTGGCTTAGAAAATCCCTGTATGACAATCTAAAGCCGTAAGAAAGAATACAACAGTGTTCTAAATTACAAAGCTAAATAAACATTGCCTCCGCCTCCACTGACAACACCAACCTATGCAAGTCCAGCCGTATCAATATACGGCTCAATGTTTTTCACTCAGAAGTCTGTAAGCAATCTGTCCATCTTGAGTGAAACTCTAGCCTTTAACCAAAACATCCTGTTCCAGCTTTCTGCTCTGTTAATCCTATGGAACCTTTTCTTTGCTCCCTCAGGACCTCCAGTCCTCTTTCAATCTTTGTCCTACTAATGTGGCCCTGTTTGTCTTTACTTCCTGGCTTCCATGCTGGCTTGGGTTCCTTATGCCCTCCCTCCACCCAGGTTCACCTCTCTCTTCTGTCATCACTGTTTCCATGGCCACACTCTAGCTCTATCACCCCCAGAAACTGTGCTCCCTCCCAAATCTGTGTTGAGCAACCCATTCTTGGACACCGGGTGCTCCCTCCCCTTCCAGTTAACTGGCTCCAGGAACTTCATGCAGTAGGCTTGCACCCAGTGGCCTGACCCTTTGTTCTCTGTCTGTTGTCCACAGCTTCTCTCTGCGCTCACCAGAACTCTCTGGCTCCACCTACTCTCAGTGACACAGCACCTTATTCAAACCCAACTCTCCATCTATCCATACACGCACCCAAGTGGCTGAATAATGCCAGGTTTATTTAACTCACGACCACACATCTCAAATGGGCACTGGAGTGCCCCTAAATTCCTCCAAAAGTCTTCAGTACACACATTTTCCCAATACTTTAAATTGCTACTTCATCATTCTCCTTTCTCTTCAAATCTCCCATTTTCCCTCTGACTCCCTCACTCGTGGCTGATAACCTGCCAAGAGCCTGTGTCTAATTAAGAAAATAGAAGCAGCCTGGGCGCATTGGCTCACGCTTGTAATCCCGTCACTTTGGGAGGCCAAGGCAGGTGGATCACAACGTCAGGTGTTCGAGACCAGCCTGACCAACATGGTGAAACCCCGTCTCTACTAAAAATACAAAAATTAGCTGGGCATGGTGGCACGCACCTGTAATCCCAGCTACTCCAGAGGCTGAGGCAGGAGAATCGCTTGAACCTGGGAGACAGAGGTTGCAATGAGCTGAGATCGTGCCACTGCACTCCAGCCTGGGTGACAGAGCAAGACTTTGTCTTCAAAAAAAAAAAAAAAAAAAAAAAAAAGATGCAATTAGATGGCAAGCCCTTCATTTTCCTACTGCAAATCCACTAGGCCACCTGCATTCACACCTTCTACTCCAACAGGGGGTGCCCTGTTCCTAGGAAAGACCAGCCCTTCCACTCGTGCCCATGAGTGCACTTCCTGGGCCTTCTCCAAATGGAATCCTGTAAGTATTCCCTCTCATTGCCACTGTCAATTCCATCCTAGCTATAGGTCCATTCTCATACAAACATGTTCTAGTATCTTCCTTCTTAAAATTGTTTTGGATACCACAGCCCCACCCCTGCAGGCGGGTTTCTTTCCCAACATGCCACTGAAAACATGTTTCTTTCCCAACATGTCCTGCCTCTGTCAGGACAGGGCCCCAAGACAGGGCTGGAAACACCTGCTTTCTTAGCTGGCCCGTCCCTGCCCCTCACTAGCCACTCCTTGTTCCTTTTACTGCTGACCTCTCTTCTGTTCAACTTCTAAATCCTGGGGTGCTTCAGGGCTCCTGCTTGGGACCATTTCTTTTCTGAATCTATACCCTCTAAGTAATCTCACCAGTCAGGTGATCTAAAATACTCTTTAGATGTTGGCTCCCATTTTTATCTCTAGCCCTGGACTGCTCCATAATCTCTGCTGAAAGGCACTACAACCACATTTCCAAACCAAATCTCCCCTCAAACTGTTCCTTTCTCATTCTTCCCCATCTCTGTCAAGCACACCAACATCCATCCAGATGCATTGTCCTTAATTCTGCTTTCCTCCAGCCCCACCAGTGCAAATCACTGCACACTCTACCTCCTCTCCACAACATAACCCAGCCCTGCCCTTGCATCTCTCCATGGCCACTACAAGCTCCACCTTATCCAGGCCACGGTCACCTCCTGCCTGCACTATTTCAACAGCCTCTCAACCACAGGTCTCTCTGGCTTTCATTCTTACTCCTCCACAACTGGACCTCTACCAGTAGTCACCCTTATCTTTTAAAAATATAAGTTAGAGAACGTCACTGCCCTGCTTAATCCTTCCATTGCTCTTTAGAACACACATCCTCTCACTGGCTCACAAGCTGGAGGTGGCCCAGCCACCGCCTCCTTCCGACCTCACCTCCCGCACTCTCTGCAAACCACACACCAGCCTCCCTCATCTCCTTTCTAGTCTTCAAGCTTGCCAGCCTCATGTGCCCTCAGTACCTTCACATGAGCCCCCTGCCCAGTTTCTTCCTGGTCCTCAGGGAGCTGGCATCTGCTCAACACCCAGGCCTCAGCACATGCGTTGTCTTCCCAGAAAGCGGCTCCCGGGCTTGTCAGTTTCAGCTGACTTACCTCTCTGCCCTCACACCTTTCTGACCACCTCTTTCTGCTTAATTTAACTTTTGTACAGAACATTACCACTTACTGCCTGGAATTATTGTGCTCATTTTTGCACATGCTTCCTTTGTTGTGCTCCTCTCCCTGCTCTCTTGAATGCAAGCTCCTTGATCAGCAGAAACTGCAGAGAATTTATGAAATTTGTGAATCTCTAAAACTCCTTCATCTCTTTGTCTTCCAAAGTCATTCAAGCACCAAATGTTTACTGAGTGTCTAACCTACGTCAGCTTCTGTGCCTTCAGCAGTGCAGAATCATAGCCAGTCCCTTTCCGAGTGCAAGCTGCAGTCTAGTGGGGAGACAATGTTCATCAAAGGTGTCCACAAAGAAATGTCAAATAAATCTATGTGAAATGCTCCAAAGCAGCCCTGCACAGTGCTCTGAGCACCTCAGGCTGGGCTGGAAGTGAGGCTGACCTGGTCAGGGGTCAGAGGTCAGGGGAGACCACCACTTTGAACTGATGGCTGAGCTCAGATCTAGAGGAGGCCTCTGCAGGGTGAAGAGAAGATACATGACCCAAGGGAAAGGCATGCATGGAGGACCATGTTGAGGGGCAGGAGGCAAGCACGGGACAGAACAGGGCCAGCGGGGCTGGAGACACTCAGTGCCAGATGAGAGGGTAGAAGCTAGGCATCGTGATCTTTATCTTAGTAGCAGTGGAAGCCTCCAGAGCAGTTAGCTTTTGTTTTAAAATTTGGTAGTAACATCAGATTTCCATTTTAAATAGAAAACTGTAGCTAAAGTACAGAAATTAAAGGATGTGTAGAAAGCAAGAGCATTTAGGGGTAAACATGGTAGGGGATCATCTTACTCATTTGGGTTGGAAACAATGATCATAATCTGGACTAAAGCAATGGTGGAGATGAGAGAAAAATGTATCAGACTTGGTGACAGATTCAATACAATGGGTGAGGGACAAGGAAATGGCAAGGATGACCCCCAGGTCTTTTATTTGAATAACTGGATGGAGATGGAGCCATTCAGTAAGACAGAAAACTTTAGAAAGACCAAGGTTTGAAGACAAAGATTGTGATTTCCATTTTAGACATGCTCATGATATCCAAAAGTCGATGTCAAGGACAGCAGCTAGATGGATGGAACTGGCACTGAGATAAGAGATCAGGACTTTATAAGGTATACATGTGTGAGCCGTTAACATTTAGATGGTAACTTAAACAGGGGGAGGGAATAAGACTGCCTACCAACAAAGGGTAAAAAGGGAAGAGGGCCCTGGGACTAAGCTACAGGAGAGCAACATTTAATGACTGAGTTTGAAAGAAGCCAAGTAGAAGAGCACATATTGAATGATTCCACTTACATAAAGTTGAAAAACAAGCAAATCAACTGATGCTGTTACACAACAGAGCAGACAGAGGGGCTAATGACTAGAAAGATGCACGAGGGAATTTCTAGGGATCGTTGTCATGTGCTGTCTTTATCTGGGCACTGGGGCACACAGGTGTGCTCAACTCATAGCTGTGAAAATTCATCACACTACAGCCCTATTTATAATCTGCATGTTAGACTTCAAGGAAAAGTTCAGGGAAGAAATAAAAATGAGAGGAATTCCACTAAACTATGGGAGAGAAAAGAAATAACAGAAAGGGCCAATGGAGACAGGATCCAAAGCTCCACGAGAGGAATGAGCTCTGGAGAGGAGAAGGACGGGCCTCTATGAACAGGCGAAGGCAGGAAGTGGTGTGTGTGTTTAAGTAGAAACTGACAGTCCCTGGCTGCTGGGAAGCAGGAAGCAAGGCCATCTGCCGAGAAGGAGAGGGCAATGGGGAGCCTGGAGGTTTGAGGAGAACAGAGGTGGTGTGAGATGGTTGTCTGGAGGGTGGGAGAGTGGCATGACCCAAGAAACGTAGGGAGACTGCCAGCAGCATTGAGGGTGGGCATGGATTTGGCCCAGGGCTCAGTTCCTCAGGGGCTGCATGGGGAAGGCAGATAGCTAAGTTTCTGCAAAACTGAGTTTTTGCCAAATGAGAATCGTCAAAGGACAAATGGGCCTTCCTTCTAAAGGAAATCATCCCCTATCCCAATCCAAATCTCTACCTTCACATGCTAACAGAATCATGGACCACCAAGGTCTTCACAGTGATACCCTCAGCTGGGTCTTCCAAGCCTCAGGAATGCTTGTGTGACCTCACCCCAACTTGCTATGTGGCTATTGCCCCCTTCCCTATGTTCAATCTATGTCTGACCTGCAGCTAGCTCTGCTCTTCAAACCAAATGCCACACAGAGAAGGTAGAACCCATCAGAGAACTCCCTCCAATTCCAGCCAAACTATCAAGGTACATGTGCTGCCCGACTCTAGCCCTTTCTTCCTTTTATAAATGGAAGAAGTGTCCATGTCCTACTTAAGATTCAGCCCAACACCGCTCCTCTCTGGATGTCTGGACTGAGCTTTTCTTTTTTTATCTTGAATACATTATCTGAAATTCGGACTGCTGGCTCAGAAAAATCTAAAGTCGTTTTTAAATAACTATACAATTACTTTGTCATAAAAGTCAAGTGAAAATTACCTATTTTCTTATTTTTGAGACAACTGTTCTGATTTTAAGAAACCTATAAGTATCACAGATCTTTCAGCAGTATTATGAGTACAGGTCTTCCTATGAAGCACTAACTATATATAATCCCCCTCTTCAATAGCAGACTCTGACAGTAAAATCAATTTCAACAGAGATCAAATTAATTTCCTACCCAGAACCAGATCTATCAGAATGTGTGGTATATAATTTTGCCACTCAAAGCATAAGGGCACACTTTCTGGGAAAGATAAAAGTGAAAAAGAACTGGGAAGATGACATGTCGGCCTCCAATCCCTACCAAAAATAACCACTACCAACTGCAATGAGTTGAGATGACCATGTGATTCATCTCCCCACATGCATACAGCAGGCAATTGTGTCATAGGGGCTGGATAAGATTCTCTAAGAAAGATAATCAAAGGGCCCTGGCTCAGGAGACGATACACTAAGCCAGTAATCATAACATATAAAGGATCCACATTAACTTCTTGGTCCCTTAATTAATGGGAAGGGTTTTATAGAAAGATCCCTATATCCCTAGTCCTCTAACACATGTTGATTATTTGACATAGATAAGTGACAATGAGAGAAGCCAGCCCACCCTGACACAGACTTGGAAGAGAGGTGTTATTGAGGCAACAGTCCTGGAAGCTGACCTCTGAGGCACAGGGTCAGAGCTGCACACACACAGGCACATATTCCACATTTATTTACCACCCAGCATCTGTTGGGCAGTAAGCTATGCTCCGGAGGATCTGATGAACGAAACAGACATGGCCTCTGCATTTCTGTGGTTTACAGTTTAGGAGGGGAAGGCGATGGTTCTAGCATGTTTGAGTGGAGCTCTGACAGAGGCATTACAGCTGATGAGCCAGGGGCATCCTAACTAGTCTCAGCATGGTAATGAAGATTTCTAGTTGACTCTACTTTTAAGCTGAAACCCAAAGGACAAAGTGAAGTGGCCACATAAAGAACAGGAAGGCACAGCATGTATACAGAGGTCATCAGATGCCAAGCCCCAGAAAGTGAAGTCCAGCGGGCAGAAACAGGAGTCATACAGCGGGGCCTCTCAGCCACAGAAACTCTTATCTGGAGTGACCAAGGCATCTCTGTAGGATTTTTTGAAAAAATATAAACATTACAGTTACAAGACACCCAGGAGATAGTAGTCCACCTATAAAGACCAACAGAGACTTACAGGTCTTCCTATGAAGTCCTGTAAGCTCAGGACTCTATCTTTTAGGAAAAACAGAAGGCATTTAAAGTGTTGGAAGCCTGTGGGGCCTGTCACAGGTGCCGAAGAGTGGGAAGGACCTGATCCATAAACATACAAAGGGATAAAGTATAAGAAAGGCTCCCGGGGGTATTAGAAAAAGTTGCACAGGAAATCAGCTCCTGAGATGGCTGATACACCCTGCACTTCTAGGAGGAACTTCTGACCTCAGAAGCCCTCCTGCAAATGTTACCTCCCTTTCTGGAAAAGGGAACACTCTTTGGCTCCAGCATTCCCTATCCAATGCAGTTTCCCAAAACTGTATGATTTCGTTTGAAGTCCTCACTTCACTTAATACGTGTTTTTTCCTTCAGACACCCACACTGTCTCTGAGCCTCCCTCCCAGTGTAGCCCAAAAAATAAATCAACAGCCAAATCCCCGTGTTCTAATTGCAGTACCAAGTGCTGATACTCATTCCGGCACTAATTCGTCAATGTTGCATCTGGATTAGCTGGAGCTCTAAGGAAGAAAGGCAAAAAGTATACTGGGTTGAATAGTGTCTCCCCAGAATTCATATCCATCCAGAACCTCAGGGTGTGACCTTATTTGGAAACACGGTCTTTGCAGATGTAGTTAAGATGACATCATAATGTGTCAGTGTGAGCCCTAAATCCAATGCCTGGTATCCTTATAAAAGAGAGGAGATGGAGAGTCAGACACACACACAGACAGGGAAAAAGGCCACGTGGGGATGGCTGCAGAGAGTGAAGTGATATGTCTACAAGTCAAGGAACGCCAAAGACTACCAGCAACCACCACAAGCTAGGAAGAGGCAAAGGATTCTCCTGTAAAGCCTTCAAAGGGAGCACAGCCCTGCTGCCACCTTAATCCAGAATTCCAGCCTCCAGAACTGTGAGACAATAAATTTCTATTGTTTTAAGCCTCCCAGCTTGTGGTACTTTGTTACAGCAGCCCAAGGAAACTACAAGGAGGATGTGGCATGCTCTCAGTGAAATTTTGCCATCACAGTCCTTAACTCCATCTGGGCTCTATGTACACAAGGGGCATTGTTTATTCTTTGGTGATGCTGAATGGGTGCTTATTTCACACTTCACCCAAGCCCTTTTAGCTCTAAAAACCCGGAGTCATTTCACCTTTAATCATGTCCAAAAAAAGAAGTTGCAGATTTCACTTAAATATTTTTACTTAAGAGATTACATTTCATAGAAAATCTTTATTTTTCCTTTCCTTTACAGTAGTTTTATTCTTTGCTTCTGTCTCCCAAGGAAACAAAAAAACCACAAACAGTATCTACAGTCTTCACCTCTGACACCAAAAAGTCAACGACACATACATACTTCTGTGGCTGGCAGCCTGGGGAAGGGGTGAGCAGTGGCTTCACAATTAGACTAGCCAGAGTGAATGGGGGTTTTGTATATAATACATATAACATGGGGCACCCAGCCTACTTCCGTCCATCACACACAAGTGGGCTTTGTCCTGGTAATGGAGGAATGAGCTTCATTCCCTCCCTGGCCAGGCAATGAGTACAGAGCCCTGCAATCTAATTGGCCACTGCAAAAGCTACCCATCAATTATAAAGCCCGCCCCCAACGACATTCTGTCCATTCTGTCTGATTTCCAGATGAACACTTTTCCCCATTCCTGCCTGCTCTCCTTGGGTTTCGCACCTTAAATTTCCATTCCATGGAAGTATCCTTTCCCATCACAGGCAAAGCCATAATCTGGTAGAGCTAAGAGACTGAAAGCCCTTCCTGAGGCCATGAAGCTCTTAACAGACACAGCTAAATTTGAGCTTGTTTTACAGAGCATTCTATCTCCAAAATCTTGAATTGTTATGCATCTCCAGCTCCATGTGTCCATACACATTCTCCCCAACTTCCACCACTTATGCTCACACTCAGCCCACTTGAAGCAACCTTTTACCCCAAGCAGCAGCAGTTTCTGCCAACAAATGATATTGCAGCAGAAACACTTTGTAATTCAAGTTTCAGCTCTCCCACTTACTAACAGTGTGACCTCAAGCAAGTTGTTCAACCCCAAGACTCGTTTCCTCAATAATACCTATACTTGCATCTCTTAAGGTTGCTTTGAAAATTACATAAAACAATGCATATTTATTATAGTACTTAAGCTCAATACATACTTTCTTTCTTCAATGTACCTGCCTGGTAAGTACAGGGAATGCACACTGTTAACTGAAAGATGGCTTAGGAGCCTGGCAACAGGTCAGCCTTCCTGCTGAGCTTTCCTTTCCCTTTCCTAACTGCACTCTAACTTCCTGTTCAGGGATTACCTCTCCCTCTCTATGAGGCAATAATGGGCTGATAAATCAGGGTGCTCTTCTATCCTCCCTTGTGAAGGACAAGATCCCCAGATCTTCCCTCTCACTACAGTGCCTGGTCCAGTCAGGGGGTACGAAACAGACCTCCGTTGAGCCAGCCAGTCTTCTCTCCAGGTACTCTGAATTGTGAAGAGTCAAAGATGACATTAAAAATTAGAGTTCATTCACATGTGCTAGTGACAGCACCCAGGACAGACATCTAAGCAGTTCCTACAACTATGAACCTCCAGCGCTACTGGGTTCCTCCACGTCCCCTTCCATTCTAAAATTCATTTTTACCTTAAATTAGCCAGAGTCCATTTCTGTTGCTGATTACCAGGCAGCCCTAACTGACAAAGAATTTTAGATAGTTACCACCCATCTCCGCCCACCTCCATTCTCCTTCTCCAAAGCCTGAGTGACTGGGATTAACATTCATATCATGTATTAAGGAACAAATGGTAAACTGGCTCTGGAAATTTGATTCCCAAAACTGAGCCATGCAGCAGCATTATCAGCCTCACCTGGGAGCTTGTCAGACATGCAAAACCTCAGCCCCACCTTAGACCTACCAAATCAGAATTGCATTTTAGCAGGATCCCCAGGTCACACAATAGTCTGTGAAGCATTGACTCAGAGGCTAAATGTGGTTCTTGGCAAGTGCCTGATGGGCCTCACACTTAATATGAAAATGTTCTTTGTCTGTAAACTATTTTTTTTAAAGCCTACTTGACTCATAGCTCTACTCAGCAGAGGATGGGGCTTAGCTGCACAACACCGTGATGAAACACACAATGGGCCACGGCTCTATGCTCAACACCTCTCCCTACCACCCTCAGATCATGCTCTCAACTGTCTGAGCACCAGCTTCCTGTCTGTAAAATGGGCTTGTAATCCCAACCTCCTCAGATTACTGAGTATGCAAACAGTACATTTTCATCATTGCCTTTACTGTAACAGATGTTCTTTGCCCCTAGTTATGCCCCAGCTGAAACCCTTCCTGAATAAACTAGCTAAGCACCCACTGATCTAGATCCTCCTTCTCAACATGTTCTCACAATTTATAGTACAATTCCCGCTAATTAATGTTCATCTAGGTAGGCACTCCATGAAGGCTCCAAATGACCAACATGTGGTCACACGGTTTGTAAAAGATCTATTCAGAGTGTAAGAGAGACCAAGGGATTTTAACATACCAGAGTACGAAAAGTTCATGAATACAGTTTCAGATTGTACGTTGCAACTAACCTGTAGGCATCTACCACTTGTCAAGTTCTGGTGTCATGTCACAGATAAAGCCACAATTATCTGAAAAGGCTACTAAAATCCCTTTTCCAACTACATTATCTATGCAAGGCCGGATTTCTTCATCTACTTCAACCAAAACAACATATTGCAAGAGACTGAATATAGAAGCAGATGTCTTTTATTTAAACTCCATACATTTAAAGAGATGCCAAAATGTAAATATTGCCACTCTTCCTACTAAATGTTTTCTGTTTCAGAAAATAGCTATTTTTCATAAAAATGTCATTTATGTTAGCATGTAATGAGTTTATCATTTTTAAATAAATGAGTTAGTAAGTATCTTCATAAAATTTTAGTCTTCATTTCTATTACAATAAGTACCAAAGCCTGCAACCCACATAAACTTAAAGTTCTCTGGAGTCCTTAAAAATGGTTTTTAAAGTGTAAGGAAGGCCAGACACAAAAAGGGGTTGAGAATCCATCTTAAACCCACTTTTTTTGAAGACTGAAAGTATGCAAACAAACTGTAAGATGACCACTTATGTGTAGTCAGTAATTTCCATCACCAAACATTCCTCTTCTAGATATAAGAAAAACGCCCCCCAAAGTCCTCCAAAATAATTCTGAAGTTTCGTGCATGAGAGGATTGAGAGCTAAACACTACAAGAAAGAACTCTCCCAAAGAGATGCTTTATAAAGGATTCAGAATTTATTCCATCTGGCACAATTCACTAAGGTATTCTTACAAGACCTTGGTTTCTGGGTGATGGGCTGTGCATCTATCTGACACTGTCCTCGCTGACATCATGGGTGCCCCACTCATGTGGAGAAAGTATGTGCCCTCCAGCTTAGTTAGGAAGTCCTCCTTCTCCAAAATGATCAGGAAGTCCCAGAAATCAAAGCCATCAAATTCTAATTTGGCAAGTCTCAGCAGATAAAACAACTCCAAGAGAATCTCTGCTCAGCCTTTTTCTACAGGCCTTGGCACACACCCAAAAAATAAATTAAAGGAAACGTTGTTTAGGTATCAGGACGTACATACCGCCAAAGGAACCGGGTTAAGAGGGCATTTGTTCTGTTCAAGGCCACCACTCTCCATGAGCCTCAGGTATATGGGAACACAGCAGATGTTGTATCTACCTCCTCACTAGTCTCTACTACACCTTTATAAAAGTGTAGTCTAAAATACATATAACTTGGTATAGGAAGACTTAGATACTCAAGTTACAGAGGTCTCGTCCACTTAATCTTTGCTTAACTATTTGCCTTAGAATAACTTAATTATGGCAGTCACTGGCAACTCACTGATTAGGACTGTGGAATGTCAGATCCCTTCTATTTTGCTTCCACCATCATCAATAGTTCTGAAATTGAAGATTCTGGCTGCCCAAGGCAGATTCATGTCCCAAAGAGGCCCTTCACATTCCCCACTCTTGAAGAAGCCAGGGCCCTTTTCCCCATTACAGTGCCTGCATGTGCCCTTGGCCACCTCAATGATAACAGGTCACAGTGAAGCCCCACCTTGTAGGGTCCTAGACCTCTCTCCTTGGCAATGGACTTTCAGAGTCTCTGAAAGAGGGTCCTTCTCTGACTTTGCCAAACCCTCTTAAGTGGCCACTAAGGCCTGTAGCTACTCAACTTCTCACACTTCATCTCCTCCAGCCGACAGCACCTCGGAAGGTCCAACTGCCAGGCCTTTTTTCTCAGATGTGCTTATCACTCACAGAAGTGAATCTGGGTTTCTTTGTCTTTCTGGGCCGACTTCAGTTACTAGAGGTTGGAGGTGGTCAGAACTGAGAGGAGAAGAGTTTCACTCAGAGTAGCCCAAGCACAGCCATAATTCCCAGGTCTAAATCTCTGTGGTCAAATCCTCCACACCACAAAGCCCAGCCTCGGAGATATTCCAGGTTCTGTTGACTCAAAGGCCTGTCAGTTCAGGCACCAATGCATTCTGCTGTAGTCACTGGAGTACATGCACTTCTGAAAAGTGGAATGACCTCTAAAAGTGGGCTCCTCAAAAGAACATCAGTCTCTGCCCATTGGCTGTCATTCATGCAGCATCCTGGTAACACGCCCTGACAGGAATCCAAACGCTCCCTTACCTGTGGCTCAAGTAGCAGCCAGCATTTCCCGAACATGCTGTTAATAACTACAGCCTCTGTGACACTAGGAACAACTTCCCCAAGGGTTCTGAAGTCAACTTTTGAGTTTGGTCAAAAGAAGTTCTGACTCTGAGCAGGATTCTCCAACTAAATTTAGGATATCAGCCCGGTTATACTCCTCTCCTTTCCAGAATGAGGGCAAACTTAAAAATCTGCTCCAGATTGAAAAGAGAGGATTTTACATCACTTCTGATGCCTTCCTGTGCACAGCCCTGCCACCAGCTAGCTAGAAAAGCCTGTGACTCAGCTTGACTCCTGAGCACTAGGAGAGAAACTGACAACAGTCCTTCCAGACACTCCCAGGACCTCGTCTCCACCCTCAGACCACTTTCCTACTTGGTCCCCAGGTGTTTGGGCCCCTCGCCTCCTTCTCCCCTTTCCTTACTGCCCCCCATACTTCCTTATACCCTACACACCAAAGTTCTATGTTCCCTGATTTCTCTCACAACAGACAAAGTTCAATGGCTTAACGATTTGGGCTCTGGGTTTTAATGAGCTATAGGGAAGATATGCTTCATTTTGTCCTGCAGAAATTCGTCTTTCATGACTTAGCCTAATGACTCCTAATGGAGAAAAGATAAAAGACAAAAGAAGCTGTGTCTGATTTTTCTTTAACAAGAAATTACCACAAAGACTATGAAATTAGGTCCAGAGAAGGGCAACAAAAGTTATCAAAGGAATGATGCCAAGTTTTCTGCTGAGTCTGAGAAGTCTGAGAAGGATAAGTGTATGTGTTATCAGGGTGATCAAGGATGACACAGGCATCCATTCTGTAGCTTTCCTTCAGCCAAGTCCTCTCACAAAATGACCTCTGGAATGACATCACTGGGTGTAGGCCTCTGCTCTGCCACCTGCTATGTGACTGTGGCTGATCTGATCGAGCTGCAAATGTATGGATAATAATGTCTACAATACTTTGCTGCGGTAATTAAAGATAATAAACATGAAAGTACCTATCAGAGTGCCCACAGCATAGCTAAGGCTAAATGAATGTTAGTTTCCTTATTTCCTTTATTTTAATTAGTGCATGACACATTCATTCATTTGCCAAGAATGTCATTTCACAGGCAGAGGCTTCCAAACACCTGATGATGTAATCTCCCTGTAATTAGGGTTCTTCCTCCATTCAAGGTGAAACCCTGCCTTTATACCTATGTGTCTGCTGCTCCCTGTTCCCACCCATAACTTTTCCCTTCTTGACCATCTAGTCACAGGATTGCTTTTTAAAAAATATTACTTTAGTGAGATTTTCCCCTGGTTTGCACCCCACTACTTTTTTTTCCTGCTGTTCAACCCCATATACAGAAACACCTGAGTAATGGGACACAATGATTAGCTTCAGTGATAGCCCCTACGTGAACCCCACATACAAGGCCTAAGTTTATCTTATCTAACTAGTAAATGTGTAACATACACATGCACTAAGAACCATAATAATTTAGTGGGTAGAACACTGGACTTGCAGCCCAAAAGGCCTAAGTTCAAAATCTTCACCTAATACTAAATAGCTGTCTGACTGTAGTCACTGATTCTCACCAGCCTCAGTTTACTCGGCTATGAAACAGAAGTTCCACTGTGAGTCATGGAGATGCTCACTCTCACCCTCTACTCATGCCTCCTCAGGAACAAGGAACACCGATGAGGTAACAGAAAAAAATACGATTTCCTCAGGATACAATTAGGATACCTAGAGAGAGTCAACGCACAGAAAGAACGACAGAACATGAGAAAACCCACTTTCCTGCACTCTGCCTCTTCCTTATCCTTCCCTTTGGCTGACTACTGGATTTGTCTCCCTCAAGGGACCAGTCTTTCACAACTGGCCAGGGGATTCTTTCTGATCTGAGGTCAGGCAGGAACTAGCTGGGGGAGGGAACACAAAAGGAAGCACAGAGGTTTAGTTCAGATTAGCTCTAGTGCTCATTTACTAAACTTGCTTCCTCCTTCCACTGTGGTAGTAAGACCTAAAGAGACAAAATTCATGCTCAGGCCCAGAAGAAAAGAAGAACAGACCGGAAAGCTCAAGCCACCCTCAGGAAGAGGTATAAGGAACACCTGAAGGTCACAGGGGCCCCAGCCTAGCCAACTAAAAGAAGGAAGACAGGTTGGGCCCTGGAGAACAGGTAAAATGAAAAGTGGGTAATTAGCAAGACTGCCCTCAATGATGCTGGCAGTAGGAGTAGCAACAGTAGTTAGGGGGTCAAAAGTTATGGATTTGTGATTCTGACTACATTTGTATGCATTTTTAAAAATTGTGGTAAAAAAAACACATAACATAAAATCTACCATCTTAACCATTTTAAGTGCACAGTTCAGTAGTGTTACATATATACACACTGTTGTGAAACAGATCTCCAGAGCTTTTTCATCTTGCAACACAAACTCTGTCCCCATTCAATAACAACTCCCCTTTTCCCTCTCCCCCAGCCCCAATAACCACCATTCTACTTTCTTGACTCCATGAATGTGACTATTCTTAAGTACATCAAGAGTCTGGCTATTTTTATACCTGGGTCACAATTCGTAACATGTATTGTCTGGCAAACCAAAGCAAGCAAGGGAGAGAGATTTTTGAGTAGGCTCATTCAGGAAGCACAAAGTGCAAGAGCAGGTGACCTCTTACAGCCAAAAATCAACAGAGATGATGAAAATCCTAAGAATAGATAGGATTTGGTCATTAGAATTCAGTATCTGCATGGATGGACAGAAATTTATTGCCACTATACTCTCAGAGAGGGCCAGGGAATGGTCACAACAAATTATGCAAAACTCTGGCCTTCAGGCTTTTGATCTTGTAGGACTGGCACTGGAGGTTGATCCACTACTGTTCTGAAAATGTATGTTATTAATGGCTAATAGCAAATCTGGCCAGTGGGCTCAGCAAACACCCCTAACTTCTAGGTACCCTAGATGGACATGTACACAGGACTGAACTGAAAATACAGAACACTTCATTATTAGCTGGGCCTGTGAATCCAATTTCCAATGCAGCATTCCATAAGGTAGGCTGGATCACATGGAGAACTCCTTTTCCCTACATTAGTGGCAATCTTAAACTGGGACCAAAGCGCATACGGGAATGAAAAGGAATTCATAAAATATTAGACATGACTCTTTGGTCTTACCACTCACGATAAAGACTGGCCGAGGTTACCCAAATCAGCACAGGAGATAATGCAGCCAGAAAGAGAGAGAGAAGAGAGAACATTTGCCCTTGTGCCAGGGTCCACTTGCCCCTACTTCTAAATAGGTCAGTCACCTGGAAACCAATCCAGCACATGGGAAAAGAGAGAAAAGGAAGAGAGGTGGTCAAGACCTTTCCGTTCAGGGGCAGCCCCAGCCTTACCACTCTAGCCACATACAGCCAGGAAAAAGAAAAGACATCACACATCTACATAGGCTTAGCCTTCTAACAACGCACAGTCACTAGACCCACTAGGACAGAGGCCAACACAATACCCTTTACCTCCCACAGCCAATCCTCTTTGTTGCATGGGAAAGTGAAGTCTGGGAAGGCAGAAGCCCAGGGCCTGAGAAACCAGCCTCTGGCAGCAGGGGAAATGACAAGAAGCTCATGCCCCCAGAAGCCAGCAGCTATCAAGACAAGGGCTTTCCTTTCTCTTGCTGCCCAGCTATGCATGGAAATAACATACAATTTCATGATGTCTGTGAATCACAGAGATCTAGACTGTATGCTCAACTGGAGTATTCTGGATTTCAGCAATGACCAAATAAAGATAAACAAATACCTGTCCTATATATGTTGCCTTCTTGAGTTGAGCCAAAGAAGGGAAAAAAAATTTTTAAAAAAGAACAAATCCAAAGAGAAAACAAAGTAAAAAAATAGTTGTGCTGGGAACACAATGACACTCAGAATCAAGTCTGCACAGATCAATGTGAAACCATAATCCTCAGGTAAGAAGATTTTCAGGAACTCATATTTAAGGAAAAAGCTATTATTCAGACGTTGGGGAAAAAAAAACACCAGAAATTTATAAAGCAACCGAGCTTTTAAAAAGTTTTGATAGCTCGGTGAGGATAGGAACAACAGAAGAAAAAGACAAAGGGTGGCATGAGATCTAGAATCCATGTAAGGCCTCCAAGATGGCAGAAGAAAATGGGACAACTGAAAGTTTTAATAACCAATGGTTCACATGGAAAGAAGAAAATGAAGATCCCAGGGAACAAAAAGAGTTGGACAAAAATGTTTCTGACATCTTTAGAGTAGGGAAGGTGGTCCAAGATCTGGGGAATCCAATGCCAGATAAAGGCGAGAGGTCAGGAAGAGCGTGAGACACGGAGAGCTGCTTCCTCACTGAGCCCCAAAGGGCACATGCTCAGAAAAAATTCTAGAGACAGCTTTGGCTTAAAATACTCAAGGGGGATTCTCCATCTAGAACAAATGGTGAAACAAGGGGAAAACTTACCACAGTGACAGGATCAAAACCCCCAAGACATTCCAGAAGAACAGGCAGAGGCAGGGGCCACAGTGGCTGAAGGACTACAAAGGCCTTAGGATCCTGCTGGATGGGAGAAATGCAGAGAGAAAAATGGGTTTATTTATAGAGAATTTAGGATCACAAAATGTTTTCGTGAACTAGCTATTATAAATGTGGGGTCCCAGCTCAGAAGATAGGACAGACCTATTTACATCTGGGATTTATATAAATATATGGGACTCAAGGCATGGAGGTCCAAAGAAGGGATGAGCAAATCTGAGAAACCACAGAAAGGAAAATCCAGGCACTCTGCACAACTTCCCTCCAAGATATAGGTATCCCATTATCACAATTAGCCTCGTGATGGGAACTGGATCCAAAATGAGTTTAAGGTTCATAGGTATAAGATAACTGACTCAGACTGGCTAAAATGCCAGGGAATAAACAATCAATAATGTTTTTTCATGGATTTTCCAGTCTCTCACGGTACTGAAGAAGCACAAACTGGAGTCAGACTGGGTGAGTTCATGTCCTGGCCCTACTGCATACCTGCTGTGTAACCTTCACCTAGGAGGTTAAGAATGAGTTAATGGAGATAATAAAGGCAGCTGATCTTATAAGGTAATTTAAGGATTAAATCAATTAATCCATGAGAAGTACTTAAAACACTGCCTGGCAAATTTTAAGGGCTCAACAAAGCTATCATTATCATTATTTTATTTATTCCATCTACTACCTCCCCGCCTCTGCTATATTCTATAATTGTTCAGAGAAGTTTAGGTATAGATCTCAAGATCTAGCTTTAATTTTGGGGAACTTCACTTTCCCCTGGGAGTTATGATATATTAAGGAACTTAGGTTCACACTGCTGCCGTATCTACATGTGGATGGGACATTTACATGTTTTTCTAGCTGTTGTCAATCTGGGGACAGTGCTGAATTACAGTATGCCTCTACAGCTCCCCAGAGCTTTGGGGGAAAGGATTATGTGAAAGGCATGTGGTTAGAATGATCCAACTTGCTAATAGCTATCTGAAGTTGCTACATCATTTTCAGCAGAAATCACTAACATTAGAAATAGAGTCCTGTAGACTATGCTGAGTGGCCCTGCACTGTCAGAGACTGAATAAAACAGGAAGAAAATGGAAAAGTGAAAATGCTTTCAACACATTTAGCTATTTTAGTTTCTCTGTGGGAATAAAGGTTCAACTTAGAATGAAAGCTGTTAGCAGGATAATATTTTAAAGGGCAGGAATACATTTGGAGGAATTTCAAGTGGTCTTGATATTGGGCCAGGTTTTTTCCTCCCTTACTGAACTATACATGCCAATCATGGTGCCTGCTAGCCTACAAATCCTACTAATGGGAACTGCTTCAGCTTTAAGGGTAGGCCCAGGCAGCCATCGGCCACATGACCACTTCTGAGACCAAGTGCAGACATCTGACCCAAGAGCTTAACTCTGACATATGATGTGGCTTGGAACAACAATAAAAGCAAAACAAAATCAGATTCCCTCTCTCTCAGGAATCTAAGCAATACTGAGAGAATGAGGTTATCAGCTGTGAGAGATGAAGCTGAGAGGTTATGATCCGCAAAATGACTGCAGAGGTCATCAAATCACAGCAAACCAAACTCATGAGGAAGTAGAATCTATAAGCAAGGACGAGCTAAAAGGTTAGAAAAGACATACAGAGGAGGGAAAAACAAGCCAGATGGCAGCAAGAGGAGAAAGACACAAAGAAATGAGTGATGCCGTGAGAGACCTCACTGTCCATGGGAAGACTGTGGCTTGTCTCTGGACAGCCTGAGTTCCTCATGGGTCTGATCCACATGCATCCTCCAATATAGCCCCTTGTACAGAAAGTGGTCTGAATGAAACTCTGTTCTTTGCAGCAAAAAATCCCTAACTAAAACACTTCCTTCAACTCCCCCTTAAGATGAAGTTTTCCCAGGAGGTGCCTCAGTGCCACAAACAAACAGATTCCGGGCAAGCCCACCCCCTCCAGCCCCCCGCCAGACATGCCTAGACATACCCAATGTCCACTTCCCAGCAGAACAGGGATGTCTTATCTCTAGGTATATAGGCACAGTCCCTAAGGCTCATGAGCATCTCGAAGACCTATGTAAATGTTTCAGATCTGAAAAAAAAATTACTGGATGCAAAACATGAAAAGAAAATTGCAAAATTAAAGTTAATAAATGTTAAATGTCTACAGCCAATCAAAGCTTAACTCATATGGTTTTGTACAAGCTAATTTTATGTGGGACATGGGTGATTTAATGTTTGATATGACATAGTAAAGGCCTCCAAAAGTTTAATGGCTTAAGGCCTTCACAGGTCTTCGCACCAGTCCCACAGCAGCGGACGTGTTTGGGCCTAAGCTGGAACCTGCCATTCCACCCCTTGGATAAGTGTATGCTTAAACTGTACGCCTGGCCGCTCAAACTGGGCACTCAGTCTAAAGTGAGAGGTCAAATCCCACCTCCCAGATTTAAACACAGTTATTTTACCACTTCTGATATTAGGAATCTGTTATCTTTTCTTAACGAAATATTTTAAATAAGTGAAGCCAAATAACTTCTATTAGCCATACTATTAGTTTTACCAAGAAGTTTTTTAAAATGTCATTTATGATAGCAAATGGTCTCATAGATTTAAAGGATTTAACACTTGACGTGTGTCAGAATAGTAAATCAAAAATCAGTCACATTTACTCTCTCCTGCAAGAACTCCCTCAAATGTCATGAATAGACCTAGACATTTTCTTCCTTCTGGTCAGATTCTCAATCTGAGAAGAGTAGGAAGTGGCACAAAAGTTACATGAAACTTAGATCTTATATTCTGAGATGATGGTGTTAAAAACAAAAAAGCAAATATAATCCTTTCTAGAGTCATTGTTGATTACAGCTCTAATTTCATATGCACAGATAAGCGACATGTGTTCTCTGGAGCCATCCCCCGACTAAGACCAATTCACTCTTCTCACTTTCACTACTGAGCTCCTCCACAGCATCTATAATACCTTCTGTGTGCGCCTCCCACACACCATTCTGTACCCCCACCCCCACTACAAAACTGCTCTCAGAGTCAAATCTTGGGGCCGTTCCTCCTGCCTCACCCTGAATCCTAGTCTACGGTCTCCTCGGCTCCCAGTTCCCTGCACATTCTCACTTTTCCTCTGGCCTTGCTGATTGTGTCTGCCATCTCAGATGCCTACGCCTAAATATAGGAGTCCTCCATACGGTATGTCCTGTCTCCATTTTTTAGCTCAACTACCTGCTTGGCTGGAATGATGACCATTTCCATGATGATGATGCCACAGTTTCTTAACACAGTCTTTTCTTCTTACCTGTATCTCCAACTGCCTACTAGAATTATTTCCCCATCATCCCACGATAAACTGAAAATCACTACTTTGACAAACTCAAAGTCCCTATAAAAGGCAACTTCTTCCCTCAACAGATCTCCCAGGCAAAGAACTTTGAAACCAACTCTCTCCTCCTCCCCGGCCCCCATACCCCTTTCAACTGTTTTCTTTCTGTGCTTGTTTCTTCCCTTCAGCATTTAAACACAATGCAGAAGTCTCCCCCAACCTTAAGGAAAAACAGCATTTAATCCCAGGCCTTCTCTAGCTACCCTGTCTCCCTGGCCCCACCCTCCATTTCCCCATCCAGACCTCTTAAAGACTGATTTTTCCAGATTTCTATTGCTTCACTTCCCACTCATGCCTCAATCCAACACCACACCACCGAGGTTCCTCTCATTGTCGGCCTTCTCTTGGCCAATCCAAGGGCACTTTTTGTTCTTTATCCCACTGGACATTACCGGCCACACTCCCTTGGCTCCTTCTGTGACCCTACGGCCTCTGTGTTCTACACTCACTGCATAAACCCAGTATTATCAGTTGGCCGGGCAAGCTCTTGTAAACACTAGTTCATTCCCATGAGTTCCATCTCCCCTCTCCTCTGCTCCTAACATCCACACCAGTTTCAACCATCTCGCCCACTGGTTCTCAACTCTGACTGTGAAAGAAAGCTTTGCTAGGAGTCCACATTTCAACTGTTCACAAGGCCTCCAGAGGGCACTCAAACACCTGCTCAGAAACCTT
Source organism: Pan troglodytes (assembly GCF_028858775.2). Taxonomy (NCBI): domain Eukaryota; kingdom Metazoa; phylum Chordata; class Mammalia; order Primates; family Hominidae; genus Pan; species Pan troglodytes. The sequence goes on along the minus strand of NC_072408.2, from coordinate 130,807,618 downwards.
CTCAGCTCTTCACACTAAGGAGTTAGGACTTGAAATCAATGTCACAATGGGTTACTACCTCTAGTTGCCAAGCGTCATGAAAATGCATGCAACCCGCTTTGTGCAGGTTCTCTGATTCTAACTGTGAGTCTGGAGGCTTACCACAAGGTCCTAGTCCTATCACAATGTAAAGTTATAGTATTAAAAGTAATTTATTGAATATCGGTTAACTGAGAAACTTGACATGTTTTCTAGCCAACACCGAGTACTTTGAATCAATGAAATATTCTTAAACCCCCATCAGGCTCAATCCTAAACATATTTGAACTACACATACAAAAGTGATATTTTGAAAGCCAGAGGGACATACAGGATTTACTCTGCAGAAGAAAAATGGTTCCAATTATTTCTATGAACTGTTGTATTGTTAACCTAAGTGGCAGAGTTCATCATCTTTGGGACAGGGGTCTGCTCTGGCTACAAAGGCTTCCTCACAAGCTCTGTCACAATATCATAGAACACACTGCAAAATAAGATATGGAAATAACCTATGATTATTTTATGAACTTTCAGGGGTATGAAAAATAAATGAGTTCTAGAATAGCTTTACTGAATTTCTTATAATGTATCAAGTGACACAAGAGACACTGTGTATTTCAGAATTAGAATAAAGGTGTAGAAATGTTTTAGCATTAAAAAGCAATACGAATTATATTTTTAAAATTACATTTTGAATGCTTCTGCTACATCTTCAAAATTAAATTGTATTTTAAAAATTCTCTTCTTTCAGTGTCTTACAAATGAGTAATCATAGCCATTGGTTCCACCTTGTGACTCTCCCATATGGATTAGCTGTAGCACAACTTGCTTGCTTTCTTTTTTTATTTTTTTGAGACAGGGTCTCGCTCTGCCACCCAGGCTGGAGTACAGTGGCGTGATCATGGCTCACTACAGCCCTGCCTTCCAGTGATGCTCCCACCTCAGCCTCTTAAGTAGCTGGAACCACAGGCATGTGCCACCATGCCTGGCTAATTTTTGTATTTTTGGTAGAGACGGGGTTTTGCCATGTTGCCCAGGCTGGTCTCAAACTCCCAGCCTCAAGCCATCTGCCTGCCTTGGCCCCTCAAAGTGCTGGGATTACAGGCATGAGCCACCATGCCCAGTAGACACAACTTTCAACCTGGGCTGAAAGACTTCAATTTGCTAAATCTAAGATTCACTCCTGATCCCTTTATTACATCTCTAGGCCGTTTGAAACTACTGCTCCTGTCCATTCTTGAAACTTTCTAACTTCCAGGACGTCTCTCCTGAGTGTCCTCATCTGCACTCCCTTCTAGCCAGTCCACCAGGCTCACACTAAATGAATCTGCTCCTGTAAGCTCTGCAACAGTAAAACCGATACGGTGAGCGTGGAACCCAAGCTAAGCCAATCAGATTGTCCTTCTGGAGAATTTGGAATTGGGAAGTGGGAAGTGGAAAGACTGGGTCTGTGATGTGAGCTGGCAGAAGTTAGAGTTTCAGAATGGCCTTCCAGAGTGACCACCTGGGGTCACGTGTTATTTACTGCCAAGCGAGAGAAGAGATTAGGGGGAGGGCAGGCACACATAGAAGCATAGGGCAGACACACAGTGAGCAGGAGAAGCCTGGGAGATGAAGGCAAAGAGCACAGCCACACTGACTGCCGCCAACTTCCCAGCGACTGGGCCCCAACCTCTGATGAAGACATCTACCTTCCTCTCTAATGACTTCTGTTACCTTGGCAGGCACTTTCTCCGCTACCTTTTCCCCACTTGTCCTTCAAGGTACCCATGCTCCAGCCATACTACTAACAGCCAGGTGGGCACTCACACATGGATGAAAGGGCACCACTCTGCCTATTTCCTGGCCTGCCCCTACGTGGAAGGGACCAGTTTACCAAGATGAAGAGAAATCACTCCCAGAAGTCAGGTGTACTCTGACAACAGGATGACTGACAAAAGGACCACTAATGCCCAGAGGAACCTCCACCACCCACTCAGAGAGGCAAGAGTCTACCCAATGAACCCCAAAGACAATCATGGTATTATCTGAAGTCGAGGTCATGCAGTCTCAAGTAATTCTATGTGAAAAATATCAATGGTCCAGTCTGTCTAGACAGATATGCCCCAATTTACAGAAGTACAACTATATTGCAAGAAAAATTTACCATGTAGAAATATTGATTTTAATACCATAGCTATGTATAGTATCTAGTCATTCTTACAGCAAAACATGTGTACTGTAAAATTATTCTTTGTAAATCCTCTTCGTGACACACCTATGTGTCCTATAAGACCTTCAGACTCAAGTACATCCAAAACTGAATCAATCACTTCCTCACCAAAGCCTACTATATTCCTGTCTTAATCTGTTTTCTATTGCTTACAAGAGAATACCTGAAACTGGATAATTTATGAAGAAATTTATCTCTTACAGTTATGGAGGCTGAAAAAGCCCAGGGCCACATCTGGTGACAGCTCTCCTGCTGGTGGGGACTCTCCAAAGAGCCCTGAGCCGGCACAGGGCATCACACGATGAGAGGGGGCTGAGCATGTTAACATGCTGTCTCAGGTCTCTTTTCTTTTTATAAAGCCCCCAGGTCCCCTCCCATGACAACCCATTAATCTATGAATGGCTCTGCCCTCATGAGCCAAACCTCTCTGAAAGGCCCCACCTCTCAACACTGTCACATTGGGGATTAAGTTTCAACATGAGTTTTAAAGGGGACAAATATTCAAACCATAGCCAATTCCCAACTATAGTAAATGAGTCCACTCTCCCCTCAATTGCCGAAGTCAATATCATTGACTTCCCCCCATCACAAAGGTCTAGCCACTCTCTTCCAAATACCTCTGGAAACTCTCCACTGTGTACCTGCATTGTCTCAACTTAACTCAAGCCACCGTCATCTTCCCTGGAATTCTACAAAAGCCTCCAGTCTTGCTTCCCTCTAATCCATTATCTACTCTAATGTAACCTTCTAGAATGCAAAATGGATTGTTCTTACCCTACTCACAAGTTTTCAATGGGTCCCAATCATTTTCAGTGTAAATTCCAAATTTATTCATTGGCTTTAACCAAAAAAAAAAGTGCTCATGTCTATTTGCCATGTAGCTATCATGTCCCAGATATAATATACTTTGTTAAATCAAATGTTCCATCATACATGTAATACAGGTACATGTAATCTTGGCAAATACAAAAAAGATTATTTAAATCACCCGACATCCTACCGAATTCCACGATTCTTAAGATTTCCATCTAATTTCTTCTACATATTTTTGCCATTCATAGGTTTTACTGGAAGGCTGCTGGGACTTTTTTTGGGGCATTTTCATCATATCAGGTATACAATTGTGTATCCTGATTTCCTTCCACTTAACACTATCATAAGCATTTTAATATATTTTCTTCATAAACGTTTTTAATGGCAATGTTATTTGCCACTAAATATATGATATAGGGGATGTATCATAACCATTCTGCAAACTGTGCCCATAAATATAATTCTACAATATACATATTTTGTGCAGAAAGCTTTTCTCTGTATTTAAAAATATTCTTTTGATGGTTCCTAGACCATCAAGAAATGTAAATAATTTTAAGACTCTTGACACATATGGCCAATGTAACATAAAAGTGTGTCATTTTTACCACATCCTTTTAGGTACTAGGCACTGTATATTTTTGTCTAAATCTAGACCTTCATGAAATTGGTGAGAAATTGTAACATCTTCATTACAAAAGTAAATGCCCATTGTAAAAAAAACTGAAGCAATGCAAACACATGTGATATGAAAAACCAGTCTCCCCTAGGCTTTTCCCATGAAATAATCAGAATTAAATGTTTTCAGGTATTCTAGTCTTTTTCTAATTCTCATTCAGAATATATATATATACACACACTCACCCTTCATTATTTTGTTTTGTATCTTACAAAAAATGAGATTAAGCTTGCTTTTTTGGCTCAACAGTATATTCTAGACATCCATACAGGCTATGTCAGTACATACAAATCTACCTCTCTATATAAAAAACTAATAGGCTAGACATGGTGGCTCATGCCTGTAATCCCAACACTTTGGGAGGCCAAGGCGGGAGGATCACTTGAGGCCAGGAGTTCAAGACTGGCCTGGGTAACGTGGTGAGACTCCGTCTCTACAAAAAAATTTAAAAATCAGCCAGGTGTAGTGGTGTGTGTGTGTGTGTGGTCCCAGCTACTTGGCAGGCTGAGGCAGATCACCTGAGCCCAGGAGGCTGAAGCTACACTGAACCACATTCCGTACCACTGCACTCCAGCCTAGGCAACAGAGCAAGACCCTGTCTCAAAACAAAACAAACAAAAAATCCCACAAAAAACAAAACGCTACTTGATATTCCACAGTATATGGGTACCAAAATTTATTTTGATTATCTTCAATTTTTCATTATAAATGACGCTGCAATAAACATTGTTTATATTAATGTATGTTCTCCTATGAAAATAGCACAGATTCCTTGAAGTGTAGCTGCTAAATCAACGTGTACTTTTATTTTGATAAAATTCTGCCAAAATTGCCATCTAAAAACTTGGAACAATTTTATGTCCCAACAACGTATTAGGTGCCTCTTTTACATTGCTGGATAGTTTTTAATTTTTGCCTGATGCCCTCCTCCCGACAAAAAAATCTAGTTTTTAAATTTCCATTCTCCTAATCACAATGAGGTTGAATTTCTCTTCACTGTTTGAACACATTTATCTAAGAACTGTTCATATCCTCAATTCATTACCTAATTTGTTAATTCTATTTATTCTTTATACATGCTACAGGTTGTTTTCCCAGTCTGTCACTCTGTAACGCTTTTTGTCACAGAATTATCAACTGTGATTATAGTCAAATTTATCAATCCTTTCATTTATGATTTTAGGTCTTGGTCTTACCTAAATGGCCTACCAGAACACATAATTTCCAGTGTATCCTTCTACATAACAAATTCTCTTATATTTCCTTCTAATGCTTTTATAGGTTTTTTTAGTTAGTTCCTTAATCCATCTAAGTTATTTTGAATGTGATGAAGTAGGATCTTTCTTTCTAAATAAAGAGCCATTTATCCCTATACAACATACTGAATTATAATTTCCCAACTGTTGCAAAACACCAACTTTATCATATACTAAATTCCGATATAAAAATGGGTCTGTTACTGGATTCTACTTTGCTCCAGGCGTCAATCTGTCTATTCTTGTGTTCACCATTTATATTACTGCAGCATTTCAGTATGCTTTGACTTCTCATATAGCAAATCCCCCAACACTACTTTTCCATTAAAAACGTTTGTCATTTTTTGGCCATTCTAGGACATTTACTCCTACAAAAGAGTTTTAGAAGCAATTTATCAAGTGTCCAAAAGAATTCCCACTGGGATTTCAATTGTAATTACATTGAAATCATAGTTTAATTTGGAGAGTACTGCAATCTACAATGATGCCTTCCCTTCCAGGAAAAAGTCTGCCCATTTATTTAGGTTAGCTTTTAAATCATTTAGGTAAAAGTTTTTACTTCTCTTCATAAAGCTTTGGTACATTTATGTCTTACTTGTAAATGTTTTCTAGTTTTGCTGCTATTCAGAACAGAATCTAACTTTTCTATACGGTAATTAGTGATTTGATTATTAATGAATTACACAGCTTTTCCAATGTTTCACAACTTATATTTCTATCCAGCGAACTGTCTATTCACATCCTATAACCACCTGTGTGTGGATCTTCATTATTTTCTTCACCAATTTGGATGAGTTCTTTGCATACTGAAAATACTAACTCTTAGCTTATCATTTGCCACAAATATTTTCCACTTTATGATTCGGGTTTTTTCCCTTCTCTTCCTAAAGAATAAATTTTTATGTAGTCTAATACACTAATTTTTAATTATTATTTTCTCTATTGTTTCTAATAGCAGCAGCTACTTACAGATTTGAGTGCCCTGTAGGTGCCTGGCCCTTTATCTCTTACTCTCATAACACCTGCAAAGTGGGGATAATTTTCCTCACTTAAAAGATTCCAGTTTAGACACATCTGAGTCTAAAGCATGTGCTCCATCCACCTTAGCATGTAAAACTCCTCTTTCCAGATGTTTAATATTTACTTACATTTTCTTTAGACTCAGGGGGCATTTGTGATGATTTCATTATTATTTATGACATTTCCATATAAAAAAGTTTATTTCTGGGGTGCTGAGTAAGTTCCAGTGACCTGTATGGATATTTTACAGCCAGAATGATACTGTTTTAATGAATGTGGCTCTATAATATGTTTGAATATATTTGTCTCACCTCATTACTCATAATTATTCTACCACGTTCACCCCAAAATGAACATCTCCATAACATGCAGACATCACAGCCCGGAAGACGGCCTCTCTTTCCGTTCAAGGTACCCCTTCAGACTTTTCAGGATACTTTATGGTCTCCTCCACAGAGCGCACACTTGACTCTATAAGGTTGTGCCTACACGGTTCACTTGTTTTGCTGCAACCTGGTCAGAGCCAGTTTCTTGTTTTGGGTTTTTTTTTTTTTGGCCATTTTAGGTTCTAGTAGGTTATTTCTGGTATTCAGAAAGCTATTAATTTTATACATATACTAATACATGGTCACTCCATCAATTTTTTTGTCTAATAATTTTTGTTATTGTTTTCATAGTCAATAGCATCTACAAATATTTCCCTTCATTTTAGAGCCTCACTTCACTCCTATCTCACATATTACCGCTTTGTCAAAACATACAAACCTTGTTAAATAATGTCCCAATTTTTAATTTGACTCTCTGATACTTTTAAGTATAGACAACTAGTTTAACATTTATGTGTACTTTTTGCATACCAAGTACCTTTTTATTGCTTTTATTTATCCCCACTTCTTAAAAATTAGAAACAAGGATTTGTGGGGGTTTTGTTTGTTTGTTTTGTGAGACAGTCTCCCTCTGTTGCCCAGGCTGGAGTGCAGTGGCATGATCTCCGCTCACTGCAAGCTCCACCTCCCGGGTTCACGCCATTCTCCTGCCTCAGCCTCCCGAGTAGCTGGGAATACGGGTGCCTGCCACCACGCCCAGCTAATTTTTTGTATTTTTAGTAGAGACAGGGTTTCACCGTTAGCCAGGATGGTCTCGGTCTCCTGACCTCATGATCCACCTGCCTCCCAAAGTGCTGGGATTACAGGTGTGAGCCACTGTGCATGGCCAGGATCTTTTTTTTTTTTAATCAAACATTGATTTGACCTTAGTGTAGCTGGTAACGTGAGGTCAATGTGAATTCCAAGGGAAAGCTCACGTCTCTTCCAGGCAGCCCTCTGAGATGGCCAACCTGGTCTCCCCACTTCTACTCTCCACCCCCAACATGCCCCCACATCTTGCATGCGACGACTAGAGTGGCTGTTCAAAGATACAAATCTGATTATGTCACTCCTCTTCGTAAATCCCAACCCATATCATGGTTTCCCATTTCACTCGGGATAAAATACAACCACTTTAACCTGCCCTACATGACCCTACTTGATCTGGCCCCTGGCCTAGCCACTCTTCCCCTTCACCTCCATAGTCTATCCACATTCATTCTTTCAGTTCCTGGAATGGGCAAAGCTTTTTCCCCACTTTGAGGCCTTCCCACATGCTGTTCCTCTGCCTGGAAAATTATCCCTCACTTTCCTCCACACTAACACCTACGCACTCTTCAAATCTCAGCTTAAATCTTATTTATACAGAAAAGTCTTTCCTAGGCCCCTTCTCTCCACTCTAAAATTTGGTCTCCCCTTTTTTATACTCCCTCATAGCAGGTGCTTCTTAACTTTCACAGCAGATACCAGTTTGTGATCATACGTGTAGTTGTGATTGTGTTTAAATTCCAATCCCCCTCACAAATCATAAGCTTCAAGAGAACAAAATAAGTTGATTTTGCTGGCCACACTACAGGCACTCATATATATCTGAAAGAAAGAAAAATACGTAAAAAGCCCCTAATCGTATCTCATACATCTTAAAATGTTACCCATCACATCATTCAATCATTATTTAAATGATTAAAATATTAAATCTCAATATTAAAACTCTGATACAGCCTGCAAATTTAGTAACAATCCCTTTTCCCTGAAGGACATAAAAGCTAATCTGAATCTGCTGCTGCCACAGAAAAATACATGTACACCTTACAACTCTAAGGAAATAAGCTTAAATATTATAGTGCGAGTATTGTCTAGTGTTCAGTTTGCTAATATGTTTATTCACAGTCAACTAATTTATATGCCTTAATTTTTAAGGTATGTAAAAGCACTAGGGGCTGGGCACAGTGGCTCACACCTGTAATCCCAACACTTTGGGAGGACTGCTTTAGGCCAGGAGTTTGAGACCAGTTGGGGCAAGATAGTAAGAGCCTGTCATTACAAAAATAAAATAAATCAGCCAGGTGTGGTGGCACATGGTTGTAGTCATTCCTAACTACTGGGGAGGCTGAGGCACAAGGATCACTTGAGCCCAGGAGTCCCAGGCTGCAGCGAACTAGAATCATGCCACTACACTCCAGCCACGGCAACAGAAAGAGACCCTATCTCTCTCTCTCTTTTTTTTTTTTTTAAAGAAGAGGAAGAAAACAAAGCCCTAGGAAAAAATGCTTTGCAAAATATTAAGAAGACTAATGTATTGTCAGTGCTTGATAAAAATTAATTTAAAAAGTCACAAATTAAAAAGCATTCAAAGTTGACTATCTGTAGTGCTCTGTGATATGATACACACACATCTGGTCAAAAAATATAAATGATATTGCAAATAATTTTTGGATCACAAAGGCTAATAAAACCAACCTTTATATATACTACTTTACATTCCACAACACATATGCACTGTATCACTGAACTCTATGGACCAGACAGAGCAGGCCATTTACAGGAAAGAAAACCGAGGTTTGGTGTGATTCAATGTCCTCCCCAAGGTCACACAACTTCTAAGTGCTAGAGTCAGAACTACCATAGGGGAGGGGTGGCTGCTTCCACATGTCAATTTCTTAACCAAAAGAGAACTTCATCATAAATGCCGAATCTCGATAATTAGCGTAGATCTGTGCTCCTATCACCGAAATTTCATCTCATCAGAGAACCACCACCAGCGAAAAAGCTGTTTTAAAGTTAAAACTTAAACAGCTATCAATTTGGGAAATGGCTAAACCATGATATACTGAATCTATGGAACATGGTGCAGCAGTTGTTAAAAAATGACTTGAAGCATTACATGCTAACATTGAAAGTTACGGTGCAACAGTCCTTGTTAAAGCAGTCAAAAATGATGTTAAGTGCACACACGTAAAAGTACTCCAAAAGATCTAGAAGGATAAACACCACACACATAATAGTCGGCATCCCTGAAGACAGAGGTTGATAGTCAAAGACAAAATGCCATCTCTGTGATATGCTGTTTTTACAAAGAAAATGTACTACTCTGCTAATTTAGAATTAATTTTTAAATTTTTAATTAACCTGCGGGTTGAACAAGGTCGATTTCCTGCTCTAAAAAACTATGCGTCTATGAAGGAAATAGGAGCCCTCTCTAAATAAGAAGCCAAAATGCCTAAAAACCGTTCCATCTTGTGAAAACAATAAACTGTAAATATCAGAAAACGTTCCTTGAAGAAGGCAATAGCTCAGAAATCTTTTTTCGGTATCTGGTCTCCTTTGTTGCAATAAGACAGCCCGTAAGCAATCTAGCAACCAGAACAGTTCAGTTCGGAGCAGGCTCCCGGGGAGATTTAGTTGTTAGAGTTCGGCAAGAAAGGTTTCACAAAGGAGCTGAGTTCTGGGGGAAATGAGAGGTGATGTGGCGGAGAGATGGATCCGGACGGGAAAATGTCTGGGAGGGGGGTATACGGAGTTCATGAGAAGCCGGGGACAGTGAGAAAACTGCAGTCGAGTCCTGGAAGGGGTGAGAACGCCTGCGGAGGCGGGAGTCAGAGGGAGGTGGACAGCGCCGGCAGCCAGTTTACCTGGGTGAGAATCCGGCCCTTGTTGTGGTCAAACAATGGAGGCGTCCGGCGGCAGCAGCCTTCTGCGCTGGGTGCGCGAGGGGTTCCTCATCACCTGAGCGGGATGCTCGCCTCCTCTGCCGGACGCAGGGCGCCCTGAAAAACACACAGCACCCCATGCAGCCGGCTCCTCCGCAGCCGCCCGGCTCCCCGGTCCCCTGGCGCGGCCATGACCGCCTCTCCCGGGACCCGCCTGGAAGGGCTCCAAGGCGCGGCTCCACGGGCGACGAGGGCGGCAGCGCTCCCCCTTCCCTCGGCTCCAACAACAATGGAGCCTGGCTCGGGAGTCCGGCTCCCGAGGGGCCTCGCCCGGCCTCGCCCTGCCCGCTGCCCAGCCCTCGCTCGCACCGGCCGCCATCTGCGCCCCCCGGCCCCGCTCCCCCGCACTGCGGGCCCGCGGCCGACCGCCCGAGGCCCGAGGGGCGGCTTCTCAGCCCGGGACCCGCCAGGCTGCGCGGAGCCGCTCTGACCTTCCCCGCCATCCCCAAGGGCCGGGCCGGCCCGAGGCCCATCCTCCGGGATGGGTTGTTTTTCTTTTCTTTAATCCACTCCACCTCCTTCCCACCCCTAGCCCGCTCCCTGGCCCCCGGCCCCCGCCTCCCTCCGGGAAAGAAAGAAAGACTGCAGCCCGGCCGCCGAGAACTCACTCCAAGTGAGGGGAGTCAGCGCCCCAGGCCGCGGGCGCCGCGCACCCACCTCCCTCTCCTCAGGGACACCTCACAGGTGCGCCTCCGAGCCGCGCGCGCGCGCGCTCCGCACACCCAGACGCCTCCGGGGGACAGCGCGCGTGCGCACGCACGAGGCCGGGGAGCCCCGGGGGAGCGGGGGCCGCACGCATGCGCGGCCACCCGGCCCGCGCCCCCACCGCCCGCCTCCGCCCCCGCCCCCCAGCCCCGGCCCGGTCGGGCCCGGCCATCCCCCACCCCAGCGCCCGGCGCGCGCGCGCTCCCGCTCGCCTCCCTCGCTCCTCCCCGCGCCCCCCCACTCCGGGCCGCGTTACCCAGGGCAACCGCAGTGCGGCCGCACCTGAGCTGTGCGCCTGCGTCCCGCGGGCCCGACCCTCCCTTCCCCTCGGCCCTCGCCTCTGCCCCGCCACAGCCGGGCGGAAGGGGGCGTAGCCCGGCCTCGCCAAGTGAATATCGGCGCGCCGCCCCCGCCCAGCTCGGCAGACACAGACCCGCCGCCGCGCCGGCGCCTAGCCCGCCGGGTCAGCGCGGCCAGGCCTCGCCGCCGGCCCCGCTCCCAGGGTGCACCGCGGCTAGCGCTCGGGTGGGAGCGGGCGAGATGCGCCGGGCGGGCGGTGCCCACTGACCTCCCTCGGCGGCCCGTCCCGGGCAGCGCCCGAGCCCAGGCAGCCCCGCCCGCCGCGCCCCGCCCAGCCCATGGGCCACGGGCCCCCGCCGCCGCCCGCCGGGAGGACCGAGCCTAAGAGGGCAGCCGCCTGAAGGAACGCGACGGCGGCGCCCGCAGGTGAGGCGGGGCCCGGGGTGTGTCGAGTCCGGCTCCGCTCACCTGGCAGCGCCGGCGGGGGCGGAGGGGCCGGGCAGGGGCGGAGGGGCCGGGCAGGGGCGGAGGGGCCGGGCAGGGGCGGAGGGGCCGGGCAGGGGCGGAGGGGCCGGGCAGGGGCGGAGGGGCCGGGCAGGGACGGGAGTTCGTGGCGAAGACTTTAAAAACCCTCCCTGCCGGGAGACGGGGGACAGGGTCCTCCTGCCCCACCTCCGGGGCTTGGGAGCCACGTTAGCTCCCCCAGGGGCAGGGGTGGCCCCGGGCGAAGGCAACTCGGGAGACGGCGGAGTCGGGGCAAGAGGGTCCCTGAGGCTCGGCGACCCCCGCGCCCGCCCCCGCGGGGTCCGCCGGCCCTTTCTGGGGAGGGGGCTCCCCGGCCCGGGCTCCAGTCCAGGGTGCGGACCGGCCGCGGCGCGCGCCCACCCCAGTGCCAAGGGGGAGGAGAGGCCGGTCCCGGGGCGCTCTTGTCTGCCCCGGGGTGGGATCGCAGGGCGAGGGATCCGCATTGCAGGTGCACCAGGAGCGCCCCGGGGCCTAGCCCGGCTTTGTCTGGGATGCTGTGGGGAGGAGGCCGTCTGAATCCACATCGCCTTTTTAAATGCTTGTTACCACCCGGGGAACCTTAGAGACCCTCCCTGACAAGTTGTATCGCCTCCCGTCCTGGTAGCCTTTCCGTAAGTACACTACCTGCCAGCCCCTTCCTGAAGCTTTGATGCGGCTTTAGTTTACTCTGAGTAACGATTTGCCTGTGATTCGTGAAACGGAGCAGAATGCACAAACGCAGCAGAGCTCCAGGCTTGGCTACTGGGCTGCCGTCTGCTACGGCGAGGGAGTTTCTCTAACTTAGGTTTTCATGCTGACCTGTATGGTTTCATTTCAAGTTTTGGTATTTAGCAGTACGATCTAGTCCACTAAGGAAAATTAGGCGGCCAGAGAGAAAATATAACCGTGCTTTATAGCTTAGGTTGCAGTAGTCGGTTTTATAACAAAATACAAGCTACCAGGCTGTAATACTTTAACATATTACGCAGTTCCAGAAACCTGTAAGAGTATTAAAACTAGGATTGCCATTTTAAAACTTTTACGTTTGAAATTTATTTAAAGAGCATTGGTATTGATAAAACGACTTTTCTTTTTCTTTTTTTTTTTTTTGCTCATCAAGAATTCCCATGCATTTTCTCGCTATTGCATTGTAAGGAAAAAGATGATAACGTTTAAAGTGCCTTTTACCTCCAAAGATGTTTTGAAATGTATGTAATTCTTTTGGCTAACTGTTCATCTTATGTGAAATATGCTTGGAAGAAGGCTTTAAAACTCGTGATTATATATGCGGGTATGCGTACATATACATACACACCACTGAAAAATCTTAAAATAGTTTTGTTACTCCTCTGCGTATTATAATTACTCAGTAAATTTAGTTTAGGTACATTTAAGATCTAAAGTACAGGACAATTATTTGTGCGAGATTTTTACTGTGACACATTTTAAATACATCAGTCTAACAAATAGGTTTTTTTGGAAATTAGATATTTTTATTAACTCTTTAAAAAACGAATCATTCATCTTGGGTTTATAACTCTTTCATCTGCCATGTTGGATAAATTGCCAAATTGGATAAATTGATCTCAACTTATCCAATTATCTTTGGATAAATTGATTTCAACATAATTACCTAATTGGTAGGATGCCTTTGCAACGATACTAACGTTAATAAAATGTTGATGCTTTTAAAAAATACTTATGTTAAAAAAGCATTTTCTCGTATTTCTGGCAAGAAAAGTCATGGAACTTTTTTCCTTCTATCTGGAACAAGGTCAGCCATAAATAGTTTCTAATACATAGTGGGCACACATTTGGTAACTAAGATTAATTATATCTACTGAATTTACTGAATTCCATGTCCTTCAAGGGCAGTGACTAGGTGACTTTGTATCTTCACATACCAATGTTGCAGTAAATGTTTGGGTCAGATTGAAGTTTCATCCCGGCTAGGTAGGTGCTAACTGAATGACACCAGTTTCCACATCTTCAGCTTTGATGTTTCAACCTGCAGAAGGATTTGGGCACGGAAGTGGCTGTGTCCTAATTGTCTTCAAATGTTTGAAGGTCTGTCATGCAGCAAGGGATTTCATTTATTTTGAGTAATTATTGAGTACAGAAAAACAGATTTCATTTCTATATGAAGGCAAAAGTTGTTTATGGTGAGAACTAGCGGTGGAAAGAAGGGGCTGCTCCTTCCCTAGGGGCTTTTGGGATCAGCTGGTTCCCCACTTGGCGTGAATGGCTATTAGGAGGTATCACAGAGGTATAGGAGGGTCTTTCTGAGAGGGACTCCTGGGTATTCCGATGGCAACTATATTCGAGGACTTCTGTACTTCCCTTTTAGCACTGTGGCTTTTGTTTTTTGTTTTCTTATGCTGGCTTCTACAGTTGTGGACGTAGCAACATCCGCAGACACCTACATGAACCCTAGGAAGATTTTTTAGTAGATTAAAGACCCACCTGCTATTAAAGATGATTCTTAGTCGTGCTTTGCATTTGTATGGCATATTACAGGGAATAAAGCACTCTCGAATTCAGTGTGTTTTAAAAGACTCTTTTTAATTATACATGATTTGTATTTCTTTAACTTTATTTTCTACAATAAACATTGAATCAAGAGGAAAATTACCCTTTTCTAGGAAGGCAAGCAGAAAAGGCTTTTTTTAAAGCTGTTTTTAAAAAATGGGATGGTGCCAGTCATCCTTTGGAGAGCCAGCAAGTTATGAAGGTGAATCGTTCTTTTACTTGGCTGAAAACATTTTTTAAAAGATACTGAATAAGGCCGGGGGCAGTGGCTCACTCCTGAGGCCGAGGCGGGCAGATCACGAGGTCAAGAGATCGAGACCATCCTGAGCAACATGGTGAAACCCCATCTCTACTAAAAATACAAAAATTAGCTGGTCGTGGTGGCACAGTAGTCCCAGCTACTCGGGAGGCTGAGGCAGGAGAATCGCTTGAACCCAGGAGGCAGAGGTTGCAGTGAGCCCAGATCACGCCACTGCACTCCAGCCTGGCAACAGATGGAGACTCCGTCTCAAAAAAAAAAAAAAAAAAAAAAAAAAAAAAAAACTGAATAAGAGATGATATAAGAGATGATTCTTGTGCTTGCTCCGCATTTTAGTTTGTTTATTTCATTACTCAAGCATGACTCAAGTTTCACAGCAAAAAGTCCAGTCATATCCACCTACATTAAGTTGCATTGGATGTTTTTTCAGTATGTCTGCATGGTTTTTAAAATACGCTGGCAGCTGAAGGTAAAACAAAGCCAAGAAGTAGAATTACAGCAAGCCGAAAAGCTTAGGGGAATTGGAGCTTTGTGTTTGAAGAAGAAAGACATGTGCCCTATTTGTATGAAACCAATCTTGAGAATGATGGTTTCTCAATGATCAACAATGGGAATAAGGATTTATCTATTATAACAAAGATTCGGCTACTGAGTGTCAATCTAATACATGTATTAAGTGGGTCAGTGAGGTGGGGACTCCAGTCTGTGGCTAAGAAGCAGAGCAGAGTTGCCTGTGAACACCAGAGTGCCCAATACACAAGGATTGAAGTGCAGCAAGTCAGTAATGAGGCCGATTGAGTTAAACCAAGATCTGACCTCTCCAGTTTAGGAAGAAGAGGAAAAAACAATTCTGAATTAATGTTTGCATGGACTTAACTTTTTAAATGTCTTTTAAAGTAGTTACTCTCTCGTTCTCTAGCAGATGAGTTTGTTTCATGCTTTTAACTTTTTAAACGTCTTTTAAAATAGTTACTCTCTCGTTCTCTAGCAGATGAGTTTGTCTCATGCTTTTAACTTTTTAAATGTCTTTTAAAATAGTTACTCTCATTCTGTAGCAGATGAGTTTGTGTCATGCTTTTGTGTCTCTTACCCATTAGCTGACTTTGGGTGTGATAAGTGACTAAGACTCCTCAAACTTTGAACAAGGAATATACCATTTATTTATGCTGTATGCATGAAGGGAAAAGAGACGAATATCAAGTTTTTCTGGCCAACCAAGAAATAAAACTTTAAAAGTGTTTATTTTTTCAGGAAAAAAATCACAGATACTACTTAAATATTATTACCAGGATAACAAATTAGCAAATAAGGCAAGTTAGAAAGCAGCATTTTCAAGGTTAAAGGTTGCATTTTAAAGCTTTAACCATGACTTCTGAAGGGATCGCACAAACATCTTTAAAGACTTCTTTGTTAATCAGAAAACAGTTTACATGCAAATTTCCACACTGGAGAGCCGACCGAGATCAATACTTTCATGATTATTCCCAATTTACTGCTTTATCAGAAAGAACTTTACTACGAAGCAAGAAGTGTCTACTCTTCTGTGAAGGAGTAAGTTTTCTCCTTGTTTTTGAAATTCTTTATTCTAGCTGAATTCTCAAGACTGAGCAGTGAACTTCCATTGGTTAGCACCAAATAGAGCAAGCCTGAGTAAGCTGCTTATAAAAAGGGGAAAAAACGACAGAAGAAAACTTTTAATAAATGGAATATGAGGCACATAATACTCTGCTTCTACAAATTTTCTTTTTGTTGCCTCTTTGGCAACACTTAAGATACTAAATTCAGGTCTGCATAAAATCCATTATCCTTTGCTCTTCAGATTTCCTCCCCAATCCATTTCTAAATGCATCCTGTGCCCTTCTCATTTACTATGCAGGTAAGAGAGTTTATGAGAAGTCATTAAAGCCCATGTTCTTAGGTAACATTGTTTAAGCATTAACGCTACATGTAAATTGTCATTCTCAATATTATTACAATACTGTCTTTCTTAAAGTTGCACATTTTACCTAGAAATCCGTGGCATCATACTCTGAAAAGACCATCTTCGATATAATGCAGAGGACACGTAAAAACACTGGGTTCCCAAGAGAAAGTTCCATCTCTGTCATACATAGCATAATTATCTTAGGCTCTCCGTATTTTTCTAATGATAAGTGAACGTAAGAGGTTAGGCTCGTGCCATACCTTAAACATTGAAGGAGGCTTTTTGTAACTCCTTTCTCTTCGGCTGTCACACACATCAACCCAGATAAAAGGCACTGCTAGTGTTTCTGCCTCGGTGGCTAGTAGCGTGGGAGAGCAGATACACTTTTTAAAAATAGCCAAGTCTTGCACATTGATAAGAAAGATGGAGAAAGGTTGGAGTTTTTCACTCAGTTTTGTGTTCCCATAGATAAGAACATAGCAGAAGTTATTAGGTTTGGCCTGTCATTTTCAAGGAAGGTCAGTATCTGATACTGAGTCATCTTTATCTTCTGGTTGAGTCCCTATGACAAGACCAGAACGTTCTAGTAGAATAGAGCAGCAGCTTTCTGGCATTAAGGTACTTGCTCATTGACATGCCCTATTGCTCTCGGGGGAGGAAGGATGTGTAATCCTCCTCAGCCTCTGCAATGTGATAGATTTCAAGTGAGGAATTGCTTTCCATCAATAAAGCGGTCAAGTCAGTTTTTGACAAGTTTATTAGTACAGTAAGACTGTGGTATCAGGACCCAGTTCAGAGGTGAAAAAAGCCAAGCCGTATTGTTTGAGGGCAAAGGCAGGTTTTTAGGGGAGAGACAAAATAAATATCCAAGTAGAAACAAAGCTAGAAGTGAGACCTTGGAGATAGGTTGACAGCTGTCTTATTTGGAGGTGTTCTTGTGTCTCATCCCTTTTTGCAGGATGGAACTCAGAGCTTTGGATGACGACTGGCTAATTCTAGAACACTGCACTGAATGTTACTCATTAGCAGGCTGTGGTTAGAGCAGAGTGCCTTTCCAAGTAGTCTCAGGATGCCAGTGGGACCTGCCTGTGCAGTGACCATCTTGAGTCTGAAATTTAAGTGGAAAGCAGCAAATTAGCCATTCCTGTGTTTAGAGGAAAACTGAGTTTAGTTAGAAGGTGTGAAGTCGTTGGGGCCAGCGTGTTCCTACTGAAGAAACTGGGAATCCTCGGCAGGTTAGTAGCAAGCAGAACTTTAGAGTCCCTTGAAGGAAGGTTGAAGTGATGTTTGGACTGCTGAACTGCAGAGTGAACCTGGGAATGAGATGCACTGACACCCTCATCAGTGCTTTCCATCAGTGTGCAAGACTTAGCTATTTCTCAAAAGAACACAGCTTCCTCTCACATGGAATGTCCTACCATTGGGGATGTAACCAGAAGCCTCCGAAGCCTACTCAGTTTTTTAGGTGAAGATCCAAGATTTTTGTTTGTCACAACTCTCATGGTTACATTTATAGGTAGGGAATCCAGCCACTTAAGTCCAGTTTCTGAAAATTCCTGGCTAGGTTATTTTTCACAGTTCCATTTGGACATTTTACCACCTCTTCTGATTGTGGACAAGACAGTGAAGGCATTGATGAATGTGTAGGGCTTTACAGCTTTATTTACAATCCAATCTGGAAATTATGGACTCCTGTTACAAATAGACACACTTAGTGTACCAAATCTGGAAATAAAATATTTCAGAAGTCTTTTTGACAGTCATTGTGTTAGCCTTTGCATGCATCTTCTATACCCAGTGAAATTACTAAAGCATTCACATGAAAACCCATTTTTTCTCATTTGAATAAAACTAAAGTGAATATGCTTATAAATGCCTGCCTCCCACCCCACAGCCCCATCCGTAGATAAGCTGCTCTCGTTGTCTTTATGGCTACTTCCTACAACATGAATGGACGGGTCAAACAACTCACGCAGTGCTGATGAGCTACACTGGTAAATTTGGAGCATGCTACCCACATACGATTTTCCCTGGCATTCCTTCTTCTTCTTGTGTACCAGGCCATGGGACACAGGAGCAAGATGAAGGCACTTTGGAGCTACCAAGAGGCTCTCTGAAACCCTGACAGTCTTTAGAGTCCCTTCTACGATGTGGGGCCTGATCTAGGACAGGGACAGTGTGGGAAAGAGCCACCATAAGGGACTGTTCAGTGTGAGAAAGATGACTGACCATAGATAACCTTGACCGTGTTATTCACCAAAGGAAGTATATTTCCAAAACAGCCCAACATGGGTTACATGAGGGCCGTGAGAAATGTAAGCTCCTCCAAGAGCGTGCAGCCCTCACTGTTTTCACAATTGTTCATAGTCAAGAGAGTCAGGAAAAAGTGAGAAAGAAAAGCAGGACTTCATACTCCAGTGAGAGCAAATAAGCTTTGACTTCTGGACAGAATATACAGAGGTCAAGATGAATCAAGATTCCTCTTTATTGAGAAGAGATTGCATCCCAAAGATCAATTTACTTTTCTGTGAGTGGTTAGTCTTGTCTCCTCAGTTATACACAAGTGTTTCTTGATTGACCTCACTATATCTCGATGTACACGTACGAGCACACACGTCATTCCAAACAGTATATTTAACTGGCAATATATTTAGCAATTTAAAATTGTAGTTTTCAAATGTTATCAAACATATCAGGTGTCCTAATACATCGATTGATTTTACCATCATAATTTGAGCTTTAAGAACAAGTATTCAAAAAAAGACCCAGTATTCCAAAAAAGACCCAGTAGCTCCTCCGTGGGGATTGTCAGGTGACGAGATGTTTTTTCCATTTGAATTTTAATTTCTTTATTAGTTTTTAGGTAAATATAAATTATTAACTAATTGCCTCACTATTCTGCTGGTACAAAGGGAATTAGGAACTTTAGAAAACAAAATTTACATTAAAAAATAATGCAATTATTTAAAATTGGCAGAAATGTGGTATCTTGAAACATTATTCAGCTAATGGAAGTAGAGTGACTCTTGGTTGTCATAATATGTAATATTGTCTGCAATTTTTAAAAAGCAATTTATAAAGATACTAGTTTCTTAAATTACAGCTCCCTGTAATTTGTATACTCAGGTTTAGATTCACCTACTCTGAAATCATGGTGTTAGGTAGTCATTGAGCTGTTCTGTAAGGCAAGTGTCAATAATTTAGGAAGTTCCATTTAATTTAGCCTTTGTGAAAAAATTCTACTTTTTGTATGAATTGTGTGCCCCACCCCCACTCCCAAATATTAGCTCCACAAAGGCAGAATTTTTATCTCTCCTATTTGTTGGTGTGTTCTGAGTGTCCTCCACAGTGTCTGGCTCAAAGCTGCTTAAAGATGCTTCCTTTATGGAAAGAATGAACTGTAATAATTTATATCACCCACCCATATAGAAGACATAACTTTCTCTTATACCCCCAAATTCACAAAAATAGATACGAAAGGATTTTCTTTAAAAAAAAGTACTAAGAACTTGAATAATTTATGTAGTCTTCTGTGTTATATTGGAATAGCCTCCTTGTTGTTAATACAGACACTTTTTTTAAAAAAAAAGATAAATAACTTTTCAGTTTGTACCTGTTATGTTTAAACTTTATTTTTAAACTGCTTTTATAACCTGAGCAATCGTTTTTATTTTGGGAGAGACCTTTTCCAAGTAGAAAACCATTTTAAGATTTACCAGCGCAGCACTAATTACTTCAATTTCTGTAGTATATTTCTGCAAATTACAAAGTTCAAATTATGGCTCTTGTAAACAGGGTTTCCTGGTGACCATGGAACCTGTACTTTCATTTCTCCCAGCCTGGAAAGCTTTCTTAAAGTGCTAGTATATATAAAATATTAGGAGTTTTGACATGATTTCCTAAACTTATTGGGAGTCTAAAATTCTTGTAAAGTTTACATATTTAGTGAAGTCCTTAAAAACAAAGCTCTTTGCATTGAAGAAATATTAAAGCCTTTAAACATCAAAGTTTCCTGGAGATTTCCTGCCTGCATTAGATAGAGTACTCCTGTGGAAACTGCACACCTAGCTCAGCTGCAATGTGTCCACTTAATTTCTGTGGAAATACGCAGCTTTATAACCATAACACTGGAGTCCCTATTGCATTCCAGATTTATCTTGCACTCACCGTCTTCACTTCTCAGGTCACTTTAGCGTTCATACAAGAAAAGCAAAATCTCACATTATCGAGAAACGGGAAGAAAATTATTACATTCTTAGGCAATTTGGAGTTTATTTGCAATCCTTTTTCTTCCAAGCAAAAGAAAGCAAGGAAATGCTGATCCAGTGTTCCAGTCATTTTAGCTAAACAGGTTAAGTAGTCCGTTTCTGCACTCCTGCCTCGCTGAGCGTGTAAGATACAAGGAAGAAACTCACTCAGATAGGCTCCTATTGTCCCCTCACCTGCTGGTTGCCTTTCCTCCAGAGTTAGCAGCTCTCTGGTACGGGAGGGATGCTGCATGTGGTGAGAGTTTGCCCTCCCAAAAGTGCCATACGCTACGTTTACTAGCCATCCCAGAAACCCAGAGAGAGCAGGATAAACCTCAAGTCCAAAGAGGAGAAAAGGCCTACCTTAAATTAGATTGACCCTAACCCTGGGGGTTTCTCAACCAAAACTCTTTTGACCTTTGGGGCCAGATTATCCTTGTTGTGGGGCTGTCCTGTGCATTATGGTCTGTTTAGCAGCATCCCTGGCCCCTACCCACTAGATGCTGGTAGCACCCACCCACACACTCATGACAACCCAAAGCATCTCCAGACATCGCCAAATGCCCCCTGGGGGCACAGCTGTCCCAGCTGAGAACCACTGCTCCAACTTGATCAAACTCAAGATTCATCAGGAGAATGAGAACCCTGTGTTCTTTCATTAATTCCGACTGCTTACAGTTTGCCTCACATCAGAAAACTTACATGCTAATTCCATCTGTTCTTTAGATTAAAAAAAAAAAACCTATATCTTGCATCAGCCATAAAACAATGACTGTAGATTCTCTGAGGGAAAAAAAAAACCCTATGTAGATGGTGTTCTCAGCAGGTTAGAGTCAGACTGCAGAAGCAGGCCAGCCCCTCTGTAAGACCCACATGAAGATTACTGTTGCCACTGCCAGATTATGTTATGTCTCAGCGGAGTCGCCACCTTCCTCTCTCTACTCCCCATCCTGTTCCGCCTTCTGAATCGCAGCATCAATTGTTGACTTAAGCAGGCAAAAACTCAAACTACATTTGAATAAAGAATTTGTCAGTATCTGCATTTGTTTTAGTCTTCTGTATCAAGAGAGAAACCCCAAACCCCTTATCCAGCTAACCAGAACACCTTAAAAGTGTTTGTCTTCAAAAAAGATATCACATGAAATTGTATTATTAATAAATTAGTAAATAAGGCAACCAATTTAAAAAGCAAACATTTAGAAGTTCAAAGCTGTATTTTAAAGGATTCAGCAACAATCTGTAAAGCCCAGGTGTCTTAAAATACTTGTTTGGTAATAAAAACAAAACAGAATTGTACATTTTTACATGTTTCCACACAGAATAGCAGAGTAAGCTTGTAGCTCTTTAAGAGAACTAGCTTTTTAACCCAGAATAGTATCTGTTTTTCTGCAGCTTTAGAAGAGAGGAAGCATTTTCTCTTATTCTGATTTTTTTTTTCCACAAGCAGCAGCATCAAGAATAAGCACTGGAATTATATTAGCATCTGGCACGAAAGAGTAGACCTGAGAAGGTTACAGCTTAAAATATGGGGAAAGAAAAGGGCAAAAGAGAATGTTTAGCAAATGGAATATTGGCCAAACGGTGTTCAGGCTGTGCAGGATATGCACTTTTATATTTTAGAGGGCTGCAGCATTTCGTCTTCATTTAGGGACAGTATATTATCTAGTTGAGAGCATAAGCTTTGGAGTCAGACTGGTTTGGGATGACCCCACCTCTGCCTCTTACTAGGTGTGACTTTAAGGAAGTCATTTAACCCTCCAAGCTTATTTGCTAATGTGTGAACTGAGGATAAGAATATCTGCTCCTTAGAGTGTTGATCAAGTACGTAGCATGGCGCCTGGCACTGAGCCCTCAGTAAAAGGTGATTCCATGTTGATTCTTCTCCCCTGGAGCTAAAGGCTGTGTCGCTACTGCAGTTTCTGCCTGCTTCACCCTGCATCGTCCCTGCCAGACTAAACTCCCTTAAGTGGCGATTTTGCCTCTATTGAGTAAAAACTTAGCTTTTCCCCATTGCTTATCTTTTCCATCTCGACTTTTCTGAGCAGCTTTTAATATACAACTTAAATCTGACACTAGCTTTTCTATCTAACCTTATTTTCCACCATTCCCCAGAATCTTCTTTCCGTATCAGATAGTTTAATGGTCTCATGTTCCTTCTAAAACTTAATTCATATTTACTTCACCAGAAATGCTTCCTCCTGTCCCAACTCTGCCCATCCTTTGAGGCTCAGTTTAATTCCAACCTCTTCAGAGTAAAACCTTTGTCACTCCAGTCCTTATTCACTCATTTATTAGGTACCTCCATGTGTCTGGCAACAGATAGGTACCAGGAATGCTGCAATAATTGAGGCCGGCCCCTGTCTTCCAGGATTTATGCAGCCTGGTGCAGGAGAGACAGGTAGATAAGAGAAGAGCTGCCAGTGCTAGGATGGGCAGCCCTTCACCCTTCATGGACAGCCTTCCCCTGGCTCCTGTACTTGGCGGATGCCTCATGAGGATTTAATTATACATTGTTTTCTTTGTACTTTAGTTGCTGAGTCTCATATCCCCAAGTAAATTGTAAACATAGGACTGAGTACACAGTGAGCACTTTAGAAACATATGCTGGCTTGATCTTTCACCTCCAGATGCATATTTAAAAGGAGAATCGATTGCCTGGCCTATTGTAAAGGCCTTGTAAACTTTAAAAAGCAAATTAAAAAACAAAATCAATGATGACGTTAAGCTCTTGGGGATCCCCATAACGTCCTGGTGATTAGAGTGGCTAGGTGACTAGGCTTTGGAATTCATGGGACAGTGCACTTTTAAATTTGGCAGTTCTAAAATGAAAATAAAGAATTGTCCTTTGAGTCTAATAAAGTTAGCTTAATGGAAAACTCACTGCATTGTCCTCGTTTTTCTCACTGTGTCACAGACCAAGAAAAGCGTCATCCAAGCTCATGACAGGTGTTGCCTGAATTTCTGAGCTGCTGAGTGCCACTGAGGAGCTCAGAAAGAATGATCTGAATCGTGAGCTTACATGCGACACGGCCACATCTCAGCTTCAATGCCATGTCACAGGCTCAGCATTGACAGTTCACATACTTGGCTCATAAGATAAATTTCCAGGTGTCAGTAAGCTGCACCAGAGAAGATACTGTATGTCACAAACTCCAGGAAGTCCTGAGCAAGCCCACATTTTCCTTTCCACATAAATGAACATTTTTAGGTGGCTTGATAATTTTTTACTCTTTTTATTTGCGAGCTTTCCCATTATAGCAATCAGAGAAATTTTTCCAAGCCCTCTGATGCTCACTAATACAAGATACAGCATAGTACCTAATGATGGGGTTCGGAGGGTGCTGAGTGAGATCACCACTAGTGTGCAACTCCTAGAAAGAAGCCTTTCTTAAAGGGCCAGCCCAGGTTTCCAGAGGCACCATTATTGTAGGTGGCAGGGAAATAGCAGGGAACAAGACAGAAACGTCCTTGTTCTCCTGGAGTTTACATGCTAGTAAGGTAAGAAAGATAAATAAGCGACCTAACTTTAGATAGTGATAAATGCTACGAAGACATAAAATGGCATAATGATGATGGCAGTTGAAAAAAATTGTTAAATTATTCCAGCAGTACAAGGTGAGCACTGGCCACGGCAGGTCCCATGACAGTTTATCTGGGAGCAAATGAAACCTGTTTGGATGACTCTCCATATTGAAGCAATGATAGTAAACACATAGCTCTAGCCATGGTTCTAAATGCTTTAGATCTGTGCTGCCCAACATGGTAGACACTAGCCTCATGGGGACAGTACATTTTAATTAATTCCAACAAAAAATGAAAAATTTCTCAGACACATGAGCCACATTTCAGGTGTTCAATAGCTACATGTGGCCGCAACAGCTACAGAAGAGTGTGGTCACATCTCTGAGCCTCAGTTCTTTAAAAACAGCATAATCATACCTATCTTGCTGATTGTTTCAAGAATTAAGTGATCATCTATAAGTCTGGCACCTAAGGCCGCATGCGGTGGCTCACACCTGTAATCCCAGCACTTTGAGAGGCCGAGGCGGGCAGATCAGTTGAGGTCAGGAGTTTGAAACCAGCCTGGCCAACATGGTGAAACCTTGTCTCTACTAAAAATACAAAAATGAGCCGGGCGTGGTGGTGCACACTGGTAGTCCCAGCTACTCAGGAGACTGAGGCAGGAGAATCGCTTAAACCCAGGAGGTCGAGGTTGCGATTGCACCACTGCACTCCAGCCTGGTCAACAAAGTGAGACTCCATCTCAAAAAAAAAAGCAAGCCTGGCAGTCAGACATTTGGTGTGGCTGCTTTATTGGACAACAGAGAATAGAATATTTACATCATCACAGAAAGTTCCATTGGACAGCATCTGTTCAGATAAACTCAATCTTCCCCCACATCCTAATGAGGTGTAGATACTCCTTTTCCATTTTGCAGATGAGGAAGTAAGGCACGGGAGTTACGTGTGACTTGCCCAGGGCTGCATCCTTAACGAAGGGCAGAACTGGAATGCAAACCGTGGCGGTCTGGATCCAGAACCTGGGGGTTAATCCTACCCTGCTATGCCGCTATAGCTCGCGGATCCAGTACAGCTCATCTGTGTGATCCACTTTCAACCAGAGTGCAACCGAGGGAGAGAACATTACCTCTTCAGAAAATCTTGTCATTGAATGCTTTTAAAGTCAGCTAACATGAATTCTGACGAGAGGATCAGGAAAAATGTAGGCCTGTCATAGGCACAATTTCCCCCTCCTTGAAAAGGGCAGAGGAAACTACAAAGCACCAAAAAAATACCAAGTTTATGTATGATCTCAATAAGGCAGATTAAGCTCTCTACGCCTCAGTTCCCGTATCCTAGAGCGGTGTGAGGATGTAATGAGGCAAGGCCTGGAAAGCCTCAGCGGGACCTGTCACAGTCAGTGACGCCAGGGAGGTCAGCAGCAGCATTACCACTGCACTCAAGCGGCCACACTTGGGCCAAACGTTCCAGAATGCACAGGAAACAGCAGAACAGACCACTTATGTGAGGAGGCAGCTCGTCCTTCTCTCCCAGAGCTGCCATGAGAGCCTGTGGTTCCAAACAGCCTGAGTTTGAAATTGGAGAGCACTTCAGGAAGGCACGAGGCAGAGGAGGTGGCAGCCTTTGGAAAGAATCTGCATTTGGCTCATGCATTTAGGATTTGCAAGTTTAGTTAAGTGTCTTCACTCGTCTGAGCCTCCATTCTTTAAAAAATGGGTTTAATTGGCCGGGCGTGGTGGCTCATGCCTATAATCCCAGCACTTTGGGAGGCCGAGGCAGGAGGATCACCTGAGGTCGGGAGTTTGAAACCAGCCTGACCAACATGGAGAAACCCCGTCTCTACTAAAAATACAAAATTAGCCGGGCATGGTGTTGCATGCCTGTCATCCCTGCTACTCTGGAGGCTGAAGCAGGAGAATCGCTTGAACTCGAGAGGCAGAGGTTGTGGTGAGCTGAGATCACGCCGTTGCACTCCAGCCTGGGCAACAAGAGTGAAACTCTGTCTCTAAAATAAAATAAAATAAAAAATGAGTATAATCATACCTACCTTGCATGATTGTTTTCAGAATTAAGTAATAGACCGAGAGTGGTGGTTCACATCTGTAATCCCAGCACTTTCAGAGGCCGAGGTAGGCAGATCACTTGAGGTCAGGAATTCGAGACCAGCCATGGCGAAACTCCGTGTCTACTAAAAATACAAAAATTAGCCAGGTGTGGTGGTGCATGCCTGTAATCCCAGCTACTCGGGGCTGAGGCACGAGAATCACTTGAACATGGGAGGTGGAGGTTGCAGTGAGCCAAGATCACACCATTGCACTCCAGCCTGGGCGACAAAGCGAGACCCCCCCGTCTCAAAAAAAGAAAAAAAAAAAAGAATTAAGTGATCATCTGTAAGCCTGGTGCATAGAAATTTGGTAAATAATGGTCATAATTACTATTTCGATTAATTATTTTCAGCTTCTCATTAACAAATGTCCTTGAGTATTTTCTTGCCCAGATGCCTTAGACCCAGGGAATGTGTTAGGACAGTTATCCTCAAACATGATTGCTGTTACCACCCTTTACAGTGCAGTGATCACACCCTTGAGAAGCCAGGCAGAACCAACTGAAAGGCATCGTGGGGCGTGCACATAGCAGCTGCTTGCGAAGATGGAAGCTGCCTCACACTCCCCCACAACCAGCAAGGGCAGTGGCTGCCAGGTATGACCTCAGGTGACCATCCTGTCCATTCTGAAAACTGGGAAGTCAAACTCTCCAGGCTCCTGACTGGCCAGTAGGCTTCACCAGAGCTGGATCAACCAGAAGAAGCTGAAACATCCAACCTCAGAATTTCGAACTTCAAATGGAAAATCTGGGCACTCTAAACCAAAATTGCTAAGTTCCAAAAATGTTGGATACATCGGGTGCTTATTTGTAAAAGTATCTAAATGAAAGTGGGCCCTTAAAGAGTGTGTCATGAACCAAGGATTATAATTAACCCCATTATGGGGGCACAAGGTCAAATATAAGAGGAAAAAACAAAGTCAGTTGTACAAATGGAAAAAGTGCAAATGAAAAATGATGACCTTTAACAAGGCAAGGACAGTAAGAATAAGAAAATACTGGATTGCCTCTCATTCTCTGAAAAATCCTAATGAATATCAGATGTAGTGATTTTCTACCTTCCCCAATTTATTTCACTCTCCTCCCACAGCTGATATATAATCTATGAAATACAGTTGTCCTGCCCCTTATTTTACTTGTCATTATTTGTTTTCATTTATTTTGACTGGGTTAATGCACTAATGGCTCATTTATCTACGATGATCAAAATTTGGTTGCAAAGACAGCCCTAAAGTAACACCTATTTGCCTTCTACCGTTCTCTCACTGGTCTCTGGATGTTAGAATTGCTGGTGCATTTTAAACAACAGACATTCTTAATGGATAGCTGTTTTGTGGGAAGCTTTTCCCTTCCCCTGGAACTTAATGCGTGATTTCCCAGAGAGCTGAAACATACGATTCTGGGAATTCTCTTGTTCCCTGACATAATAAAGAGTGATTGTGAGTGGGAAGAACTTTATGGGGGTCAGTCATAAATGCCGTCAGTAAGCGTGCCTCACCTATTCTACACAGCACAGGAAGTTTGCGGAAAGGACACTTGTAAAGAACTGAATAATCCACGCTGGAGCTCTCAGATCACTAGATGGAAAGTCAGAGGTCAAACACCCTTAAATGGACATGCTGAAGCCATCAAAAAACAAAACAAAAAACAACCTCTAGGAAATGATCTAGGAAAATGGTAAATGCCTTCTTAAAAATATAAGTTTATCTTTTAAAAATATTGGTACTTAGGCTGTGTTATTCCAAATAAATAAATGTTCAATAAAAACAAATATCTGATTATTGATCACCAGAAGGTATGTAAGTACTAAAATTAAATGCCTGGTCATGGTGACTTTATTTACTGAAGTGACTGTTGTTGGACTATTTTAATAATTTCAAAGATCTCTAATGTCCTCCCTGTCTCAACTCATTGGAAGGAATCAGTGTGGGCCCCTTTCATAGACGGGCAAGTTGGAAGAGTTGGCTTGCTTTTGCTTGATGCGTAGCTAAATTCTTACACTGTCCAAGATGACATGGCTGGGACTGGGCAGAGCTCTTTCTACCACATCACAAGGATAACGTCTCTTTCTTCTATAAGTGGCAGTCATCTTCTCTGATGCCTGTTATAGCTAATGAAACCATGGACTCTTTTACTTTTTGTAAGTAATAAAGGAAAAATATGGCTAAATTAAAGTGGATAGAGCCAGGTAAGGGGTCTGGCATTTATAATCCCAGCTACATAGGAGGCTGAAGCAGGAGGACCACTTGAGGCCAGGAATTTGAGCCAAGCCTGGGCAACATAGAGAAACCCTGTCTCCCCCCCACCAAAAGAAAAGGTGTATAGAGCTTCAGTTACTAAATACCTTTCTTTCCTTAAAACCTGTACTATAATTAGGCAGACCCACAAATGGATAAAAAGAAGGCCTATCAGTTAAGTCAGGTGAATTGGTCCATCTGTTTGGCAAACCATAGAGATTGAGATTTTTAAAGCAAGGGAACACATCTCCTTGGCCTAGGAACTTGGTTTAGATTGTGGTCATCAAGCGCTAAGATTAAGTATTTCCTATTTCATTAGGATGAATGATGATTTGGCATTTGGGATCACTGTATCTTTTAGTTATCAACTAGTAGACAATTAAAATTGGCAGTAATCTCAATCTGAGGTGGAAATGGAAAGACCAGTTGGATATGAACTGCTTACTTCCCCTTCCATTAAAGGAAAGTATCACTAGCTAGAACTGTTTGTGTAGTAACTTAGGAGATATTTGTGTCCTTAAATTGTTGGCTCAGGATCATCTTGGTAAATGACAAGCTTGTTAGAAGTGTACCAGTGACATTTCTACTAAGTTGAAAATGATACTAGCTCTAGCTCTTGAAACAAGGCTATTTGGGTGATCCCCAGAGGGCAGTCATACTGGGGGCTGCTGAGAAAGGGCAGGAGGAGGATGCAGGGAGGGCAGGAAGGGCCTGAGCAGCACCTCCATGGCCCCACCGGTCACCTCCTCCCCCAGAAGCAACTTCTCCCTGAGCCTGTGTCTTTGGAATAGAAAGTGCAGAGTTGACACTGTATGGGCATCGCCCCTCCAGCTCTGAGGGTCCGGAGATGGAATGCTGGTGCTCCCTCCTCCTGGGGTGGGGTCTGCCGCCCGCTGGCCTCCTGGCGGTTAGGAACCCAAACTTCCATGATGCCCAGGACACTCCCAGAAGGCACCACACAACACAGATGGTAGGAGCACATGTATTTGCCTATCTTGGCCTGCACAGGCCAGTTAAAAGACACCCATGGGCAACCAGAAATATAGACTTGCTTTCTTCATGAGGCATTTTCACACAGAAAAGCCAAGCCCTCATCAGCGTACAGACCCGTGACATGGTTTTTAAATAGAAGCCAAATAGAAACTCTTAAAGTATGAGATAATCGGAGTGCAGAGAAACCCGGTTAATAAGTCCATCATGTAGGCCTCCAGTGACTGCAGCCTTCCCAGACAGGCTGCGTACCCTCTTTCCATGTGTAATTGTCAGGCTCTCTAATCACATCCATTACGACTTTAATGTTAGGCTGCACGTTCTTTCAGAAGGAAATGGCTGTCAATGTCTAAAGAATTGTCGATGAGCCTTAATAAAATAAAATACATATGAAGGATAATGTCAGAGAATGACAGGAATGTATAATGCATGGTGGGAGGCACCTAAGTTCTCATCATTGTCATTTTCTGCATATCTTTGGGACACAAAATTGTTACATTTGTAACAACTACCTTCCCATTAATTATTCTTGGTGATGGTAAACCAATCACAATTTTAGCAATCCAAGATTACCCTGGAACAATATTATTAAAACATATGATACTACTTTGTTAGTGGATATTTAGTGATTATCTTTTTTAAGAGAAAACTTTATAATATTTTTTCTGACTATATGTTCATCATTAAAGAAGCTTTAGATAGTACTAAAATAGAACTTTTAAAAGGTAAAAGTCACCGAGTCCACCATCTAGAGACAAATGTTTGTTTGTTTGTTTGAGATGGAGTTTCCCTCTTGTTGCCCAGGCTGGAGTGCAGTGGCGAGATCTCGGCTCACTGCAACCTCCGCCTCCTGGGTTCAAGCGATTCTCCTGCCTCAGTCTCCCTAGTAGCTGGGATTACAGGCGGATGCCACGACACCCGGCTTATTTTTGTTTTTGTTTTTGTTTTTGTTTTTGAGACGGAGTCTTGCTCTGTCGCCCAGGCCGGAGTGCAGTGGCATGATCTCAGCTCACTGCAACCTCCTCCTCTCAGGTTCAAGCAAGTCTCCTGCCTCAGCCTCCCGAGTAGCTAGGACCGCAGGCGTGTGCCACCACGCCCAGCTAATTTTTTGTATTTTTAGTATAGACAGAGTTTCACCATGTTAGCCAGGATGGTTTCCATCTCCTAACCTCATGATCTACCAGCCTTGGCCTCCCAAAGTGCTGGGATTACAGGCATGAGCCACTGTGCCTGGCTGAGGCAAATGTTTTAACACTTTGGTGTATATCCTTCTACACATATCAAAAATGTGATAATATACATACAATTTTTAACATACTATTTACAAACTTAACCTATCATAGACATATTACCTTGTCGGTAAATATAGATCTACACTATTTTAAATTATTGCATACTTTAGATGTGCCATGCTAGCCCCTTATTGACAGACGTTGAGATTATTTTGTGTGGTGATTATCTTGCAAAAAATGACTTTTTTTTTTTGGTTGCTACTGGAGTTTTCTTTCCTCTTCTAGCTTTTAGAGACGTGCCTATTAAAAGATGTCTGCTGCTTAGCCAGAAATAGGGGAACCCACAAAACATCCCCATCCAAAGTTCCCGCATTTGGATGAGTCCAAATTTAGTTCAGTTACCACTTTATCACAATAAGCCAGACACACTGCAAAATGTTTTATACAAAAAATCTCATTTTACCCTCCCAGTCACTGTATCATGTAGGTTTGATTATTTCTCATGTTGTAGAAGAGAAAGGTGAGGACTCAGAGAGGTTGCAACTCGGATATGGCAGGGTCAGAATTGGAACCCACGATTCTGACTCTTGTGCTAAGCTCTCAACCTCACCTGTTTTTGCCAGATTAAAAAAGCCTAATTCTTTAAGAATGACTAATCAACAAGATGTTTTATCTTTTTAAAACATAATTGCACCTTTGCCTTCTACTTTTTGCTTCCACTTTGTAATCGTGTTTACTCTTTTTACCAAAATATTCCTGGAGTCATTGTTGAGTACTTACCTTTCCTTGAAATGTTGTCCGTTTTTATTGCTACTTTAACTTTTAGAGATTTTCAGCTCACTTACTAATTGAATTTCTTAGATACATGTACAAGTAGGAATAATAGGGTCCTACCATGCAAAACAATTTATCCAGTTCATTGTGAATTCAGAGTAACATCAGTATTCATTTTCAGAGATGGTGAGTGTCCTTTCTTAAAAGCAGGTATTTGGGATTGAGAGTTGATGGCCTAATTAGCCATGGACCATTTTTTAGCCTCGTGAAGTACTATAGATGGTTTCAAAGGGAGAAGCAGGCTTTCCTGTCCCTCAGGGCTCCTTGCTCTGCCTGCCTCTCTAGTTGCCTCCCCCAGTGGCTCTTCTCCAGTGAAAATGGAGGATAGAGGTCCCAGAAAATGCTTCTATTTGCTTTTATCCTTCCCTCTTTGGAAGTAATTGGAATTTCTTTGCTAGCTCATTTCCGTACTTAGATAATATTCAGGAAATGCCCTAGTTGGCTAAGTAAATAATCTTGAGGTATATTTATAGAAGTACTGACCAATGTTTACATAAAAATAATATAGCTAACATTCATTGAGCACTACTCTATGCCAGGCCCGTCCTGGTTGCTGTTAGCACTTAAAGCCACCCCATGAGTTAGACATCACAATGACTTAGGTGACAAGATAGGGTTCAGATACAGCCCCAAGTACGGCCTAATATCTCAAGAGTTTGTCCACTCCAGTCTCTTTTGTCCCATTGTGTTAAGCAGATCTTCTTTGGGCCTTAGTTTCTTAATCTTGAAACAAAGGGGTGTTGGATGCCTGATGTTGAAGATTTCTTCTACCCTCAATGTTTTCTGACTCCATGAATCTACTTAGAAAACCACCTCCCTGCTAGGAATCATTTTATCCTCCTGTTACATTTAATCACTGCAATTGCTGCCTTTGTTCTCTGGCCAGCCTTGATTTTCTTGATGGCAACGCTTAAGCTATAGGACACCAGAGCGGTACAGAAAGTGCCCACAGAAAAGCCCCCAGAGGTCCTTGTGCACAAACGTGGAGACACTGTGCCCTGTTAAGGGCCAGGCAGTGCTGCCAGGTCAGGGCCTTTCAAAAGTGCACAGAGAGGGCAGCAGGGCTCCTGTTGTTCATGGTAGGAGAGAACCAAATGTGAATGGGTCATAACTTACTCATGACTAGAATCTAAAAGAGCTTGTTATAACTCATTCACAGCTACCACCTGAGTGCTAGTGTGCTATTTTTTTTTAGATTCTAAAATTATTACCCTATTTCCACAGGCTTTGTGTTCAACTAAAAGATAATGTTTGTTCTTGATTGCTCAGAAACAATCTCTCATTTTTAAATGGTGAGACCCTTTCCTACCGAAGATATTCCATTTCTTTTTGTCCAAGAAATTGGTCTCAGGAATACGTTGGAATATTGCTTCTGGAATGTTGAGAAATGATGGGGTGAGGTCATGTTCAGATTCATGCTGCTGTGGTGCTTTTTGACGAACGCAGTGTAGTTCTGGTTTAGATCTCCACTCGGTGCCATTATGAAGCGGTAGGAAATGATCTGCAGCACGTATGTAATGCGTGAGTTCAGATGTGCAGGAAGAATGGAAGTTAATGAGGCGGGGGCAGGGGATGGTTTGCCATGGGAGTTCTAGACAGAGGGAACAAGGTGTGCAAAGGCCCTGTGTTGGAGGGGTCTGGGCCACGCCAGGGGCTAGAGGACCCGAGTGTTGACAAGCACACCAGCCCCGAGGGGACCCAGGGGGATGCCGCTGGGGAGGGCAGGCTGACCAAGCAGGGCCTCTGGAGCAGTGGGGCTTGGTCCCAAGAAAGTCAGAGAGATGCAACGTGATCAGAAATGTGCTTGACCATGAAAACTTGTGCCAAGGAGGATGTGCACACAGGAGAGACACTAAAGGAAAAGGCATATTTTTTAAAGGGGGAAGATAAGTCTGGCCTTGGTTCCTCCCACGGGTAACATCAGAGCTGTTTTTGGCAGCCAAGTGCTGCTTTTTCCCAGGAATAGCCTATTGCTAACTCGGCCCCCAGAGGACTCCTATCAGCCTGACCTTGCAGGGGAAGAGAGTGAGTCTGCCCCTGGCCCTGGGACCGAGCACCTGCTGGGATCCCAGGGACCAGGACACACATGCTACAGAGTGGAATACCTTGTGCTTTCTTCCTAAGCTAGTCTTGCTGCTTTGTTAAGGCCCCAGAAAGCCCCACCCTCACCCAGCTTCCTAGGAACCTTTGCTGGTATTACGAGCAAGAGTCATTAGTGAGTCTTTTTGCCGTATTGGGTGGTCGGCAGTGCCTTTACAGCTGTGTGATTTTCTAACGTGGACCCTCGAGAGCCAGTGGATCCAGCCTCCTTGCGAGCAGTGCTGTTCTGACGGCCTGGCCCTGTGCTCTGGACTCTGGAGGAACGCTGCCTTCCCTTCCGGGCCAAAAGGCTACTTCCGTGGGCTGTGTTTGCGTTTCCTCTGCAGTTTCAAAGTATTAGAGACTTGATGTGCACAACTTGGAAAACATCTGAATTTCTGCATGAAATGAAATCTGCCCCAGACGTCAGGATTGTCACCACATCACCTGCGGGCTAGGAGAAGCGGCAAGGCTTAGGTGCATTTATTGGTTTATGTTCTCTCTTTTCATGGGATAGTGTCCTCTTTTCTCCAGAGGCGGGTTGCAAGAGCAAATGATGTAAGTAACGTGAAAGAACACTGTGCTCGGGCAAGTCAGGTGGTCCACGGATAGAATTATGTCGTCATGTTAACATTAATGCCCTGAGAGGAAGGGATAGCACTTTGGAATGAAGGTGGAATTCGGCTTGAGCTGTTGAAAGGGCCCCTTGTCTTCACGCTGCTGGAGAGCATACTCGGCGAGGCCGGGCCTTCCTCAGACATGTTGACACTAGGAAATGACGGCAGTGCGCTTCCCCATCCAGGAAGCTGTCTTGCCACGTCTTCAGAGCCTATCTCTATAGGATTTGGAATGAAAAGCCTTTTTTGAGTATTAACTTTCTGAACAAGTAGAGTGAACAGTAAATTAATTTACCTAGTGGATTTGCCATAGGAAAAAATGTACGTGTGGCTTAACCTTTGAGCCCTGATCAAGGTAACCTATTCAGCAGGACTTTGACCCTCGAGGTACCCATTTGCATTGCTTCTGCTGGCGTTCTGTGGGGAGAAAAACTAGCAGAGCTGTGCAAAGTCACCTGGGTGGGGCTGGCCCTCTGGCAGCCGTGACCAAGCCCTGAAGTGATAGTCAGTTGGAGCCCCATTTTCTGCAGCTGTGGGCAGCATCTCCAAGGAGGGAAGAAGACCAATGTCCTGGCCTTGCCGCCTTTGGTTGAGCAAATAACTGTAAGATTGCGGATGGCTCCCAGCAACGCTTAGGAACAAAATTGGATTTGCCTCAGGACGGACTACTGCAGTACAAAGAGCACACAATTTGTAGCATATGCCCTTTTGACACAGAAAGTGCAAGCGTTTTGCCAAACGGGCTAGATGAGCTGCCCTCCATTCCTGGCTGACACACAGCTAAGATGGGGTGAGTGCCCTTACTCAGCAGGCGGCGTTATTCATCTGCAGCAGACGCCCTGCCTTTCTCCTTTCATCTGCCACGCTGACCCTTTTAGGGATCTGTCATGAATGCTCCTTCATGTTTCTAAAGCATCTCTGATACTGAATTAAGCCTCTTGGGACCAACTCCATTTCTCCCTCTGAATTATGTGCATCTCCCGGCTGGGTCTCCTCAGCCTAAACAGGATGCCTCGGTGGCTTCAGTCATGTCACAGTACTGGGAGCATGACATCATCACAATGATTACTTCTCTTCAGTAGTGAAGGATCGCAATGGAAAACACCACTGTCTTTTCAGCCGTGAAAACTCTTTTGCCCTCAGAAAGCCAGTGATATTGTTACTCTTTTGAGCTGATGAGAAAATAATTGAGTAATCTGGATGCCATTTGGAGATGTGTTTTGTTTCCCTGGCCCCAAGTGGACCTGCCTTATTCAGGAATATCCTAACAGCTGTAGAATGCCCTGCACAGATGGCGTCTCCATGTCAGGGCCTTTTCAGTCAGCACAGAGTGTGGAAGAAGGGGAGAGCGACAGTCAGTGAAATGCCCCAGGCCAGGAGACCCTTGTCCCCCACTGTGAGGGCTCCGAGTGGCTCACCAGCGCTCACTGTGGAGCTCTGCGCGTTACGTGATCACACTCTCCCTGCTCGCCTGCCGTTTCTTCTCCAGGCTGTCTGCCCATTATAATGGGACGCTTTAAGGACGCTTTTGTATTTCTGCAGTTAACAGAGTGGATTAATGAAACACAGCGTTGTTATAATTCAAAGTTGCTGATTGACCAAGGCAGTTAGAGTATGAATACTTACTAAATCATATTTAAATTTGTTACAAATGAAATGTAATACCACACTATGATAGAGATGGCTGCTGATAACATTTGTACTCCATTCCCCTCTGCCCCCGTGGGAGAGCGTAGAAGAAAATACTGACATCTACATATAGGCACATCCCATTTTGTGCCATCATGGCGGGTGAGGTGGTCATGTCATTTCGGGATGTTTTAGTATATCCCGTTTTCTTTGAGCAAGGTGTGCCTGTAAAGGAAGTGTGTCCCGAATTGGTGGGTTCTTGGTCTCACTGACTTCAAGAATGAAGCCGCGGACCCTCGCTGTGAGTGTTACAGCTCTTAAGGTGGCGCATCTGGAGTTTGTTCCTTCTGATGTTTGGATGTGTTCGGAGTTTCTTCCTTCTGGTGGGTTCGCGGTCTCACTGGCTCAGGAGTGAAGCTGCAGACCTTCGCGGTGAGTGTTACAGCTCATAAAAGCAGCGTGGACACAAAGAGTGAGCAGTAGCAAGATTTATTGCAAAGAGCGAAAGAACAAAGCTTCCACAGTGTGGAAGGGGACCCGAGCGGGTTACCGCTGCTGCCTCGGGCAGCCTGCTTTTATTCTCTTATCTGGCCCCACCCACATCCTGCTAATTGGTAGAGCCCAGTGGCCTGTTTTGACAGGGCACTGATTGGTGTGTTTACAATCCCTGAGCTAGACACAAAGGTTCACCACCTCCCCATCAGATTAGTTAGATACAGAGTATCCACACAAAGGTTCTCCAAGGCCCCACCAGAGCAGCTAGATACAGAGTGTCGATTGGTGCATTCACAAACCCTGAGCTAGACACAGGGTGCTGATTGGTGTGTTTACAAACCTTGAGCTAGATACAGAGTGCCGATTGGTGTATTTACAATCCCTGAGCTAGACATAAAGGTTCTCCACGTCCCCACCAGACTCAGGAGCCCGGCTGGCTTCACCCAGTGGATCCCACACCGGGGCTGCAGGTGGAGCTGCCTGCCAGTCCCGCGCCGTACGTTCGTACTCCTCAGCCCTTGGGTGGTCGATGGGATTGGGCACCATGGAGCAGGGAGCGGCACTGGTCGGGGAGGCTCGGGCGGCACAGGAGCCCATGGAGGGGGTGGGAGGCTCAGGCATGGCGGGCTGCAGGTCCCGAGCCCTGCCCTGCGGGAAGGCAGCTAAGGCCTGGTGAGAAATTGAGTGCAGCACCGGTGGGCTGGCACTGCTAGGGGACCCAGTACACCCTCTGCAGCTGCTGGCCTGGGTGCTAAGCCTCTCATTGCCTGGGTCCGGCAGGGCTGGCAGGGCCGGCCCGCTGGCTGCTCCGAGTGCGGGGCCCGCCAAGCCCACGCCCACCCAGAACTCCAGCTGGCCTGCAAGCGCCGCCGCACGCAGCCCCGGTTCCGCTTGCGCCTCTCCCTCCACACCTCCCTGCAAGCTGAGGGAGTGGGCTCCGGCCTTGGCCAGCCCAGAAAGGGGCTCCCACAGTGCAGCGGTGGGCTGAAGGGCTCCTCAAGTGCCGCCAAAGTGGGAGCCCAGGCAGAGGAGGCGCTGAGAGCAAGCGAGGGCTGTGAGGACTGCCAGCAGGCTGTCACTTCTCAGAAGCACCTAAATAGGAAGCCCATGGAAACAAAAGCTTTTCAACCCTGAAGCCCTTACATTCCTCTGGCACCACAGCTGCACTCAACAGACTGGCACCAGGCCCATTCGTGGGCCTCCAGGGTGCCAGGCACTGTGCTAGGGCTTAGGGTGCAGCAGTGAACAATCTGGAGTCTGTGTGAGGAGGCGGGAAACAGACCCACACTTACAGACCCTCACAGAGACACAAAGACTAGAACTGGGGACAGGGTGGTAATGCACCCGAGTCTGGGGGCCAGGGCTTCCGGGAGGAAGTAAACTTGTACTGAGACCTGAAGGATAAGTAGACAGTGGAGACCCAGGAGAGGTGGGTGGGAGAGGGGCCTAAGAAGAGTGTTCTGGGCAGAGGAGGAGCCATGAGAGGGCACCAGGGTGGGAGAAGCACAGCCCAGCAGGGCACCCGGAGGAAAGCTTGTGCCACCTGGAGCCCTGGGGGTAGGAGAAGGGCCAGCGAGGGTGGTGGGGCCAGTTGCAGGGCCGGGCAGACCAGTCTGATTCTCAGAGCCGTGGGAACCATTGGAGGTTTTTAAGTAGTCTCAATTTAAAAACAAGATCACTCTGCTGCCACGTGGAGAGCAGAATGGAGCAGGTAGGAGAGGACAGAGGGAGGCTTTCTGGCAGGGATTCGGGTGAGGGTGAGGACGGCCTCAGCAGCGGAGATGGGGAGAGTTGAACGGATCTGAGAGCTGCTTTCAAAGCAGGATGCCAGCAAGATCATCATGGACTGGAAATGGATGGCGGGGGATGCCAGCAAGATCATCATGGACTGGAAATGGATGGCGGGGGATGCCAGCAAGATCATCATGGACTGGAAATGGATGGCGGGGGATGCCAGCAAGATCATCATGGACTGGAAATGGATGGCGGGGGATGCCAGCAAGATCATCATGGACTGGAAATGGATGGCGGGGGATGCCAGCGTCAAGGCCACCCCCAGGTTGTGCAGCTGGGGACAGTGCTTGTGAGGGGTAGGACACTAGGCCTAGGGCAGCTCTCCTGTCATCCAAGACCCACTAAATTCTGGATCACATTTAAATGGTTCTTTCTCTTTGACAGCAAGCCACTAACATATGGGCTCTGCTTCTTCCATCAGCCAACAGAATCCTGGATTTGAGTCTGTCCTTTGAAAGCACCTCTGCTAGAGTTCCCACTTCCAAACCCCTTTCAGCTCTTCGGGATTCAGCCTCCAGGTGAGGTGCTGGAATTGATGCCAGAGTGAACGACTCCGGATTGCTGAGTGGAAGGAAGACGTAGGCACCGCTACTGACAGCTCTCAGGCGCTCCTGGGATTTTCCTTCCTTTGACGCTGAGGCTGTTCCGCTTTCAAGCGTTCTGCTTTGTGAGGGAAGGGCAAGGTCAGAAGGTGCTCACCCTTTCCACAGCAAGCACGCGGCACACGTGTGCCACACGCTGAACCTGCCTTGGTCGTAGCTGGCTCCTTTGTTAAGGTCAGCGCCCCCCAAGACCACGTGCTGTGCAGACAGTGTTGGGATCTCGGGAACTGTGGGGTTCCACTTAGAAACTAGTGTCTGGCCCAGCAGCCTACACAGGAGAGTTTGCGGTTACAGCACAGAGACGGTTTCGGGGACAGAAACATCCTTTCTTACTCTGCCAGAATGCTGCTCACGGCTCCACTGAGGAAAGCCCTGCTTGATGGAAACTCAACTCTGCCATCATCTGCAGCCCAGTGCGACGGCAGTCAAAGGCCAGGGAGAGCTATGCTTTGTTTTATAGAAACATGCCTAGAAATGGTCGCCTTAAGTTATTTAACCCACTCCCTATTGTCGGGTTTTGAGTTTGTTTCTAGTCTTTTCCAACTGCAAACTGCACTGTAGTGACCATTCTCACAGCTACCTCTTTTCACACAAAAGTAATAATTTCCCTTTGGTAGATTTCTAAAAATAAATCGCTAGTTCAGAGAGATGACCAATTCCAAGGCTTCTGATCAGCTCTGCCCAATCACTGCCCGTGGTGAGGTGCCCCCCGAGACTGTACTTGCCGTGTCCTGGGGCCACTGTCCTCTCCTGCCAGTTTTTGTCCCCAACTGAAAGGGCCTCTTGTTTCTCTTTTTCCTGGTCCTTTTTAGGATGTATCATTGTTCACTCCCCTTCGTGAGCTCCGTCGTGTTTTATTTCCTTCTCTGCGTTCTCAGGTTGCCCTTGGAGTGGAGTCTGTGGCTTTCCACCGGAGCAGCGCCCAGGAAGTGTTTTCGTGTGATGAAAGTGTATGTCTGAAGTTCGTTATGAACTCATCCTAGCTCCAGAGCTAGTGTGCATGCATGTCACTGGTCGTACAGATAATTGATGAGCAATTGGTGTCGTCTGAAGCAGTGACAGCCTGGGTGTGTCAGTGTCTCCAAAACGGTTCCACTGTGGCATCCTACAAATGGGCTGCGTCCTGGGAGCCATTGAGAAGTTGTACCTCCTTTACGGAGGGTTCTCTGGAATAGCAAACTAGGGAAAATGCATTCTGAGGTTCTGTATTTACAATAATAATTTATAAGCAAATAACTCACATTTCATCCTCAGTATTTTTCAGTGCTGTACAAGCGTCTTGAATTACTCTGGTAGCTTTTCCAGAAAGACCCATGACTTCACCACATTTCTCGAGTTACGATGAAGGTAGAGTCTGGGGCCCTGAGTGAGCATCAGATGCTGGAAGCTGGGGCTGGGAGGGGCCAAGCATTGGGGACAGACTCCAGACACCTGCACCACCCCCTGGCCCCATGAGATACGTTCTCAGACCCTCCCAAGAAGGATCTGTGGCTCCTCTCAGTGCTGTGAAGTGCAGGGGGCTTCCCTCTGGAATTCAGCCCATCTCTCCCTCCTACTTTGGCTGGCTCGAGATGCCATTTAGAGGAAATGTTTGGCCCATTTCCCAGGTGCCAGCTTTTCCCATGAGGAAGCTGTCAGTGCTTCCTGGTCAGGGAAATCTTTTGGGCGTGATTTGGTCAGTCAGTCTGTTGGGGTGAGGTGGTGCGTGGAGAGGACAGGATTTGGAACCAGGGGTCCCTGGATTAGAATCCCTGCTCCATACCTCACTGGCTGTGTGACCCCAGGCTCGCGAATCTGCCTCTCTTGATCTGTTTCCTCATGAGTAAAGGGAAGTGACTTTGTACTCTGGAGTGGGCCTCACTCATTCATGTGCCAGGCATCGTGCTAGGTGCTAGGGCACACCCCAAGGCATTCGGGAAGCAGAGGCTGCCGTCCCTGGCCTGGGGCCTCCCTGCAGTGATGGGAATGTAGCCCTGGTGCCCCCACACCCTGCCCTTCAGGCACCGTGGTTTCCTTCTGCTCTCTCCTGGGAGGTGCACACCCCTCTGCACCCAGAGCCAAGGAGGGCAGGCAGCCCTGGGACCCTCTTCAGGCACCGCAGCCAGGGTCTGTGTTACCCACAGGTCCTCTGGATGTCAGCATGGCAGCCACAAACCTGGAGAACCAGCTGCACAGCGCACAGAAGAACCTCCTGTTCCTTCAGCGGGAGCATGCCAGCACGCTCAAGGGGCTGCACTCCGAGATCAGGCGGCTGCAGCAGCACTGCACAGGTACATCGGGGAGCAGGCCCGGGCAGGCGGGGGGCAGCTATGTGGCACGGCAGAGCCCAGCGTCAGAATGTGCTAGGCCTGCCCTGCCCCCAGCTCCCATCATCGTTGCAGGAGTCCATCTGAATGCCTTATATCATCCTCATTGCATAATCAAGATGCACTAAGCATAAAGCTGCAAAGCCTTTTCTTGGCATACTGAGGACTTAAGAGATTAAAATACAATGGTTAGAATCTCCAATGTGTTTTGGAACTGATAACCAAGATATAGCCTGTGTGATACATAGAGCCAGCTGCTGGATTGTTTGTTTTGGATGGTTGGGATATGCTGTGGGGGAATGGGGAAGGGAGTTTGGGGGAACAGAGGGTGCCCTCTGACCCCAGGGAGCACAGTGGCCGCAGATATTTTCTGCTGCTCTCATGCTCACCTCTCCTGCTGCCAAACCCTGCTCTGTCTGGGTAGGACTCGCTGGCTAATCGTGGGAATCGGTTTTGCATTTTCAAAGCTGATGAAGATTTTGAAATGTACAGTAAAAGAATTAATGTGTTAACATTTCCCTTTTAGATTTAACATATGAGCTGACAGTCAAAAGTTCGGAACAGACAGGTAAGAACTCCTCCCCAGAAGTAAATGACAGGAGGTTTCCCTTTGTGGTACGTGTTGGTGCCGTTTTCACTAGTCACACACTTAGGAGAAAATGCTCTTGCTGGGAAGAGTTATGCGTGTGGCCTGAGCTCTCTAAGGGAAGATGAGAAGGATGTTTGGATCCCTCCGTGTTGCAAGTGGTTATTAGTGGGCAGGGGGATGAGTGATTTTGTTTTCTTTTGAATGACACATATATTTGGAATGCCTATTATATGTTTTTCTGATTTTCCTACAATGAACATGTGTTCCTTGTGTAATCAGAACATAAAAATAGACGTGAGTTAAACCCAAAAGGAGGAGTAACAGCAGCAGCAGCATTGGGCAGAACCGCCCCCGCTCCTCCGTGTCGCTGCCACCTAGCATGGGCCTGGCACAGAGCAGCAGCTCGCTAAATGCTGGCGGGCGAGTGGTCACATTACTAGACAGCTCCCTGAGGATCTGGGGCTTTCTCTGGACTACAGCCCCAGAACCCTCCCCAAACCAGAATCCTCCAGGACCTCAGGAAACCCCAAAGGGCAGCTGCCTGCTGGCCGCCAGAGAAGAGACAGAAACCCAGGCCTTCCCAGGGCCCTCTGTGCCTACTGCAAAGAGCCTGCTCCCTAAAACAGGGTGGGGGTTTGGAAAGTGCTGAATCCATGTTTGTGCAGAGACACCTGTTGGAAACGGGTTTATCACGTCGGGAAGGCAATGGATGGCTCAGCAAGGCTAGTTTACTTTCTGCAGAAAGGGTGCAACTCGCCAGCAGTCTCACCACGAGAGCACACTCAAAACAAAGGAGACGAGGACATTTATAATCTTCATAACCTGATGCAGTTGCCCTATGACTGTGTCCAGTTTCCATTGACTGGAATGGGACCTCACATTCTAAGCTTGACCCGATTGGCTAACAGCTTGAAACTTTCCTAAATAGGCAAAAGGGAAAGAGGACAAAGAAAAGAGGAAGCTAGTCATGAGAGGGTCAGGAGAGTTTCCAAATAAGGAAGAGCATGCACTATGGTCCAGGGCTCACTCAGCCCTGTGCAGGCGTGTCGGGGCAAGGCGGAGCAGCTACACTGGAACATATATAGAGACATACATAGAGCAAGGAAATGACAAGCTCTTTATGGTTTCAAGAAACTTTGAAGAACTTCTCCATTTCCCACAATGCCTTTTTCTAAACAGGCCTCACAATGGCAGTTACTATTCATGAGAGTGTCCAGTTCCTTGTAAAAGACACAGACCATTTCCACCAAGCCTTAGCGGATTACCGAGCACTGATTTTTTTCCATTTGCATTGCTCATATTACAGCCTCCTGAGTGCGCCACCCAGGAGCCCAGACATCTTTTTGTCTGCGTGTGGTAGGGAAGGCGCCGTGGGCTTCTTGGGGTGGTGGAATGGGAGGCTGTCCTCAGAAGTCTCCCTGTGGAGGGACACCAGGGACCTCCCCCGAAGCCCTGGGACTGGGAGCTGGGCCTCTGGGAATGCAGAGGAACAGGATTTCAACCTGACACTGGGGACCTCCAGCGTCCACACCTGCCAGCACTGAAGCCTTGGGAAAGGAGCTACCCGTGTCATGGAAGCCAGGGCGTCCTCGCTCCCTGTCCTCTCCTGGCCCAGGCTAATCTGAAGCAGCATAGTTTGCCCTGTGGCCTCTCCAGTCAGGGTTCTCAACCCGAGGTCCCAAGGCCACCTGCCCGCCCACCCACCCACCTGATGTAGTACTCCCAGCAGCAGCAGGGTCTCACAGCAAGGGCTGTGTCTTAGGGGAGGCAGTTTCAAAAGCCTCTCAGGTGGTTCCAGTCGGGGTGTCTCCCCTCCCAGTGGTGAAAATCATTGTTTTACATTAGTGCACCCAAAACTGCCCAATTCCAAGCAGTTTCGGGACCCAGGGTACAGCATAGACTCTTGGCTTCCCTCCCCTGGGGGCTGTGACCCCAGAAGTCTGGGCGGGCCCAGGGAGTGCGCAGGTTTAGAAGCGTTGCAGTGCCCTGACGCTCGGGCAGGCTCAGCAGTGCAGCGTTTGGAGACCAGCAGCAGTTGCTGCTGTCAGCTCAGTGTGCACCAAGCTTTCATGGGAAGACTGAAATTTCCAGAAAGGGGGTACGTACAGAGGAGGAGGTGGAGTGGAGCTTTCTATAAAGAGCAAGAAATTGGCAAAACAGGAGGTGCTGATTCCCGGGAAGGACAGTCACCGAAGCAGCTCTCCAGAGCTGGGGATGGAGGAGCAGTCGCACCAGCTCCTTCCCACAGGACGGCCCACTCAAGTCGGGGCCGGTAAACATCAGCCTGGAGCCAAGGCTGCACCCTGGAGGAGGAGGCAGCACAGCTAGATGACTCTCAAGGAAGGATGATAAGGAGGATGTCTATCCAGGAGGAGCTTCTCTCAGGATGCTGTGGCCAAAAGAACCAGAGTGATGCTTAATGAGGCCCAGATTTGGGCCTCTGCTCTGACTCGGAGGGGCTGTGTGGCCTTGGGCAGGTTCTTTGACATCTCTGAACCTGCATCTTCATCTCACAGGTGCCCCACAAATCCAAGTCCCCAGTCCGACCACCAGGGCCCTCTGCCTTTGTGGGCTACCCCTCACAGGACATGAGCAAAGCCCGGGGACAGCCTTGTTCCTGAATGTTTCAAACGTCCATCAGCCTTTTGCAGCACTGCCTGGGGGAAGAAAAATCCCAGGATGCTCACAGCAGGCCAGGGATGTGGTTGAAGGTCTGAGGTTGCAGCCCTTCCTCGGAAGGAGCCCAAGGCCCACTGTCCACCCGAGTGTGGGCTGAAAGCAAAGGCCCTGCGACCGGCATGGGTTGTTGTCCCACAGGCCCTGGGGGAAGGACAGCGGGTACCAGGCCCAATGCCGTGCCCAGGTCAGCATTTCAGGTTGCATGGGTTCAGCCCAGGTGGCTGGGCTCCTGGGTCTTACAGTGTCTACAGAGTCGTGTGTGTGTCTCTGTCCCTCTCTCTACCTCTGAAACTGTGTTTTAGGATCTATTTTCCTTTTGGCAAAAGAAGAAACCTCATGAAAGGTAGTACTGCATGCATCCTTTTTAGGGAGGTCATTTGCTGACATTATACCTGCACATACACACACAGACACATGGTTTTTAAAACTAGAAACTTGCAATGGTTCAACTTAAAATTTTTCAACTGCATGGGGCAATACCCATTCAGTACACTCCTCGACTTACCACGGATAT
This sequence comes from Pan troglodytes, assembly GCF_028858775.2. NCBI lineage: Eukaryota > Metazoa > Chordata > Mammalia > Primates > Hominidae > Pan > Pan troglodytes. Next base: position 130,762,855 of record NC_072408.2, on the reverse strand, counting down.
GTCCAGATAAACCCATGGTAAGCTGAAAATATCGAAAACACACTTTTGACTTACGGTATTTTCAACTTACATTGGATTTTTCGGGACATGACCCCATGCTAAGTCGAGGAGCGCCCATCACCTGCAGCGAGCTTGTAACATGCAAGTGTCCTGCACAAGACCAGTCCAGTCAGCTGTGGGCCCTCAAAAGCTCAGAGTCTGGCGGCGGGACATGCTGCAGAGCTGCTGCTAGCTCAGGCAGGTGGGAAAATTCAAAGCGAGACAGACAGAAGCCCGGGAAAGACGTCCAGTGCCTAGGCAGGCCCTGGGTGGTGGAGTTGGTACAGGGAAACTGGGCGTGCAGGTCTGGAGTTAGGTCAAGGACAGAGGGTACAATAGAGACAGAACAAGAGGTGGTGGCTTGGGGAGAGTGATGGAAGCTTTGATTCATGTGGGAGCAGATAACATTCAGGACAGATTGAGGAACTGGAAGGCATCTGGCAGTTTGGGTTTTATTAGGCAGTGAGGAACCATTTTGAACAGAGGACAAGAATATTTAGGGGGTGACCAAGCTTCCTAAATACAGGATGGGCTGAAACGAAGACCAGAGAGGAGGTGGGACCAAGGCCGGCTGGAGGAGCAGGGAGGGGACAGTACTGAGCAGCCAGCAGAAAGGCACAGTCAGGGAGGGGAGGCCAGGGATGGCGACTGCATCCAGTTTCCCTGGGAGAGTCAAGATGTGGGAAGCAGAGCAGCTATCTGGACTTGAGGGTGTGTCTGACGGACACTCACTTGGAGAAGTGGTGCTCAGGAGACACTGAATCGGGAGCTGATGCTCAAGTTGAATTCCAGACCAGCAAGGAAGAGTCTAGAAAGAACTTCCCAGGGGCCAGGCAAGGAGGATGGCCAGCCAGCCAGCGTTAGGAGGAGTAGGATGGTGACCCAGGGTTTAGAGCCAAGGGTGCTATGTGAGGTGACCAGGGACTGCAGGTCACCAGAAGAGCAGGAGAAGGAGGCGGCTGGTGTTTGCTGAAGGACTGGGTGAGGGCAGGCACCCAGGGACAGCAAAAGGAGGCAGAGGCCCGAAGTGTTAGGGCAGGGGCAGGGAGGGACCAAGGGTAAGAGCCACAGAGGCGAGACAGCTCACTCTCTGAGCAGGAAGTGGGAAAGAGTCTGTGTGTGTGTGTGTGAGAGAGAGACGGGGGTAGGGGGTGAGAGAGGCGGCCAGCGGCAGAGCAAAGGTGACAGCCCCACATCTCTTCTCCTCTAAACATCAGAATTTTACTTCAATAGACATGGATAATTCTTTTTACATTTGAGTTTCAAAACAGTACTTTGAATGTAGCAGGCATTTCATAAATGCCATCTGAGCAGACAGAGGGATTTGCGGCCAGTTTCATCCTAAGTGTTTGCTGAGGTCTGATACTCTGCAATTGCCTGTTTTAACTTCAGCATCTTTAAGGTTCAGAGACATTCTTTTATGCAGTAAGCCAGAGAACTAAGAGCCGGAAAGGGCCTCTGAGATGCCCTGATCTCCCCACCTCGGGGAGGGGAGGGGTCTTTCCAGAGCCCCCACAGCCCTGCCTTCTGCATGGCCCCCACAGCCTAGACAGGGCCCCCCGCCAGACAGGTCCGCCTGCCCCATAGGCCTCACCACTCGGCCTCAGTCTAATGAGTTCTTCACCTGCTTCCTCGGCTTATTCTTGTAGGAGACGGGACTTCTAGAAGCAGTGAATTAAAGAAAAGATGTGAAGAGCTGGAAGCCCAACTGAAAGTGAAAGAGAACGAAAATGCTGAGTTGTTGAAAGAACTGGAGCAGAAAAATGCAATGATCACAGTGCTGGAGAACACCATCAAGGAGCGGGAGAAGAAGTACCTGGAGGAGCTGAAGGCCAAGAGTCACAAGCTGACCCTGCTGTCTAGCGAGCTGGAGCAGCGGGCCAGCACCATCGCCTACCTGACCTCCCAGCTGCACGCCGCCAAGAAGAAGCTCATGAGCTCCAGCGGGACCTCAGATGCCAGCCCGTCAGGGAGCCCCGTGCTGGCCAGCTACAAGCCAGCGCCCCCCAAAGACAAGCTACCTGAAACGCCTCGCCGCCGCATGAAAAAGAGCCTCTCAGCCCCCTTGCACCCGGAATTTGAAGAGGTCTACAGATTCGGGGCAGAGAGCAGGAAACTCCTTTTGCGGGAACCAGTGGATGCTATGCCCGACCCCACCCCATTTCTGCTGGCTAGGGAGTCCGCCGAGGTCCACCTCATCAAAGAGAGGCCCCTCGTCATCCCCCCCATCGCCTCCGACCGAAGCGGCGAGCAGCACAGCCCGGCCCGCGAAAAGCCGCACAAGGCCCACGTCGGGGTGGCGCATCGGATCCACCACGCCACCCCGCCGCAGGCCCAGCCCGAGGTGAAGACCCTGGCGGTCGACCAGGTGAACGGAGGCAAGGTGGTGAGGAAGCACTCAGGGACGGACAGAACTGTGTGAAGCCCGCCGTGCCCCACCCCGCGCTGTCCATGCACTGTGAGCACCACTGGGAAATCTCAGCCACACCTTTTCTGTTTAATCCCATGCATGCCAAACAAACACTTTTCACACCTACCGACCCATTCTCCTTCTGCTTCTCTTGCCCTCTTCTTCACACCAAAATATGATCGTGTCCCTGCTGCAGAATATGTATTTCCTAATTGCTGTGGCCAAACGCCTGTGTGCTGAATCGCTTGCTTCTGATCCCGCTCCGTGTAACCTAAGTGCGCTGCAGGCAAAGCCCAGGCCACGGCTGCGTCACTACTGATGTTCACGATGCCACACAGTCACACACCTAATTCATTCTCAAGTCGGAGCAACACATACCAACCTTGACCTTATCCTCAAGCTCCAGGGCAGCCTGGCCGAGCAGCCCCTGCTCCCTCCTGGAGACCCTTGTCACCTCCCAAGCTCCTCCTGGAGACCCCTGTCACCTCCTGACCAACCTTTCCCAGGGCGGCACTGATCACCGAGCAGCCGTGCGTGTATCTCAAGGAACTAAATAAGATGACGCTACTCCTCATAGCACCACAACCTGAATGTGTGTTCATATTTTTTTGTTAGTTTTATCCAAAATGTTTAAGATCCCAACAAACTTTATTTTCTAAACCTGCCTTCCTTCTGTTTTGTGTCTTTTATTAAACACCTGAAGGAGGGCTAGGAGACTGCAGGAGGGAGAGCAATCACAGGTCCCAGAAGCGACTCTGGCCTCCTCCCGGCCCAGAGCTAGTCCTTAGAATGTGCTGCGCTCCTGAGCTTCTGTGGGAAGCTGCTTTTGCCTCTGATGGCCCCTGCCCACTGTGCTGCCCGTGCTAGCCCCTCTCCTCCCTCGTGGAGTGAAGCCACCCGTCACCTCCAGGTGGCCAGCCAGGGCTCCAGGCCAGCCTCATGGTGCACAGAGGGAAGGGGTGCCCAGTGACCACTGGTCCTGGAGGTTCTGTGTCCTTACCTGACCCCACACAGACCCAGGCAGGCTGGGGGTAGAAGCTCCTGCAGGAACTAAACACTAAGCTCAACAACTTCACAGTCGCCATAGCAGGTCAGAGCCAAGGAAGCTAGGGCCAGAGAGTTCTGGAAGGGGGAGAAGTGGCTCCAGGTGACTGGCCACTTCTGCTCTGTGCCCGACATCATCAGCCCTTCTTGCCAAAAAGGAGCATCTGCTGAAACAGACCTGGATCGTCGAAAACACACCTTTGGAAATTACATTAGGATTCTCACTTGTGCCAATGCTATGTATGCCAGGCATTTTTGCCTAATCAAGTGTTTTCTCTGAGAAGGAAAAGAAAACTCCACACATCTTAAAATACTCTCCAATATTTACTTTTTGATTATATAAATTCCTTTTAAAAAGTAGTATTAAAAACAAAACCATTCAGGTTAATTTGTATGGAAAGAGATTTAAGTGGCTGATTTCAAATGAAAAATCAGTGTCAGTCCCCCTCCTGCCTCTTGAGAGGCCCCAAGAAATGACAGCAGACCCGATCACTCTTCCTGACAACCCCAGGCTCCGAATTCATTAAGCAGTTTTCTTCACCCAAAGGTTAATCAGAATTCAGGGTGAGGCATACTCCTTGCAGCACCCAGTGAGAAATGTGCCTCGTGGTAAAGAGATCAGCTTCGAAAACCAAGCCGACTCCCATGGCGTTCCTTCTCATGGAGGTGGTGTAGACAGGGGTCCGGAAAGTATTCTGCGAGGGAAAGGCAGGTGAGATGCCCCCACGGAGAGAGGGTGCAGGGGGATGAAGGCAGAGGTGCAGTGTAAGTCTTGACAGGCAGGGGCCCCTGTGCAAGACTGCACCTGAGAACACGCACGAGGCTGGGGCTGCTCAGGGCCACCCTCCGCCAGCTTCACGGGGACCTGGCTTCACACTGACACACTGGTTAAAAGTGGGTCCTGGCCCAGGCAGAGCAGAAGACATCTGCTGTCCACACCAGAGGGAACCACTTTATGACTCAGGCAATGTCTGTAGCATTTTGCAAGAAGGGAGGGAGTCTCCCCTTGGTTAGTCTAGACCACAGGATCACAGCTTGAGCCTGACACCTCTGGAAGGATCGGCATCCACACACACATGCAGCCGCGCCTTTCCCAGGAAGCAGCTATCCGTAGCTTTTATCACGGCTCCAAGACTCTCCCCAGCCCATAAAGCTTAGGCACCCCTGTTTTAAAAAGTAGGACTGTTGGAAACCACCTCAGCCATAACTACAGTCAGAAGAGGAAGGGCCCTGGTGTCAGAGAGGAGGGGCTGGGACCTTCACCTGCAGCTTGAGGCGATGGGCTTCAATGGGGATGATCTTCAGGATGGGCAGGTCCACAACCAGCACCTTGGGTTTGCTCTTGGTAAGACATCCTTTTTCTATATCCCAGTCAGCACCTTCCAGGTACAGTCCTGAGACAAAGCATCCTAGGGACACAAGGCAGAGACTGGATACAACTGGAACATGCACAGCCTGCCACGGAGTGGCTCTATCAGGCGCACACACAGCGACACACAGGCCACTGGCTGGCCTCCTCCCCAGCGCATTGGGGACAGCCCAGGCCCTTCTCCAGCATTTCTGTCCTGCCCACCTTCCCTCTGTGGAGGAGCAGCCCAGACAGGACCCTGTGGCCCTCGCCATGGCCCAGAGAAATGGGTGTGGGGCGGTGGCCTCTCCCCCAGGAATGAGGCATCAAGGCCCACGGACTTAGACCACCCTGGGCCCCCAGGCTAGAAAGATGCATGGTCCCAGAGTCAGAATGGGCACCATGGCAACCCCAGCTACCCTGTGAGCCGAAGTGGCTGGGGAGCAGGAAGTCGAAGCCTCACAGAGAAAGTGGTCTCCGGGGAGGAGGACCCAGCAGACGTGCAAAGAGAGGAACACACTCCTGCGGCCCCAGAGAGAGTGGTGGCCCGGACACCTGCCACCTCCCCTGCCACTGAGACCTGGAGAGTCCCTGCATCTTTACCATAAGTCCCCAGTCCTTAAGCCATCTCAAAAGAGCTTTTGTTCCTTGCAGTTAAAAGAACTCTAAGACAGCATGGCCCCGGGGAAACAGCAGTTTCCAGCTCTCACTTGCACAGTCAGTAACCAATGTCTAAGGGACCTGAAGTTCTGGCATAATCAAAGATTTCCAACCAAGTTAGTCCATGCTGCTCTGTGGCTCCCATGCCCCTGGCCCCGTCAGGGGTTACAGGAAAGCCACCTGATGGTTTTTGCAAGAGCTAATTCTGACCTAGGAGCCCATTGCCATGAGCTAGCAGAGTGAACACGGTTCAGGTCTCCCCTGCCATAGACCCCAGGTCTCAACGGAGAAAGTGGAAGAGAAACTTCCGTATCCACCCTCAGAGGTGTTAAGACATGGGCAGTGCAGAGACACAGGAAATATTTGCAGCAGGCTGGCTTTCAAACATGGCCTGGCCCATTTAGGCCCACGCTATGCCTGTCCCTTTGAGTTGGAGGTGGCTCAGGGAGAGAAATCCTAAGTGAGAGGCTGTGGATCCCTAACGAGCTGACGGTACCTTGTCCCGCCCGCTCATTCACTTCATCTGCATCCTGGAATTTGGTCACTTGTGTGAACAAGGTGGAGCGGTCCAGTGGCCAGCCGTTCTTCCGGCAGGTGGCCTGCACCAGCGCCGTGAGGTAGGACTCAGGGATGTGCAGCCCCGAGAGCCACATCACGCTGGGCTCGCTCTCGGTCACCTGGAGAGAAGAGAGGGCAAGTGCTGGAAGCCTGGGGCTGCCATCCAATGCCAGGTCAAAGCTGGCCTGGAAGTTTAGTTTATGATAAAAGACGTATTTCACCTAAGTGGCAAAAGATGGCGTTGGCACAACTGGCCGCCTGTCTGAGAAAAACAATCTGGACTGCCACATTCCAGGCAGATCAAAGATTTAGATATAAAAATAAATAAAACCACTAAAGTACTGGGCCACATCTCCAATGAATGCTTTCATATCGTGGAGTAGGAAATACAAAGCCCAGGATAAAAAAGAAAAGCCTTGTAGGTTTGACTACGGAAAAATGTAAAGCTTTTCTGTGGAAAAAATACCGTAAGCAAAGTCAAGACTTATGACAAGCTTGGAGAAATATCTGCAACACTGGCAGACCAAGGGCTAATTTCTTTGATTTGCAAAGAGCTCTTAAACATCAGTGAGAAAGATGGAGGCCTCACTAAAAATGAAATCCAGATACAAAAGGACAATTCACAGAAAAACACAAAATGTCTGTAAAGCATGCGAAATACGCTCAGACTCACCATAATTAAAGACATGCAAAACAATGAGATATTATTTTCACCTATCAGGGAGACAGTGATCCAAAATGTTAAGAACGCAGCATTGCAGCGGAGTGAGGAAAGAAGCACTCTCATAGATTGTGGTTTCAGCCTTTCCAAGAACCATCCAACAAGAGCTATCAAAATTTAAAATGCACACGCTCTTTGATCCAACTCTTCCACTGTCAGAATTTACCCATGGAATATACCCCTATGCATATTCATATACATGTGCACCAGAATGTTATTTGTATTAGCAAAAAAAAAAAATGGTAACCACCGAAATGTAGGCAGTTACCATATTTTTAGGATACAGAAGGAGGAGAAAGGATATGAAACATTTGTACAATGGCATACTCTAAAAAAGAACGAGCTAGCTGTGTACTAATATGGAACAAGTGCCAAGATATACACTTAGATAAAATAATCGGGTATGTAAGAGTATGCTTCAAAGTCTTCAAAAGAAAAGGAAAAACAAAAGATACAGATAGGCTTGTAAGAATCTCAGACCATTTCCAGAGCACCCAATAAACTTTAACAGAGGTTACTGCTGGGCAATGGAAAGAGGGGATTGGGAGGTGGTTTGAGGAGTCTAGGCTGACACCTGAATCGGCAGAGAGGAGGCGGTGACGTGCCACTTACCCACAACATGTACTGGCTGAACCGCCGCAGGAAGTAGACCATCCAGTTTCCAAGGGACTTTAAGGTGTCAGGAGCAAGCCTTCTCCAGATATTAGGGATATGCCCGATAAAAAGAGACCTGGCCACATCATCTAACTCATTGCTCATTCCAACTTCTCCAGCCAAGGCCTATTTAGAATCAAGAGCAATCGGGCAGGACTCTATCAGAACCCCAGGTGCCACGTATCTAGGCAGTAATCTGCACGAGAGACAGGCTCACCCTTTGAAGTTCAGCCAGAGACTTGGTCATCCGGACCACAAGCTTGTTGAAGCGTTCCAGCTCCTGCAGGAGCACCACCGAAGTGGGGGAGAGTCCTGTTCCGAGGCGCTTCCTCACCTGGTCCAAGTCAAAGACTTTGGGCATCTTGTTTTCTATTTCTTTGGCCACTTGGCCAATATAATCATCGCGGCTGATACCACTGCTGGATTCCCCTAAAACCAGGACACTTCTCAGAGAAAGCAAGGCATCTACATGCAGAACCAGAGCCTCCTGAGCCTTCCAGTTCTGGGAAAGGCATCAGCAACGTGGGAGGGCTACAAGAAGCAATCGTAAAACCCCAATCAAACTAATGAAGTCCTCCTGAGTAGAGTTTACCTGTCTGAGGCTGCAGCTCCAGCAGGTGAGCCCACATGTCTCGAGCCGCCTGCGTGTAATAGCCAATCTCAGCGTTGGGGTGGAGACCAAACACTTCTGGCGTGTTGGCAAGCGGGAGGGCCTCGATGGCTTCTGCAATCAGAACAACGGAGGTGGCACTGTCCAGCCACCTGTGCTTTCTCAGGGCCCACAGCCTCAAAGTCTCCAGACATGCAAGACTAATTTCCACTGTTTAGAGGGTGACTTTTTTTTTTTTTTTTTTGAGACAGGGTCTTAGTCACCCAGGCTGAAGTGCACTGACATGGTCATTGATCACTACAGCCTCGACCTCCTGGGCTCAAGCTCTTCTCCCATCTCAGCCTCCCAGGTAGCTGGTACTACAGGTATTCACCACCACACTCAGCTAATATTTTTGTTTTTTGTTTTTGTTTTGATTTTTCGTTTATTTTTTGTAGAGATGGGATCTTGCATGGTTGCCCAGGCTGGTCTTGAACTTCTGGGCTCAAGCGATCTGCCCTTCTTGGCCTTCCAAAGAAGGGATTACAGGTGCGAGCCACCATGACCGGCCAATGACATGTTTTTAATGCAAAAATTCTACACTACCACACCCAGTCCAGCCGTATGTTCATCTTTTACGAAAATGGCTCAGTGAGCTTCACTGTGGCCATTCTGCCCTTCCAGGTGGAACCTGATTTATTTACCATCATTCCAGGATGGGAAATCTGAACTCTATCAGTCAGCTCTGCAGCCAGGAAGCGTCTGCCGAGCCACCTAACAGGCTTAACAGACCACACCTGACCAGCCGAGGAGCCCCCACCAGGAGAGGAGCCGGTTGAAATGTATGGTCTCCCTTAGAAAAAGCCTTGAAAACATCTTTTCATGTCTGAGAAATCTCACCAACAAATTTCTCCTTTTCATCACCAACAGGGATTTTGTAGTCCACTTCCTTGTTCCGGAAGAAGTGGAATGGCTGGAAAGTATCAAAAATGAAGTCCCCCAGGTACTCATCCATGTAGATGGTCAGGATGCGGCGATCAAAGCTGTCGATGGCCCGTCCTCCATACATGACCTGAAATTAGAGGGCCTGAGAGCCAGCCAGGAGCTCAGAACCTACTGTGTGCACCCTGGGGGCCCGGGGCCAGAGGCTCGCCCAGGGTCAAGAGACTCCAGCAGCCTGGCTGCTGCAAGGCTCGAACCTGTTGACTTGCATAACCTTTCGGGCCACTGTTCACACAATTGATCTGTGGCTTTGCTGGCTTCCCAAGGGATAGGGCCCAAAGCAGTAAGAAACCCTCAGGAAGTGTTGGGAGCTCCTGTGCAGCAGGCAAAGTCCGCCAAACACATCAAACAAACAGCTGAAGAAGCCAGCAGCTGCTTCTGTCTTTGGAATTGATGTCACTGCCTGAGCCGTGTGCAGACCACCGGGGATGCTTCCTGTGAGCTCTGTATACAGCAACAGCTGAGGCAAGGGGCTAGAGGATGCCTCGCCTGGATCCCCAGCCATGGATCCAGCTCAGGGAACCTCCGTGTGAACAGAGCTCACTTAGGACAAAGAACAACCAGGTGAGAGCAGAGAGAATGTCACAGAAACCCAAGGGGAACACAGGGGCAGAAGAGGCTGGTTCTGAGGGCTCAGGAAAATAGGGGCACGAGGCCACAGCTCTGTAGCCCCAGAGGCACCTGCGGAAGGATCCCCGGTCACCCCTACCTCTCCAATTAGGTACTTGAGGCTGCCCCACGGGATCCTTGGGTCCCGTTGCTGGAAGGCTTTCGTTAAGTATGTGTTCAGAATTTCCATGCAGACCTTGAAAGAAGAGAACACGCTCAGTTATACTGAAACCCACCAAGCTGTTCACATTCTGATACTTTTCTGAAAAGGCTGCTGGGAACGGTGCAACCCTGCTGTGGTTGAACCCGGAGGAAAGTCGGGAGGAAGTGGGCCGCCTAAGGAAGCCATTTCCAAGGAGAAGCAGCCGCTGTCACCTGGAAGTCAGACTCATTGAAATCATAGTACACGTTCCAGCCAATCTTCCCAAACTTCCTTCTCTCCTGCACCACAGCATGAAAGAACGCCAGCACGTAGACCAGCGGCTTGAAGGCAGGGTGCGGGCACTGGTCCAGCATTTCGTGAGAGATCTTGAAGTAAGTTGCCCTCATGTTGAGTTTCAGCCCATTGGGTGGCTCGGTGACAACCTTCAGAAGAGAAGAAAACACACAGTGATGGAGACCGCAGGCCCACAAGCTTGGAAGAGTGTGCACAATGCAGGCACTGCGCTTTCCTTCCTCTCTACGGAGCCATCTGTCTGAGACCTCCAATAGCTAAAGTCTCTTGTCCAGGGCCCAGGCTGAGAAGTTAAAGGACTAGATGTTCTGGCTCTCAGGGTCAAGGGTCAAGAGTCCTTGACCTTCCTCTGAACCATGAGTTCCTTTACTGTATATAAAATGAAAGTAAAGTCTTCCCTCCACCTCCCCAGAGAGAGAGAGAGACAGAGAATGACAAAACCTTTCCAAAAGAATTTCCTGGAGAATAAATTAAATGGGGCATGTAAACCACCTGAAACTCCTGCAGTCAGCACTAGCGAACTGCAGGCTGTGTGGGGGGGGCCGTGAAGTTTATGAAAAGTAGCGTAGATGTTGTTAGGGACACATGCAGAATTGGTAGAGATAGACCTGGGAGTCACAAACACCCAACCCAGGACAGCGGCTCCCTCTAAAGAGAGGTGGGATTGAGAAGGGTTTCAACCGCAAGGTTTCACCTGCAGCCTAAGGTTTATTTCTACACAGACACAAGCACGCCCCGGCCCCAGAGCAGCATGCAGGTGTTCTGAGAAGCTGCGTGCTGGCATGTTGATGTCCATCCTGAAGCCAGACCTTTAGGGACTTCTGCAGAATCCCAATGGGGAAGCCCTTGGTGGGGTCCGTGGTGAGCCACAGGCGGAAGTCTGGGTGGGGCTTGGTGATCCTCTCCAGGGACTTCTCCAGATCTTTCAGCCACTTGACCAGGAGGTGGCAGTTCTGCAGCATCAGCCATTGCCCCCGAGCCACCGCCGTCTCCAGCAGCTGCAGGGCCACCTGCGCCGGGGGAGAGGGAAGAGGAGAGGGGTTGGCATCCAAACCCAACCCCGTGCTCTCCAGAGACCCACTCCACACCCACAGAAGGGCGATGGCAGCTCCAGCAGAAGCCAAAAGCAAGCCGAGGATCCAGGAGCTACAGGCGGAGCCTTCAAATAAACCATCTTTGAGAAACCCCATGGGCCCCGTGGGTGCACTGAGCTGGTCACACCCAGCCTGGAAGATGGGTGAGCATTTTGCACTCATCGGCCTCCCTGGCCCTGGAAGTGCCAGCTCCTCCCACACAGTCGCTCCTGTCCCCTGAGGACTCCTGAGCAGGGCTGCAAGAGACCAGCTAAAGCCCACCAGGAAGTCGGGACTGTCCTGGCCACTGTAAGATCTTCAGGGCCCTAGGCCTGGAAAACAATCACCATGTCCCCTCCCAAATGTAATTCAAAGCACAAACAAGCTAAACACCCAAATCAAGCCTTGCTTTCTGAAATGGCTTAAAACACATGAGTGCTGACGTTTCAATAGCTTATTTCAGTGTTATGGTTGAGAGAGCTGGCCCGCCTTGCTGGTGCCCAGGGCTTGCCTCCTGGGCCATCCAGCATGGGTATTGCCATCCTCATCTCACCCAGGGGCTTTCAGCAGTAGAGGGGCTTACCCAAAGCCTCACAGTTCATAGCGAAGCCAGGACTGGCAGTCAGCTCCCTCTGACCCCAACACGCCCGCCTGCAACCATCACACTTACTGATGCACGGACTTTTCCTGCAAGCTTTGTCCCACATTGTACTGAACTTGTGTAGCAAGTTCTAGCAGGGAGCACTGTGATGCAGAGAGGCAAGACCTCAGCAAAGAAAGCTCACTGGCTCAGAAGGGTAGGAGGATTTGCACCACAGTTCTGTCCTGAATGGTCCTGGGCTCAGCCTCTCTCCACCCACTCCCTTGGCCATGCAATTGGGGCCATAATAATCCTGATCCACAATGAGGCTGTTCAGGGACTAAGGAAGGTAAGGACTGTGTGTGAAAGGGCTTTGAAAACAGCACAGCCTGAGCATCGTGGCTCATGCCTGTGATCCCAACGCTTTGGGAGGCCGAAGTGGGAGGATCGCTTGAGCCCAGGAGTTCAAGACCAGCCAGGGCAACATGGTGACGTGTTTGTATTTTTCTCTACAGAAAATACCAAAAAAATTAGCCAGGCATGGTGACGCATGCCTGTAGTCTCAGCTGCTACTGGGGAGGCTGAGGCAGGACGCTCACTTCACAATCAGGAGGTTGAGGCTGCAGTGAGCTATGATCGCACCACTGCACTCCAGCCTGGGTGACAGAGCGAGACCCTGTCTCAAAAAGAAAAGGAAAAAAAAAGAAAACAGCACAGCACCATGATCACAACACGAGGTTGTGAAATCATAACTATTATTGTCATCTTCCCAGTGTTTCATTACTGCTTCTTAGCTCGGAAATGCATCCAACTTATTTGTGGCGTGGCACTCTCAGCTTAAATCCAGGTTAGCTCCTTCTTAGCAGACACCAGGGACCTCCCCTAAACGTAGAGCTTGTTCCTTTCAGCCACAAATTACCTTTTCTTGACCTTGACCCATTGCAAGGAATTTGAGGCGATTTCCTCCAAAACCACTTCGCTCTGCTAATTTCATAAGATCAGTGGCAGGGTCGGAGCCAGGACTCAGGATAAACACAACGGGCGAATGTGGAGTGCTCTGCTCAAAAACAGCTTCAAAGCTGATCATTGGGGGCTGCACATACCTGGTGAAAGAAACACAGTCAGAAAACTCTCCCGCGAGGACAGCTCCAGACCAGGGGCTGGTCTGTCTGATCAGCGCTGCCTCCTCCGGTGTCCAGAACCTTCTGACCACTCCTCTGGGATAGCTCGTTGCAGTCTTCCCTGTTTTAGATTCTAGTTTCTATGCACGTCTCCCACCCTGATGGGGAACTCCTGAGTGGCAGGGACTTCTCTGTACCCCCTCACACTCGATTCAGTTGGTTTGTGCTGAGCTGGGCACCTCAGCTTGCCCTCCAGGTGGGCCTGCCCATGGCACAAAACCCTGAGGTTCCACAGGCGTGTCCTGAATGGTCCACATCTTGAGTTTTGAGTTCTGTGTTTTGTGTGTGGGTTTTTTCTTTTTCTTTTTTTTTTTTTTAAATTGAAAGATATAATCTCACTCTGTTGCCCAGGCTGGAGTACAGTGGTACTATCACAGCTCACTGCAGCCTCAAACTCTTGGGCTCAGGCAATCCTCCCACCTCAGCTTCCTTAGTAGCTTGACTACAGGTGTGCGCCACCACGCCTGGCTAATTTTTTTTTATTTTTTATTTTTTAGAGGCAGTATCTCACTATGTTGCCCAGGCTGGGTCTCGAACTCCTGGCCTCAAGCGATCCTCCCACATCAGCTTCCTGAAGTGCTGGGATTACAGGTGTGAGCCACCGCACCGGACCCAGATGTGCGTTTTAAAATTCATTGCAAACACAAAGATACTGGGATATTTCAGGAAAAAATCTGAAGTCCTAGCTTCTTTCAGAGTCAGAGGATCCAGCCACTGTGGGTTCCCAATGGCACCTGGTATCAGTCAGCAGGAGCTAAGGGCAGCTGCCCAGGGACCAGGACCCCACCCAGCCTCCTCACTCACTGCCACGGCCTGCTGGCTACAAGGGCACATCTGAGCTGCAGCCCCACGCGCTCCGCCTGGCTTCGTACCCCATGCTACAGCTACATTGTCCAGTGCGATGGCCGTGAGGCACAGCACTTAAAATGTGGCTAGCCCCAATTGAGATGTGCTGTAAGTGTGAATTCACACAGGATTTTGTAGACTTAATACCAAAAAAAAGCATGTAAAATGTCTCAATCATGTTCATATTGATTATACATTCAAATGATAATTTTAATATATTCATTTAAATAAAATGTTATTACAATTAATTGCGCCCATTTCTTTTCTAATGTAGCTACTAGAACTTTCAAAACTGCATATGTGGCTCACATTGAATTTCTTATGACTAGCGCTGTTCTAGAATATTGAAGAATTCTAGAATATTGGCTATCGAATATTGTACAGCAGGGTGGCGACAGCTGTCTCGGGAGCTGGTCAGCCTCTGCTTTCTTTGAGTCCAAGGTGGGAGGACGCTAGAGATTCCACCCCACAGAAAGTGGCAAATCAACAAAACGACACACTTACTTCTCTCCCATTGTTACAGTCACATAGTCAGTCACGGCCCGATAGACCCGATCCACACGGAAACAGCGCAAAATAAGCAACTTCTGGAAAGGGGTGATGTTGTTATCGTAACCCAAGGGGAAGGGAAACTGCTCCAGTGAATCCAGGTCATACCACTGGGAAAAGCAGAATATTCATTGTGCGTCAACTCAGAAATGACATAGGTCCCCATTTGTGTGTGACGGTGGCAAAAGCCACTGGAAAGGGATGAGAATCCATAGGTGTACTAACTGAAGGCCACCTGGTCAGATCTGTCATTCTCTACCCCCAAAGGCTATGACATTGAGAAAGGAGCAACTAAGTCTTATTCACTGAGTCCCCAGTGCCCATCAAGGGACATGGTACATGGCAGATGCCCAACAACTATTTCTTGGATGGACGTGTGCGTAGGTGCATGGATGAGTGGGTGCATGGATGGATGGATGGATGGATGGATGGATGGATGGATGGATGGGTAGATGGGTGGGTGGGCAGATGGGTAGATGAATGGGTCAGTGGGTAAATGGATGGATGGGTGGGTGGGTAGGTGGATGGATGGATGGATGGATGGACGGACGGACAGGTAGATGGTTGGATCTCCCATACAACTAGCTGAATTAGCCAAAGGAGAATTCCAATCAGGGAGTTACAGGGCATCAATTACACACTGAATGGGTTACTCAAAGGAGTGTCTTCTCTTAAGGGGTTGGGCCACAGTTGAGGTTTGGAGATTGTTGACATGTGGGGAAGGAGAGGAGGAGAAAGGGAACATGGGCTCACCTCCTGCCAGACAGTCTGATTATTCTCAACATCATCAGGAAGTTGCCCAAAGTTGTCTGAAAACATTTCTGATAAAAGAATGATATCTTCCCATCCTTGGTCAGACAACCAAGCGCAGGGCTTTTTTCTTTTGCTTTTCTCCAGGGAAATGTTTCCTAATCACAACAGAAGAGAAGCAAACAGCCATTGTACCACTAACACAAAGCAAGCAACTCTGCTTCGACTTCTCCCACTTTTGGGAAAAGTCCACTTCTCAAGAAGGAGACTGGAAACAGGAAGTGGCCCGGGCTTGCCCTCGTCACCGCCAGTTACACCAACCAGGCGCTCAGTGCAGCATCCAGCTTCCAGCCTCAGGATGGCCCCGAGACAGAGGCTGGCTGCTCCGATTTCAACCAGAGCCATTTCTGAGGCTGGAATGATCAACTGAAATAGTGAAAAATGCAGTGCTGTTGGAAGCCAAGTTTTAAGGAAAATTTTTGTTATTGTTTGTTTCAATAGACAAACATATACATGTATCATGTGGGCAAGGAGATGGGAGGAATGAAGCTAGGCAAATTCATTACCTTTTAAAAAGAAATCTAGTTCTTCTTGAGGGACTCTCCCTTCTGCTTGTTCTATCTTGATGGTCATATTAAAAGAAAAGAGTAGCTTGTGCCTCTCAAACAGCCCTGGAGGGAAACATCAGATGAGTATTGATTTCTTAAAATTCATTTTTAAAAAACTGAGTTTCTTACGCACACTGTGCTTAAACGTAAGATAAATGAAACACTCGAACTGTATGGCTGCATTTACCCCTCTTTGCACCTAATGTCCATGAATATCTAAGTGCAAGAAAGATGAGCTCAGTTCCTAGGTCATGCCCCAGTCTGTAGTGACATGCTCCTGTATGTAACGGAAATGGCCGTGTCTACAGGAGGTAAAATCACACCAACCTGGGAAGAGGAAAAGCCAGTGAGGGGCAGTACAGCAGGGGCCGCCCTCTCCACCGAAGGCAGGTTGTTTGCCTGACTCCATGGCATTTGTGTCCATTAGAGTCTAGAAGAG
This sequence comes from Pan troglodytes, assembly GCF_028858775.2. Classification (NCBI taxonomy): domain Eukaryota; kingdom Metazoa; phylum Chordata; class Mammalia; order Primates; family Hominidae; genus Pan; species Pan troglodytes. The sequence goes on along the minus strand of NC_072408.2, from coordinate 130,746,741 downwards.
GTGTTGGCAAACTTTCTACAAAGGGCCAGATAGTAAATATTTTTGGCTTTGGAAGCTAGATGGTCTCTGTCATAACCACTCAACTCCGCCATTGTAGTGCAAAAGCAACCATAGACAATATGTATACAAATGGATATGGCCCTGTTCCAATAAAACTTTATTTACAAAAGCAGGCAGTGGGCCAGATTTGGATGCTGGCTAGGGGGTTGCCAACCTCTATTGCAGAGGACACACACTCCATCAACAGACTCTTTATTGATGGATGCAAAATACCAGCTTTCTTCTTTTTTGCTTTTTAACAGAAGACATGTGTTCCTGGAAAAAAAAATTGTTTAAGTCAAAATTTGTAATTTGAATTCTACTTTATATGTGTTAGGAGGGTTGGCTACTTAAGTGAGCCCTATAGAAACAATCTCTTTTCTGCCCAACTGTTAAGGGCTAAATTATATTTCTCCAAACTTCCTATGTTGAAGCCCCAACTTCCAGTACCTGAGAATATGACAGTATTTGGAGACAGGGTCTTTAAATAGATGATTAAGTTCAAATGAGGCCATTAAGGTGGGCCCAGTCCAACCTCACTGGTGTCCTTATAAGAGGAGGAAATTTGGACACACAGAGACACCAGGGATTCACACGCAGAGAAGAAAGACCTTGTGTGGACAGAGCAGGAAGACAGCCTCCTACAAGCCAAGGGGAGCATCCTAAGGAGAAACGAAACCTACCGAAACCTTGATTTTGGACTTCTGACCTCCAAAACTATGAGAAAATAAATTTCTGTTGCTTAAGCCACCCAGTCGGTGGTATTTTGTTATGGCAGGCATGGCAAACTAATACACCAAACACTGGTGCATGGAAAATATCACTGTCAGTACAGTGTCTCAGCAGAAGAGGACTGGAAAGGGACACGAGTGTGTCCTACCCACCCTCTGCTTCCTAAAGGTCACTCTACAGGCCCCTGGTTAAAAATGGTCATTCTGAGTTTATCCCAACTCCTTTCCAAAAACCAACTGAAATGGTGAGTTTTTTTGTTTGTTTGTTGTTTTTGTGCAGTGGCGCGATCTCGGCTCACTGCAACCTCCGCCTCCCGGGTTCAAGCCATTCTCCTGCCTCAGCCTCCCCAGTAGCTGGGACTACAGGTGCCTGCCAACACGCCCAGCTAATTTTTGGCCAGGATGGTCTCCATCTCTTGACCTCATGATCCGCCCGCCCTGGCGGCCCAAAGTGCTGGGATTACAGGAGTGAGCCACCACGCCTGGCCTAATGGTGAGTTTTTTAAAAAGGTATAAGCTCCCAGAAAATTGGAGAAAAGACAGTAGCAATAAAATTTTGCAAGCTAGGCCAGGTGTGGTGGCTCACATCTGTAATCCTAACACTTTGGGAGGCCGGGGTGGGCAGATCACTTGAGATCAAGAGTTCGAGACCAGCCTGGCCAACATGGCAAAACCCTGTCTCTACTAAAAATACTAAAAATTAGCTGAGTGTGGTGGTAGGTGCCTGTAATCCCAGCTACTTGGGAGGCTGAGGCAGGAGAATCACTTGAACCCAGGAGGCGAAGGTTGCAGTGAGCTAAGATCGCACCACTGCACTCCAGCCTGGGCAACAGAGTGACATTCTGTCTCAAAAAACAAAACAACAAAAAAAAAAACTGCAAGCTACAGACAGATGGACAAGTGATAACTGATTTAGCAGAGCTGAGAAAGTTGACTCTCACATGAGGAGGAGATAAAGCTGAGATGCAAACCACAGAACGCATCAAAAGCTCAGGAACTGGCAGTACCAGATCCTTTGGAAGTGTGGGTGAATATGGGCTAAAAACAGGAAGATGGGTGGACAGCTTGTTTGACAAGCCGTCAGATCCCAGATCCCCTCTCACTCCATGCTGCCAGGCAACTGCCTGCCCCACCCAAGTGAACTTTGGAAAAGATAAAGCAGGGTCTCTGGACAGGGGAACACCAGGCATAGTTGAGGGTAAACCGTACTGAAAATATGGCTTTCAGTGAACGTTTTCACGATGAATGCTGAAATCGACAGCCTTCTTTTCTCACTTGGTTCCACGAAGGCTGGCAGCCAGGATTACATACTCTAGGAAAAGGCTGAAGACTCTTCACTGGGGAATCCTAAAGTCTCATGAGAAAAGAACTACATGTATTGGCATTTGAGAGTTCCTCCAATGACACACTACAGAGAGGCGAGCGCAAAATTCAGACGACGGGAAACAACCCAGCAACCAGGTAGGTTTCTTCCACAGATAAATGCAAGGGGTGGGGCAGACACGGTGGCTTATGCTTCTAATCCCAGCACTTTGGGAGGCCAAGGCAGGAGGATCCCTTAAGCCCAGGAGTTCAAGATCAGCCTGGGCAACATGGCGAGACCACCATCTCTACAAATTTTTTTAAAAAATTAGCCAGGCATGGTGGCATGCACCTGTAGTCCCAGCTACTGAGGAGGCTGAAGTGAGAGGATCACTTGAGCCTGGGAGGTGGAGGTTGCAGTAAGCTGTGATTGTGCCACTGCACCCTAGCCTGGGCATCAGAGCCAGACCCTGTCTCCAAAAATAAACAAACAAAAATAAAAATAAATGCAAGGGGGAAAAGAGAGAAATTAAGTGACACAACCAATTATAATGTATAGACCTTAATGAGGTCCTGATTTAAAATAATGTGAAACATGACATATAAGACAATTGGGAACATTTGAAAACCTGAATATGATGATATTCAGGAATTATTAATTTGGGGGTATGATAATGGCCTTATGTCTATGTTTTGAGATAGAATCCTTCTATTTTATAGCAGGGATGGGCAAACCACAAGCAAGGGGCCAAATCCAGCCTGCTGCCTGTTTTTGCTACTAAAGTTTTATTGGAACACAGCCATGGCCATTCACTTCCATATCATCCAATGGCTGCTTTTGTGCTACAATTGCCACCATGCCCAGTGGGGCCTGTGGCACACAACTGCAGAAGTGAGTAGTTGTGGCAGAAATCACTTAGCCTTCAAAGCCTAAAACACTTACTCTCTGACCCTTTCCAGAAAAAGTTTGCTGACCTCTGTTTTAGAGATACAAACTAACATACTTACAGATAAGTGATCTGAATATGAAGCAAATTTTCAACATAATCTGGGTTGATGGGGAACCGTGTTACATATAAACAAATCCAGAGCTGATCATTGCCAGGTGAGGGCTGCGCAGACGATCACGACACTGTTCTCTTTTGCATATGTTTTCCATAATAAAAAGTTTTTTAAAAAAATCAATGATTTAGGGGTTGAAATATACTGTAGTCACTTTGGAAAACAGTTTGGCAGTTCCTCAAAAGTTAGACATAGAATTACCCTATGACCCAGCAGTTCCCTTTCTAGATATACCCCCAAGAGAATTAAAAACACACATTCACGCAAAAACCTGCACACAAATGTTCACAGGAGCATTGCCTTAATAGCAAAACAAGCGAAACAACCCAAATGCCCATCAGGTGACGGATGGATAAACACAGTGTGGTCTGTCCATACATGGAATGTGACTCAGCCACAGACAGGAATGAAGCGCTGACACACGCAGCAACACGGATGAACCGTGAGGTCACGGAGTGGAGTGAAAGACACCAGTTATGAAGTCACACACCGTATGATGCCATTGACATGAAGTGTTCAGAGCAAGTAAATCCTTACAGATGGAAGGCAGAGTAATGAAGTCACACACCGTATGATGCCATTGACATGAAGTGTTCAGAGCAAGTAAATCCTTACAGATGGAAGGCAGAGCGGTGACTGCCAGGTACTAGGAGTGAGGGGCCAGGGGGTGACTGCTAATGGGTATGGGATTTCATTTCGGGGCTGGTGGAAACGTTCCGGAGCAAGAGAGTAGTGATAGCTGCACAACTCTATGTATATGCTATGAATCACCACCGAATGGTATATTTTTAAAGGATGAATTTATGGTATGTAAATTGTGTCTCAATAAAGCTGCTATCTTAAAATTCAGTGCTTTAAACATTCCTCTTGTAACATGAATCGCCAGACTCAAGAATGCCATTCGGAGCTGGGCATCATGGCTCACACCTCGTAATCCCAGCACTTCAGGAGGCCAAGGTGGGTGGATCGTTTGAGCTCAGGAGTTCGAGACCAGCCTGAGCAACATAGTGAAACCCCATCTCTACAAAATATACAAAAACTTAGCTGGGTGTGGTGGCATGCCTTTAGTCCCAGCTACTCTGGAGGCTGAGGTAGGAGGATCACCTGAGCCTGGGAGGTAGAGGTTGCAGTGAGCCGTGATTGCACCACTGCATTCCAGCCTGGGTGATGGAGCAAGACCCTATCTCAAAAAAAAAAAAAAAAAAAAAAGAAAGAAAGAAAGAAAAAAGAAAAAATGCCATTTGGTAACTTTCCATTTTCACAGATCACGTTTCCTTAAAGCCACATCTGGCACACCAAACTACACTAACGTGTCCTCCTCTGTGGGGAGAGCTCACCTGTGCAGCCGTAGTTATAGATGTTGAAGGTCAGCGTGTCCATGATGTTCCTCAGGCGTTTCATGAGGATGGAATCAGGCAGCGACTTCTTCAGTGACAGCCTGAAGACCTCTAAGAAGGCAATCAGGGAGTACTGGTACATGGAGTTCACCAGGGCCATCTCAGACAGGACGAAGAACAGGATGGCCCCCCTCCTGGCTGCTGGCCGGTAGCCATCCCGCAGCCTGTCGATGTCCAAGGCTGTCTTCTCCGCCAGCTTGAGTTTCTCTGAGACCTGAAGAAAAGCACAGGTGACCCTGGAAACAGGAAGACTGAGATGTGGGCAGAGGGCAGGAGGGGCAGGGGGACAGCAGAGAGGTATGTACAATGCTTCAGGGCTTTGAAAGTATCCAGGGACTGCAGGGGAGCGAGGGCACCCACCCTCTTATAGGAAGGGGTGAATATTTGTGGCTGACGCCCCTGCACCCATGGCCCCTTCCCCTAGTAACACTGCTTGTAAGTCTCCGGTACTGCCCTCTCCCTTTTCTTCCCATATGGGGTTCCACCCCGACTCCAGGAGATGTGACCCTGGCCCAGCTAACCTGAGCCTAGCATCCCCAAGCTCCCAGGGCTGCTTTGGGGTAGAAACGTGACCTAAGTGACTCTCAGGACCGTCACAGTAGGAACAGGAAGATTCTCACTTACCCCTTTGGGTTTGGACCTGAGAGGACGTGAGGCCCGACCAGTCTTATGACCATGTGGGGAGCTGGCAGAGAATGACACCAACCCAGTAGAAGGCCCAGCCCAGAAATGGACAGAAACCAGGTCCTCCTGGTATTTTTGAAGTCCTGGATCCAGCCCCACCTGAGGCCATCTCTGGACTTTTCTGCTTTCTCAGCTGATAACTTCCCTTTTGACTTAAGCCAGGCAGGGCTGGATTTTCTATCACTCTCGATTTAAAGAGACTGACCTGATGCCCAAGGGTCCCTGGGAACACCTTTAGGGCTCCCCTCCCCACAGCACATCCCAATAGAGGTGGGTTTTTAGCCCTGAGATCACAGAGCCCCATTTTCTCATTGAGCAGACAGAGAAATGGACGCTCCAACGGCGCATGCAGGCCCCGCCTGACTCACGGCCTCTTCCACTGTGGTTGCTACCTCTGTTGCCTTGGATTTGGTCTCCTCCAGGGTGTGCACCAGGTCCACATTGTCCAGCATGTTCCCCGTGGACGTGGCCAGCTCCCGAAGGAGGGAATCTTCCAGGTCCTTGAGCAGGTTCTTGTTCTCACTGGTCTCCTGGATGAGGTG